>NC_067491.1:20749579-21349579 GCF_947179515.1 Apodemus sylvaticus | reverse complement strand
AAAACAAAGCTATCTTTCAAATAGGCATCAGAGAACCATACAGACGCCTCACCACCACCAAATAAACATATGTAAACATACCACACTACTCTCTTTTCTCTTTGTCTCTCTTTCTCATACCTATACACATATGTGCACACATAAGATGCAGTAGATACATCGAGTGCTTCTTGGTGATATAGATGCTGATATCTGAGATCAACAGCTTTCTGCAAGTCCCTAATGGAACCGTGATCAGCCTTTCCAGTCTCCTTACTGTTGTTGCAAGTATCTATGTGCAGGGCTCAGTGTCTGCTGAGATTCACTGATCTTCCCTCACTCTGTACAGGAAGCTCACAGATTCTGGGGGAGTACATGAATCTCTCAGTTGCATCAGTATGTCCATTTTTTGTCTGCTTTATTATTTGCCTTCTTTTATATTCTGAGGGCATTCCTCAGACTGCATATGTGTAAAGTCCTGCTTCAGATCACCACATTCTCTTCAGGATCTACTGAGGGAGAATCAAATCTACAACATGAGGTGAAGATTTCCCATTGAGTTTGTTAATTTTGCTATTAGGAGTTTGAAGGTTCCTTTGGAAATTCAAATAGTATTATTTAGTCTTTATTCGGTTCTGTTGTACAGAACTTATTGTTTTAATGTATCCATTAAACAATTAAGATTGCCTTACTCTTAGGCTGAAATAAAAATGCATTCTTTAAAATATTTTAATTAAAAAAATAGATTTCATGATTTGCCTTTCCTTATTTTTTTATGTTAAAGTTATACTAAACTTTTGAAGCATGCATATGAGGGCTCACATTCCATGAATTTCTGTAGCTATATGGAATTTCAAATATCAACACAATGATACAACTGAAGGTATCCTGGGTAAAATGTTGGAGAGCTATGTCGTGGAACTGGTTCTTGCTCTCATGAAAGTAATTTAGACAATTTTCTTTTCTCAGGAATATTCTCAAATTTTCTAAGCTTAGTATTCAAGCTACATACCCAGATTCGAATGGTTTTCTTGTCTTGTTTTATATTTCGTATCTTTTTGTAAAGTGTTGTCTGGCACTGAACAACTTAGTGGTGTTTCTGAATTACTTGCAAAGACTTGCTTGCAGGAGCTAAACTCAGACTGGAACCTGCTTACCAAGTTTCAACGATAGCCCCATGATGGTTTATATATCTGAATTCTTCCCCAAGTACCATCACAGATCATTACCTCCAGCTTCAGATTCTGTATTCATGATGCATTCTTGCTTTTAGTTCTGACCTTGATGAATTTTTGCATTCACACATGGTTTTTGAAGACTTTCTTTCCTTCCTTCTTTCCTTCCTCACTTCTAGAGGTAGAGAATGACATAAAGAATTATTTAAAAAGTAATTTGTGGCAGATCTGCTCACAGGAACAGGGAACAATAAGAAGTACAACTGACAGGAAGAAACTTAAGGAAAAGTATGGTTCTTCTGGAGAAAGAATTCTTGGAAGAAGGAGTATCTGTTCTACATATTGCACTATATTTAGTGTTAGTTTGAGCTGTACCACAGAGAATCAGCTAGCTGTATCTCATTTTCAAAATTCACTGGCCAATGTCTGGAATTTGAAGGGGAAGTTGCAATTATCAAGGAAATGAGATAGGTATGGATTGTTATTTGACCAACAATGAACATCCTGGATCTAACACATAGCCGTAGGGCTGGCAAAGGGGGTTACTGAGGGAAATAACAGTCTCACTACATCATCAGTTTCCACTTTCCATCCACCTGTTTTTCTATACAGAGGTTTTTTGAATATCAAGAACATAAATTTCTGGGAATAAGGTCACCTTCATCTAATGTGTGGCATAGAGTGGGCAATATACATTCAATGACATTTGAAACTCACAAACTCCAACTTTGTGCTAGAAATTTGAATGAGGAAGTCTATGCAATTTTGGAATTCTTTTGTGATTAATAGAGTTATAAAAATATACCCACATGAAATAATTAGAAGACATAAAAACAAAAGGTAGATTTCAGGTGCACTGAAACGAGGTATTTGATTGGCACAATAGGTATCACTGATGATTATGTTTGACAAGAGAAAGCCTAATCAAATGAATATATTTTAGTCTATTTTTCTTCTAAATGTCTATGACTAAAATACTTAGTTCATGATGTAGGGCTCAGTGAACCAGCTTAGAGGTTTCTTCATATCCTATTGTCCCCTTGTAATTATATCTAAACCTAAAGATGTATCCCAGGATTAGAGAGCCTGAGAGGCTAAAAGCTGTGATGATTAGAATCTTTCTATATTCATTCAGTCTGAAAAAAGGTTTGTTAACATTTTTTTCTTATCAAGCCCTAAAAAAACTCTTATGTCTAACAGAATTACATGGAGGTGTGATTAATTAATAATGATCTTTAGGATTTCACCCAAGATAATTTTTTGATTTTTAAAGATGGAGAATAATTAAATTAATTAGGAAATCTTGGTAAAGAATTGTGCAACTACCACTTGAAACCTAAATCTATTTATAATTTGGTAAGCAAAAGTCTGGAGCAGCTGAACGTGGTGATGCATATTTGGAAGTCCAACACTTAGAAAAAAGAGAAAGAACTGATACTTGAGATCCACCTAGATTACATAGAAAGTTTGAAGCCAGATGGGTGGAATCCAAGATTATGGAGATAGCTTGAATAATTAGAAAGAGTTTACATTTTTACTTTTCAAAACAATTAACAACTTTAGAGAAGATTCCAGCAAAATCTGGATGATACACAGATTTTGGAGATGTAACTAAAATTTCAGGAAAACAACTCACAAAATAAATAAAACAGTATGTTGGAAGAGAAAGTCTAATATGAAGGAAAAGTTTAGCAGGAAAATTGAAATACTGAAAACCAAAAAGAAATACTTGAAAGGACAGAAATAGTCATATATTAGAAATCTATCAGAAAGCACAGTGACAGACAAGCCCATGTAGAAGAAAAAATATCAGGGTTGGGGAAAAACAGTTGAGATAAGATAGTACATTCAGATATTAATAAGATGAAAAAGAGGAATGTGACTAATATATTAAAACATTCTGGGATACATTCAAGAGATTTACCTGAGATTTCACAGGGCAGACAAGATAGTTGAGATAAATCACAAGAGATAAAACATTTGATGCAATTACAGCAGGAGACTTTGTAAATCTGAGAATGGATTAGACAACCAAACACAAGAATATGAGACATTTAGAATCTCAAATAGACATGGATAGACAAGAAACTCCCCAAAGGCATCTTAGTTAGGATGCCAAAAAAAATTTAAAGAAAAGAAATAATACTAAAAGTCTTGCAAGAAAATTAATGACTTGTGTACAAAGGCAAGGGTATCAAAATAACCTCAGACCTTTCATTAGCAACCTTAGAAGCTAGACTAACATATTATAATATATTTCAAATTCTGAATTCAATAGCTGTGAACAAAGAATTCTAAACCCAGCAATGTTATCTTTCAAGAATGATGGAGAAATAAGGATATTTTAGAATTAAAATAGTTCATGGCAAACAAGCCACTACTCTGAAAAATTCTTCAAGGAATGCCACACAGGAGGAATGAGAAAGACAACTTTTTCAATGGAAAGAATCTATCCAGCATCAGTAGTCAGGAACGTGTTCTTCTTTGGCAGAAAATACAGATTCAGTTCCCAGAACCTACAAAGTGAGTCACACTATTTGTATTCCTGTTGTAGGGGATCTGATGTCCTCTTCTGGCTTCCAAGAAAACTACATGCACTCAGTGAACATATAGAATTCAGACAGAGCACTCATATAAATAAAAAAAATTAGATGCTTTATTGAAGGGTGTTTAAATATTTGTAAACATTGATATGCCAATTATATATGAATATATTTAATAAATTTAATATTTTAAAGTAAATAAAAGTCCACACAGGTATTGATATAGGAATAGTTGAAGGCTTTGATTAACCTATGCTCGTATTTAGAGAGGACTTCGAAACTAGAAACAGCAAAGATGGTTTACAACCAAGTAGATCAGTTGGATTTAACACACACACACACACACACACACACACACACACACACACACACACACACACACACACGATATCTCAGCTAACGAATGGAGAATACACATTCTTCTCAAAGGTGCATGAAAATTTCTCCAAAATTGATCATATTATAGGTCAAGTTGAAATCAACAGAAAGATTAAACTATAGAAAATCCATAATTACTTTGAGATCACATAATTTTTAGCAAAGTTGTCAAATATAGGTTGTGGTGGGAAACAGAGTACATTAAACAAAACTGGATATTTACATATAGAAGCATGGCAATAGATTCAGATCATTCACCTTGCAAACAAATTAACTCAAAATGAAGCAAAACTCTTAATATAAAATTGGAGCTATGGCTCAGCAGTTAAAAAACAAACAAACAAACAAACAAACAAACAAACAAAAAACCTGGCTGCTCTTCCAGCAGACCTGAGATTGATTTTCAGTGCTCATGTGGTTTCTTACAGCCCTGTTAATTCCAGTTCTAGACAATCAATGCTCTCTTCTTGGTTTCTGGGACAATGTATGCTCATCTTGCATAGACACTCATGTAGGCATAACACCCATACATACAATACTATAAATCTTAAAATATGAAAGTGCCCAAAGTACAGGAGGAAATCATAGGAAGTATGATTAAAGACATAAGTGTAGGCAAAGACAGAGGAACTTTCTCAACCAAACTTCAGTGGAGTGAGACTTGGCCTCATGAGATGTGATGAACCTGATCAATAGAGGCAGATGCTCATAGACAACCACTGGACTGATCACAAAGACCCCAATGGAGGAGCTAGAAAAAGAACTGAAGGACCTGAAGGGGTTTGCAACCTCATAGGAAGATCAACAATATCAATCAACCAGACACCCCAGAGCTTCCAGTGACTAAACCACCAACCAAACAAAGAGTACACACAGAGGGACCAATAGCTTCAGCTGTATATGTAGCAGAGGATGGCCTTGTTGGGCAACAATGGGAGGAGAGGTCCTTGGTTCTGAGAAGGCTCCATGATGCATTGTTGGGGAGTGCTAGGGCAGTGAGGTGGGAGTGAGAGGGTGATGGGGGAGCATCCTCACAGAAGCAGGGGAAGGGGAATGAGATAGGGGGGTTACAGAGGGGAAACCAGGAAAGGGGAAAACACTTGAAATGTAAATAAATAAAATATCCAATAAAATTTAAAAAAAAATGGCCTCACAATGAACAGATGGCACCACACAGAAGCAAAAACACTGTACATAGCAAACACCCCACAAAATAGGGGGAAACAAATTTATCTTCACTAGCTGTGAAGGCAAACTTCCAGAATTTAGAGTGTTGTACACACATACACATACACAGTGGGGTGGGAGGAGAAGGAGGAAAAGGGGAGGAGGAAGAGAAGGAGGAGGAGAGGAGAGAGAGAGGGGGCGAGAGAGAGACAGACAGACAGACAGAGAGACAGAGAGAGTTAAATATGAACAAAGCCTGAAGAGCTATAAAAGAAGACAGGAGAGGAAGTGCGGGGGGGGGGGGGAGTGAGAGAGAGGAAGTGAAGAAATAATCTGATTAAACATTCTTTGTCCTTAAAGGAGACAATGAGATCTAAGAGCTTGCATTCTATTTTTATTTACGTGAAACAGAACCTAAGAGTCTACTATGAGATCTGGTTCTTCCTTCTGTGAGTCTGTGAGTCCTGCTCTCCCACGCCTGAGGCTACTTCTACACTTGTAATGCCAGTTCTGGTGCATTTTCAAATTCCTCCTTTGGGCTTTGGAAGGATTCCCCCTCATGCTGGGGCCATTTACTCTTCCATAGGCCATTTCCTGAGGTAACTTTCACTTAAGTGTCTAGACCCTCCTCAGAAGAGTAACGCCCACTCTTGGGTCTTGGTTTTTGCCATATTGAGAAAATTAGGAGTTTGTGTCCACTTATATAATTGTTGATCACGTGATAACCTTTCAACTGGAGCTGGAGAACAGGTCATGCTTCATGAGAACAGATACTGTTTCTGTTCTAGTCAGTGTTTTATTCATAGTATTATGGGATAGTATCTATCCCATTATGAGCCTAGCATGTTTATTTAATTCTTTTAAAATGTGCATATTTGGGAGAAATAAATATCTTATTAAGAAAACATTATATTTAGCTTGCTATGCCATGTTTGTGTCTACAGGAACAGATTTTTCAAAAAATAAATCTTTTCTCCATGTGCCTATACCTCAGTTTCATTTTTGTGTATATTGAATTTCCCTTATACAAAAAAAAAAAAAAAACCCTCCTGTCTCCTTGCACAATAAATGTTTGGACCAAGTATTAGTTCATACGATTTCGAATCTTAAATGCATTATAAAATGTTTATGTGTAGCTCCACAGATGGAATTGCTCTCAATTTGGGGAAGAATACTGATAACTTTCCTTTGATAGAGTAAGTTAATTTTTCTTGCTGCAATTTATTTGCTCTGGAAATATCAGAAAATTCAGTGTTCAGAGGTTTCTTAATCTCTTGCCATTTCAAATGACAGTTGATGTGGTAGGAATGGTGGCACAAGGGAATGTCATTTATTTCCACAAGGCTTACGGAATGGACGGAGTGCAAACAGCAGATAAAACTGAATCGTTGTGCCTGGGATAGAGGCTATTTTAATTTCAAATTCACCAGAGGAGAAATCCCAGTCTCTGCCTTAGAGGAGAAGACATAAATGACAGCCTCCTTGTTTCTGAATGCATGCTTATTTCGTCCGAGGATCGAGCTGAACAGGGCTGAGCTCCATGCCAAGGCTTCCCATCATTGCAAGCGTCTTAGCCAACTCATTAGCTGTAATATATCTTCTTGGGGAAAGTAAGATTTGCTACTCATGACATCTTTGTCAGATCAGACGCTCCAAACCGTGCCACTGGAAAGTGATTTGCAAAAAGTAAAACATACAGGGGTGGGGGGAGTATTACCTGGTAAAGGACAAAACCCATCTTTGCTAATGTGTTGGTATTGTTGTTGCGGTTTAAAGGTACCAGTCTTGCGTCTTGATTTGTCAGATTATCATGCTTAGAAAGCTTCAGATTCTACTCCAAGATTTAATTCACATTGACATGTCAAAATGTACTGAGAGAATACCAGATATTGCAAAAAACTGCTCAGAGGCACATGCTGTGGTGGTGCAAGTGCCTGGAGTTACTTCAGGAGCAGTGGTGCAGATTGCTGTCCAGGAGCCCTCACTTCACCTATGCCCTTCACTGTGACTAGGTGTACACTTTTATCTGAAACAGATGAGAGATGTGCCTTTCTAATAGCAACTTCCTGACATCATATATCCTAAAATGTATCTTTGCTTCAACTTAGATGCAAACACATTCTTCTCAAACAACAAACGAACAAAAGAGAGAAAGAACAAGGCAGATGGAAAATACCATCCAGTAGAAGGTTGTTTGCTTTCCTCGCCTTTTCCTTAAAGGAAATGATGAGTTTTTGAGGCTAGCTCACTCCCTTGCCACATGCTTGTTTGTCTGCCAGAACATGCCGCTCGCCCCATTAAATCTGAGCGGACTGTGTGCACTGGGAGTGAGTAAGAAGGGGTCGCTGAAGGTCAGACAGGTTATCTAGATGGGCTCACTCTAGAAGCTATTCACAATGCTATAGTGAGGCTCAGGTACTAGGAGGAGGTGGATGTGTTTGAGAGAATACCACTCTCATCATGACTCCTGCCGACACCAGGGTCAGCCCTTAGGCATGCCTGAGGATGCTCCACTGAATGACTCTGGTCTAAACAGTGCATCTTTCCTGTGTGTGCCTGACACAGAGATCAGCATGGTTCTGAATGCTGTCTAAAGCCTGACCCTCGATTTCTGGAACATGCTCAATCCATTTATTGATGGCACAGAGGTTTGGGATTTATTTCCTGTTCAGCAATAAGTAACTGAGTTACTGAATGACATAGGTTCACTGTCTTTGGTCTCTTGAAATAAACTCATTAGCCAGCTTTAGATCAATCACATTATTTGCGTCATGTATTATATTTTAATCTTATGGAAAATTAGCAATGATTTTACATTAAAGAAACTTGCTTGTTAAATTCACAGTAAGAACTTAAATTTGAATTTTTATTATTTTTTTTTAATTTTTTATGCTCTCAACTGCTCAGGTTTTCTTATTCTATTTTTTTTTGTTCTTAAATTCTCTATGCATCATTTTCATTTTCAAATCCTGAATTGTAAACATCATGAGTATACACAAACTTTGGTAGTTCTTGCTTGACCATGTGGATATACTTAAATAGTGAAGATTTAACATTGATACTCCTTCCAGTTCTGAGTATGAAGTGGGTTCAAGGCCATTGGCAAGCACAGCTAATTTTGTTTAAAATATCACTATTGGAAGCTGTCCCTCATCAGTGCCCACTTGTAAACACTAGAGGGTATTCATCACTTTTTATACTTGGCATGTGATATGGAAAAATCAAAAAAAATTCTTTGAATTATTTTGGATTAAACTAAAAACCATAATAGGAGAGTGCTGGCATGTACGTGCACGCACACACATTAGTGTGTGTGTGTGTGTGTGTGTGTGTGTGTGTGTGTGAGATAGACATGCATTAGTGCATATGTATTCACTTTGACACTCTATTTAGTGTCTTATCAGAGTATCTTAATCTGATAATTTTCATGATTTAAAAATATTGAAAGTATTCAAGATTACAGTACCTGAGTTTTAGTGCAAGTTCCTAGGTTTTATTTGAGCATTTTAAGTATTTGATTAAAGATACATGAACATTTTATTTTGATACATAAAACAGTAATTGCCCTCAAAAGACTTAAGGCTTCTAGTGTGTTGGCAATTTTATGTGATACACACTTTAATCCTTTAAACAGATACACCTTTTTAAAACTGTGAGAATGTAAAAAAAAATGACATATATATTTCAGTAACTGTACTAATGCTTTTTCAGATAATCACTACCAACCAGTAGCTGCTGTATCATAAATCAAAAGCCAGTAAGATAAAGCAGAATTGTATATGAGAGAACTCTGGTGTAAAGGGCAGAGAAAACAAAACCAAATGCCTCCATTCCTTCCTTTTCCCACACAGGTTCTAATGTAAGTCCAGTGACATCAGTAACATAATTGCCCAATTACAAGCAATGGACCATGGAAAGTTTTGAAGGAAGCAAAATACAGTCTCTCTTCCCAAGCAATTCAGATTCATGAAGGGTTTGGAATTACAATGACTAGCCAGTGAGTAGAACAAGCTTTGCTAAGTCAAAAGGCACTAAGGGTCTTAAAACTTTCAACATACAAAGGTGACAAAATCAAAACTTGCTGGTCTGTTCTATTGAGAGAATGGTGACATAGAGCTGCCTGGAAAGTGTCCCCTCCCATATTAGTATTTACCTGATTTACCTGGGAAAGCAACAACTTGTATTGGGGTTATTTAGGAAGAAGTTATTCTTGGGCAGTTTTTCAAGGAACATTGAAATTTAAAGAATGAAAAAAATACTCTGTAAGATTAATTTTAGGGATTCTTGTGCTCTACCTAATGAAAAATTTAAATAAGCAACACAATATTGTCAATTGTTAGTTCTGGATACATACATACTAAGTGATACAGCTTCAACACACTAGGGACTGAGTTGGCTTCCAATCCTCACCCTTTTGCATCCTGAAAGTTTATCAGTTATCTAGTCATTCAATCTGCTTTTCATTGAAAAATACACCCTTTCTACACAAATGAGACATTCTTTATGATGGTGACCAAGAGAAATGGAAACCACAAAGACTGAAGTTAGTAATGAAACTTTCCCTTAATAGGGAATAAAACTATCCAGATAGTTTTGGATAGTGATGCTTAGTGATGCTTAGAAAAGTGATGAAAGCATCTTGTATTATTTTGTTTATTTGACCCGTATTTAATTATACATAGGTTATATGTGTTATCATCTGTAAGTTGACACTGTATTGAGGCTTGCCAATAATCATTTAACCCAGTCATGTCTTTCGTGTTTTGATGGTTAGTTACTTTTTTCGAGGAAGTGAGTCATTAAATCTTTCAGCAATAAAAAATAGTTTTAATTAATTAATGCAATATGACATTCCACAAGATAGGCTTAATGAGGAATTAAGCTTAGCTCAATGAGTTTCTTTCATTTGGATGTTGGATAGTTCATTCTGTGATAATGATCTTGCCATTAATAACTTATCATTCATTATAATCATGCTCATGAGAGCATGCTGACATTATTTTGACAGTTCTATCATGGATATGTTAATATACTAACAGAATATTACATATTTTTCTTTCATATTATAATCCATTATTACTTCTCTGTTGGTGGTATCATTTCTTCTTTGCTGATTGACAACAGGGACACAGATTTCTTCTATTTAGCCATCAAGAAAAATCTATGGGTCTATAAGCACAGGTTTAGACAAAACTTTGTATGACAAGGCTAATAAAATTCTCTGTAGAATTTTCTTTAAGAGATTTTTGCATGTTACTAAGTCTTGAGATTTTGGTTGGTTGCAAATTTGTCAGTTCCTTCCATCACAAACAGATTTATAAAAGCTGTATTTATCTGTAGAAGACAGGGATCTATTGTGTACACTATTTACAATATTTGTATTAACCTGAATATAATTATGCATATGACTGCCAGTTAGTGCTTGATGTACTAAGATGATTTTGCTTTTGTAATAAGTACTGTCTGTATGCTGTCATAAACTCACCTCTAAAGTGTGGTATAATGATTAACATGGTTTGTGTCACATCTGGGATGCTTAATATGACATCCTCACACCACGCAGGTTCTCTGGTGCTTGTTGTCAAAGTTGGGTAGTGCTTATTTCATGCCACTCTAAGGATTTAATAAGAAAATGTATATTACATGCTTAGCAAAGCTCCTGAAATAAAGTTAGCTCTCAATAAATATTAATTTTCTCCTAGTCCTTCACTCTCCAGAAGTTGAATTACATGTACACATTATAGGTAGTATAATTAATAGCTGCTGCTGCTAACATTTTAAAGTGTTAGATACAGGAACATCTTCTGCTCTATAAATGCCAGAGGATAACAACAGCATCTTTAAAGCAAATGTGCTCAAATAACTTGTGACAGCTATCTTAGCACTCAGCAATAAATTATAATAATAGTAATTTCCCTATGAAATTGGAAACCCTTTCATAAAAGAACAGTTCTTTTATCTTTAACTGAATAAATTGTGTATATTGTGCTCTCAACTTGAAAATAAAGACATTCTCTGGTAGAAGTTGAAATTTATGATGTTCTGACTTGTGGCGCAGGAAAGCATTGCTTCTTGAAAGAAATGTGACTGTGTTCTTGGCAGGTGTGACTGCTGCTTTCTACGTAAAGAAGAGCTATGACATTCATGAGGAATGTCTGTGACATTTGCTTATTGACATGGGTGACCTTAGCTGCTGCCTACTGATGTTGATGGTGCCTTCTCGTCAGTATTCTGCCAATTTCCAAGTAAACAGTCTTGAGGAATCTGCTGCGGTTTGTGATAATATTTCAAGTGACTAGATAGTTGAGATGCTGATGGTTCAAGAAATTTTCTCCTGGGAGAAGAATGCATCACAAATTAAATAGATAAAGAGTTTTTTAGTCAGGATGGAGATTTTGTGAACAGAAGGAGCCTTGGTCATTCAGAGGGACTTTTACATGGTGATATTGGCCCTAGATTTCAACTTGAAAATATTTCAACTTCCTATTATGGCTAGTTGCCATTTCCTGATTTGTTTGAAATATTACTTGCCTGAAAACAAGACCATGAATGTGTACTTGTTTGGTAATAATACCTCACCTATTTTTGATCAGGTAGATGTTTCCCATATACCTACTATATAGTAGTTTATACAACTGTTGTTACTCAATGTATTCCTAAGGAAACATTGTCCATACAGATATATTTATGTGACTTATGAACAATTAACATTGTGAATTTTTTTTATCTAATTTTAACTCATGGAATTTAAATAGCATTTCAAAAATATTTTTTAATTTAGTTTTTTTTCCCATTAGACCAGAAGTCTAGAACATCTGATGAGTTTGATGTGTTATAGTTAAGAAACTAGTTAAAAGATGCCCAAGAAGAAAGAAGGAGTGGTCCCCGGTCCTGAAAAAGCTCAGTGCAGCAGTGTTGGGGAATACCAGGACAGGGAAGTGGGAAGGGGTGGATTGGGAAACAGGGGGAGGGAAGAGGGCTTATGGGACTTTCAGGGAGGGCGGGTCCAGGAAAGGAAAAATCACTTGAAATGTAAATAAAGAATATATCGAATAAAAAAAAAAAGAAACTAGTTAAAAACACGCAGTTCCACTTGGGAGGGAGAAGAAAGCAACCGCAAGGGGGGGGGCAGGGGGAAGGACCTGGGAAACATGATCAGGTATTGAGTGGGGGAAAAGAACTGAAGCCCTGAGGTCCAGTAGAAAGAATGGAAACAGGTAAACTCAAGAGGTAGAAGGCTGGGGGAATGCTCCAGAATGTACCAGAAACCTGGGAGGTGAGAGACTCTCAGAACTCAAAGGGAGGGACCTTAGAAAATGCCCTACATTGGGGAGAGGGAACTTGTAGAGCCCACCTCCAGAAGAAAGACAGGGCATCAAGTGAAGGATGGGGTTACCATCTCACAGTCAAAACTCTGACACATTTCTTTGACTTTTTTTGTTTTGATTTCTCTTCTTTCTATATTTCATTCATTTAATATCCCCATAGTCAACTTTACAATAGACAGTAGCAGCTGACTCCTGTTGATGGATTAGGGAAGGCTGAAAGAAGCTGAGAGGGCCGACCCTGTAGGAGACCAGCAGTCTCATTTAATCAGCCCCCCCCCCCACCCCGCAAACTCTCAAACAGTGGACCACCAAACAGTCAACATTACAGCTGGTGCTGATATGAGGCCCCCTACACACATACAGTAGAGGACTGCGGGGTCTGTGTTCATTCAGAAATGATGCACCTAACCCTCAAGAGACTGCAGGCCCCAGGGAGGTTAGAGGTCAGGTGGAATAAGGAGTGGGGACATCTACATAAAGACGGGGCATGGGGAGGAGGAACAGAACTTGGAACAGTCAGAGGGTGGACAGGGGTGGGGGGAATAACATATGGTGTGTAAAAAATTAATTAGTTATTTAACAATAATAAAAAGTAAAACAACAAACAAAAACATCTCAAAGGAGAAATCTCTCAAGAGTCACATTAGTGTGGCAAAGAGTTTCTTAGATAGTTTGCTGCCACCTGAGGACCTTGCTCTTGCCTTGATGATAGTAGACTGAACCTCTAAACCTGTAAGTCAGTACCAATTAAATGTTGTCCTTATAAGACTTACGTTGGTGATGGTGCCTGTTCACAGTAAAGCCCTAACTAACACAGTGAGCAATGTCTGGTTCCTAAAAATGACTTTATTAATTTTTATGTGCCTACATTAAAGTCAATGTTTTATATGAAACCTGGAATCATCTCCTAGCTTTATAATCATTTTTCTTCTTAAAGATTTTATTTTTTTTTAATTATGTATATGGGTGTCTTTCCTACTTGTTATCCTATGCACCACATGTGTGTAGTACCCATGGAATCTAGGAAAAGGGATTGGATCTTACGAAATGTAGTTACAGAGACTTGTTACTTGCCATGTGGGTACCAGTAATCAAAAACGAGTCCTCTGGAAGAGTTAGCAGACCTCTCAACCTCTGAACTCTTAAGCCATTCTCATTCTCAGTGAATGCTTAGCCCATAAATCGACGGTCTGTCAACTAAATAAATGTTAAATATTAATTTTGCTTTATTGTAAATGTTAATAGGTAAGAAGAATAGATGTAGTGCATTAGTTAATTATAACCATGGTTACTCAAGCTATTCTCCTTAAGGAAGTCAAATAAACAGTGGGTTTGGAACTGATTATGTGGCTCCCACTGATACCTTCAAACAAACAATCCACAAGAAGGCAAGTACAGCTGACTGCCTGGAAGAATAATAAAAGTATAATGATGGGCTATAAAAGGAATTCTATGGCAACTGGCTACTCTAGAAGTTGGTTATTAATAAAGGAAATCATTTGGTATTGATTCAGTTTAATTTACCATATCCATACTAAGACCCTTCCAAATGCTAACCACTAGATTAGATGACATAATAATTTATTATTTTGGTACATTTACTCCATTATTTGTACCTCCTAATATATTATATTCAATTTATTGGTATTTCTTAATTATTTATTAATTTATAATTGTTATTAAAATTTGACAGTTTTTAGATATTAAAAGGCTATAATTTTATCTATTGAACACTATTGTCCCTGCTGTCTCTATGGATTTTTTTATACTTAAGTATAAGACCAAAAAATCATTTACAATAAAACAAACCAAATGCATCAAAATCTATTTCATGTATATAAAACCAAAATAGAGAGAACTCTGCCTCCTGACAGTCAGTTACGAGAGACTCTCCGCCATTTTGGATCTCGAGTTCCAGAGAAATCAGACAGACTGAGGTAGACAAACATAACCCAAGGCCAACATCGCGGGGGTCTAAGCACGATGGGTGGGTGTTGGCCTGCACCCAGGCCCAGGGCTGTTCGGGGGCCATCGGTGTGCAAACCCGGCCAGGAGGTTGATTGCCAGGCCCCCTCAGCCATTTTGACTACGGGACACCAGAGAGTTCTAGCAGGCAAAGTCTGCTAAGAGTCATAGCCTGAGGCAAACATTGCTGGGGGCTCTAAGACAGACAGGCCCTGGACTGACTGCAGGCCCTGGGCTGCTTGGTGGGCCATCTGTGTGCCAACCTAGCCAGGAGGTTGTTAGCCCAGCAGACTCTCCTGGCACTTTCAGGGAGCACGCGCACACTGCCATCCTGGCCACCTGACAGAACCAATTAACACTCATAGCCCGAGGGGAACTTTGCTCAGGCCTTAGCCTGCCAGGCTTTTGCTTAGACTCAGGGCCTCAGCAGCTAGGCTAGCCTTGTGAGCACCAACCTGGTTGGGAGATCTGCTGCCCAGCAGAGTGACCAGCACTTGGAAAAGGTCCTGCAGCAGCATAGACCATCAGCACTCACTGAAGGAGCAAACAGATACTGCCTGGTTCACAGACAACCTGGGGCAAGGCACACTAGGGCTGCAAAGACACCCAAGAGGAGAGCAGCACATTAGCAATCTATAACAGGGGAAACCCAGCCATCCAGTGTTGCAGAAATAGACATATAGCCTCACAGGAGGCACAAATACCAGCCAGAGACAAGACCTTCTAACGCCAGAAATAACAAGATGGCAAAGGGCAAACACAGGAATGCTACTAACAGAAACCTAGGCAATATAGCAGCGTCTGAACCAAACTCTCCAACATCAGCAAGTCCTGATTATGCAAACACACCAGAAAAACAAGATATGGATTTAAAATCACTGTTCATGATGCTGCTAGAAGAACACAAAAAGGACATAAATAAATCTCTTAAAGAAACACAGGGGAACATGAATAAGCTAGAAACCCGATTAATGGAAACAAAAAAATCACTTAAAGAAATTCAGGAGAATAAGGCTCAAGAGATAAAAGCCAAAAAAGAAGAAACACAGAAAAAACTTAAAGAAATGCAGGAGAAAGTGAGTCAAACAGCAAAAGTCATGAAAGAGGAAACACAAAATCTCTTAAAGAATTACAGGAAAACACAAACAAGCAAGTGAAGGAACTAAGCAAAGCCATACAGGATCTAAAATCAGAAGTAGAAACAACTAAGAAATCACAAAGGGAGACAACTTTGGAGATAGAGAACCTTGAGAAGAACTCAGGGACCATAGATGCAAATATCAACAACAGAATACAAGAGATGGAAGAAAGAATCTCAGATACTGACAATACCATAGAAACCATTGACTCAACAGTCAAAGAAAATGCAAAATGCAAAAAGCTTGTATCCCAGAACATCCAAGAAATCCAGGACACAATGAGAAGACCAAACCTAAGGATTATAGGTATAGATGAGAGTGAAGATTTACAGCTGAAAGGGCCAGCAAATATCTTCAACAAAATTATGGAAGAAAACTTTCCTAACTTAAAGAGAGAGATGCCCATGAATATACAAGAAGCCTACAGAACTTCAAACAGACTGGACCTAAGCAGAAATACCTCTCGTCACATAATAATCAAAACCCCAAATGTACTAAACAAATAAAGAATATTGAAGGCAGTAAGAGAAAAAGGCCAAGTAACATATAAAGGAAGACCTATCAGAATCACACCAGACTTCTCACCAGAGACCATGAAAGCTAGAAGATCCTGGGCAGATCTCATGCAGACTCTAAGAGAACACAAATGTCAGCCAAGACTACTATACCTAGCAAAATTCTCAATCACAATAGATGGAGAAACCAAGATAATCCATGAAAAAACTAAATTTACACAATATCTTTCCACAAACCCAGCTCTACAAAGAATACTAGGAGGAAAACTCCAATACAAGGAGGGAAATGACACCCTGGAAAAAGCAAGATAGTTACATTCTTTCATCAAACCCAAAAGAAGGTAACCACTCAAATATAAAAAGAACATCGAAAATGACAGGAAGTAATAATCACTACTCCTTAATATCTCTTAACGTCAATGGACTCAACTCCCCAATAAAAAGACATAGACTAACAGACTGGATAAGGAAACAGGACCCTACATTTTGCTGCACACAGGAAACACACCTCATTGTCAAAGAAAAAAACTACCTTAGAGTAAAATGCTGGAAGACAATTTTACAAGCCAATGGTCTCAGGAAATGAGCCGGAGTAGCCATTCTAATATCAGATAAAATTGACTTTCAACCTAAAGTCATCAAAAGAGATACAGAAGGACACTTCTTGCTGGTCAAAGAAAAAAATCCACCAAGAAGAACTTTCAATTCTGAACATCAATGCGCCAAATGCAAGGGCACCCTCATTCGTAAAAGAAACTTTACTAAAGCTCAAAGCACACATTGCACCCCACATTGTGGGGGACTTCAACACTCCACTCTCCTCAATGGACCGATCAGGAAAACAGAAACTAAACAGGGACACAATAAAACTAATTGAAGCTTTGGACCAATTGGACTTGACTGATATTTATAGAGCATTTTACCCTAAAACAAAATATTGTACCTTTTTCTCAGCACCTCATGGTACCTTCTCCAAAATAGACCATATAATTGGTCACAAGACAGTCCTCAACAAATATAAAAAGATCAAACTAATCCCATGCCTCCTATCGGATCACTATGGAGTAAGAATGGTCTTCAATGGCAACAAAAACGACAGAAGGCCCACATACACATGGAGGCTGAACAATACTCTACTCAATAACACCTTGGACAAAGAAAAATAAAGAAAAAAAATCACAGACTTTTTAGAATTTAAGGAAAATGAAGACACACAACATACCCAAATCTTTGGGACACAATGAAAGCAGTGCTAAGCGGAAAACTCATAGCCCTGAGTGCCTCCAAAACTAAAATGGAGAGTGCATACATTAGCAGCTTAAGGACACACCTGAAAGCCCTGGAACAAAAAGAAGTCAATTCTCCCAGGAGGAGTAGAAGACAGGAAATCATCAAACTCAGGGCTGAAATCAGTCAAGTGGAAACAAAGAGAACCATACAAAGAATCAATGAATCCAGAAGCTGTTTTTTTGAGAAAATCAACAAGATAGATAGACCCTTAGCCAGACTGACCAAAGGGCAGAGAGAAAGTATCCAAATTAACAAAATTAGAAACGAAAAGGGGGATATAACAACAGAAACTGAGGAAATTCAAAAAATCATCAGATCTTACTCCAAAAGCTTATACTCAACACAACTGGGGAATCTGGAGGAAATGGACAATTTCCTGGACAGATACCAAATACCAAAATTAAATCAGGACCAAATAGATCATCTAAACAGTCCCATAACCCCTAAAGAAATAGAAGGGGTCATAGAAAGTCTTCCAACCAAAAAAAGCACAGGACCAGATGGCTTCAGTGCAGAATTCTATCAGACCTTCAAAGAAGACCTAACACCAATACTCTTCAAACTATTCCACAAAATAGAAACAGAAGGAACACTCCCCAATTCCTTCTATGAAGCCACAATTACGCTGATACCAAAACCACACAAAGATCAAACAAAGAAAGAGAACTTCAGACCAATTTCCCTTATGAACATCGATGCAAAAATACTCAATAAAATTCTTGCCAACCAAATCCAAGAACACATAAAAACTATCATCCACCATGATCAAGTAGGCTTTATTCCAGGGATGCAGGGTTGGTTCAATATATGGAAATCCATCAATGCAATCCACTACATAAACAAACTCAAAGAAAAAAAAACACATGGTCATTTCATTGGATGCTGAAAAAGCATTTGACAAAATTCAGCATCCTTTCATACTTAAACTATTGGAAAGAACAGGAATTTAAGGCCCATACCTAACCTTAGTAAAAGCAATATACAGCAAACCGGTATCCAGCATCAAACTAAATGGAGAGAAACTTGAAGCAATCCCACTAAAATCAGGGAATAGACAGGGCTGCCCACTTTCTCCTTATCTTTTCAATATTGTACTTGAGGTACTACCTCGGGCAATTAGACAACATAAGGAGGGCAAAGGGATACAAATTGGAAAGGAAGAAGTCAAATTATCATTATTTGCAGATGATCTGATAGTCTACCTAAGTGACCCAAAAAACTCCACTAGAGAACTCCTACAGCTGATAAACAACTTCAGCAAAGTGGCAGGTTATAAAATCAACTCAAGCAAATCAGTGGCCTTCCTATACTCAAAGGATAAGCAGGCTGAGAAAGAAATTAGGGAAATGACCCCCTTCACAATAGCCACAAACAGTATAAAGAATCTTGGGGTGATTCTTACCAAACATGTGAAAGATCTGTATGACAAGAACTTCAAGACTATGAAGAAGGAAATAGAGGAAGACCTCAAAAAATGGAAAAACCTCCCATGCTCATGGATCGGCAGGATTAATATAGTTAAAATGGCCATTTTTCCAAAAGCAATATACAGATTCAACGCAATACCCATCAAAATCCCAACTCAATTCTTCACAGAGTTAGAAAGAGCAATTATCAAATTCATCTGGAATAACAAAAAACCCAGGATAGCTAAAACTATTCTCAACAACAAAAGAAATTTTGGGGGAATCAGTATCCCTGACCTTAAGCATTATTACCGAGCAATAGTGTTTAAAAACTGCATGGTATTGGTACAATGATAGGCAGGCAGATCAATGGAACAGGATTGAAGATTTAGAAATGAACCCACACACCTATGGCCACTTGATCCTCGACAAAGGGCCTGAAAACATCCAATGGAAAAAAGATAGCCTTTTCAACAAATGGTGCTGTTTCAACTGGAGGTCAGCGTGCAGAAGACTGAGACTTGATCCATCCTTGTCTCCTTGTACTAAGCTCAACTCCAAATGGATCAAGGACCTCCACATAAATCCAGACACTCTGAAGCTAATAGAAAAGAAACTGGGGAAGACCCTTGAGGACATCGGTACAGGGGGAAAGTTCCTGAACAGAACACCAATAGCTTATGCTCTAAAATCAAGAATTGACAAATGGAACCTCATAAAATTACAAAGATTCTGTAAAGCAAAGGACACCATCAAAAGGACAAATAGGCAACCAACAAATTGGGAAAAGATCTTCACCAACCCTACATCAGATAGAGGACTAATATCCAATATATACAAAGAACTCAAGAAGTTAGACCCCAGAAAACCAAATAACCCTATTAAAAATGGGGTACGGAGTTTAACAAAGAATTCTCACCTGAAGAACTTCGGATGGTGGAGAAACATCTTTAAAAATGCTCAACTTCACTAGTCATCAGGGAAATGCAAATCAAAACAACCCTGAGCTTTCACCTTACACCAGTCAGAATGGCTAAGTTTAAAAATTCAGGAGACAGCAGGTGTAGGCGAGGATGTGGAGAAAGAGGAACACTCCTCCACTGCTGGTGGGGTTGCAAATTTTTACAAACACTCTGGAAATCAGTCTGGCGGTTCCTCCGAAAACTGGGCACCTCACTTCCAGAAGATCCTGCTATACCACTCCTGGGCATATACCCAGAGGATTCCCCACCATGTAATAAGGATACATGCTCTACTATGTTCATAGCAGCCCTATTTATAATTACCAGATGCTGGAACGAACCCTGGTATCCCTCAACAGAAGAGTGGATGCAAAAAATGTTGTATATTTACACAATGGAGTACTATTCAGCCATCAGAAACAATGAATTCATGAAATTCTTAGGCAAATGGATGGAGCTGGAGAACATCATACTAAGTGAGGTAACCCAGACTCAAAAGATGAATCATGGTATGCACTCACTAATAAGTGGATATTAACCTAGAAAGCTGAAATACCCAAAACATAATCTGCACATCAAATGAGGTACAAGAAGAACAGAGGAGTGGCCCCGTGTTCTGGAAAGACTCAGTGAAGCTGTATAAGACAAAATCAGAACAGGGAAGTGGGAAGGGTTGGGTGGGAAAACAGGGGGAGGGAAGGGGACTGATGGGACTTTCGGGGAGTGGGGGTCCAGAAAAGAGGAAATCATTTGAAATGTAAATAAATATATGAATAAATTAAAAAAATAGTCTATTGATGTCTATTTTGTTTTTTTAAATTTTATTTGAGATTATATATATATTATATAATAATATTATATATATATATATTACATTTCAAATATTACAATTCAAATAATTTCCCTTTGGTCAGTCTGGCTAAGGGTTTATCTATCTTGTTGATTTTCTCAAAGAACCAGCTCCTGGACTCGGTGATTCTTTGTATGGTTCTCTTTGTTTCCACTTGATTGATTTCAGCCCTGAGTTTGATGATTTCCTGTCTTCTACTCCTCCTGGGTGAAATAGCTTCTTTTTGTTCCAGGGCTTTCAGGTGTGTCATTAAGCTGCTAGTATATGCTCTCTCCATTTTCTTTTTGGAGGCACTCAGGGCTATGAGTTTTCCTCTTAGCACTGCTTTCATTGTGTCCCAAAGATTTGGGTATGTTGTGCCTTCATTTTCATTAAATTCTAGAAAGTCTCTGATTTCTTTCTTTATTTCTTCTTTGGCCACGGTGTCATTGAGTATTGTTCAGCCTCCATGTGTATGTTGGCTTTCTGTTGTTTTTGTTGCTATTGAAAGCCACTCTTACACCATAGTGATCTGATAGGAGGCATGGGATTAGTTCTATCTTCTTGTATTTGTTGAGGTCTTTCTTGTGACCAATTATATGGTCGATTTTGGAGAAGGTACCATGAGGTGCTGAGAAAAAGGTATATTCTTTTGCTTTAGGGTGAAATGTTCTATAAATATCAGTCAAATCCAATTGGTCCAAAGCTTCAATTAGTTTTACGGTATCCCTGTTTAGTTTCTGTTTTCCTGATCGGTCCATTGAGGAGAGTGGAGTGTTGAAGTCCCCCACAATTATTGTGTTAGGTGCAGTGTGTGCTTTGAGCTTTAGTAAAGTTTCTTTTACGAATGAGGGTGCTCTTTTATTTGGAACATAGATGTTCAGAACTGAAAGTTCTTCTTGGTGGATTTTTCCTTTGACCAGCAAGAAGTGTTCCTCAGTGTCTCTTTTGATGACTTTAGGTTGAAAGTCAATTTTATCTGATATTAGAATGGCTACTCCGGCTCGTTTCCTGAGACCATTGGCTTGTAAAATTGTCTTCCAGCCTTTTACTCTAAGGTAGTTTTTGTCTTTGACATTTAGGTGTGTTCCTGTATGCAGCAAAATGTAGGGTCCTGTTTCCTTATCCAGTCTGTTAGTCTATATCTTTTTATTGGGGAATTGAGCCCATTGATGTTAAGAGATATTAAGGAATAGAGATTATTACTTCCTGTCATTTTTGATGTTATTTTTATATTTGAGTGATTATCTTCTTTTGGGTTTGATGAAGGAAGGTTACTATCTTACTTTTTCCAGGGTATAGTTTCCCTCCTTGTATTGGAGTTTTCCTCCTATTATTCTTTGTAGAGCTGGGTTTGTGGAAAGATATTGTGTAAATTTGGTTTTGTCATGGAATGTCTTGGTTTCTCCATCTATTGTGATTGAGAGTTTTGCTGGGTATAGTAGTTTTGGCTGACATTTGTGTTCTCTTAGAGTCTGCATGAGATCTGCCCAGGATCTTCTAGCTTTCATGGTCTCTGGTGAGAAGTCTGGTGTGATTCTGATAGGTCTTCCTTTATATGTTACTTGGCCTTTTTCTCTTACTGCCTTTAATATTCTTTCTTTGTTTAGTGCATTTGGGGTTTTAATTGTTATGTGGCGAGAGGTATTTCTGCTTTGATCCAGTCTGTTTGGAGTTCTGTAGGCTTCTCGTATATTCATAGGTATCTCTCTCTTTAAGTTGGGAAAGTTTTCTTCCATAATTTTGTTAAAGATATTTGCTGGCCCTTTCAGTTGTAAATCTTCACTCTCATCTATACCTATAATCCTTAGGTTTGGTCTTCTCATTGTATCCTGGATTTCCTGGATGTTCTGGGATGCAAGCTTTTTGCATTTTGCATTTTCTTTGACTGTTGAGTCAATGGTTTCTATGGTATCTTCGGCATCTGAAATTCTTTCTTCCATCTCTTGTATTCTGTTGTTTATATTTGCATCTATGGCCCCTGATTTCTTCTCAAGGTTTTCTATCTCCAAAGTTGTCTCCCTTTGTGATTTCTTAGTTGTTTCTACTTCTGTTTTTAGATCCAGGATGGTTTTGCTCAGTTCCATCATTTGTTTGTTTGTGTTTTCCTGTAATTCTTTAAGAGATTTTTGTGTTTCCTCTTTCATGACTTCTGCCTCTTGACTCAAGTTCTCCTGCATTTCTTTAAGTTTTATTTGCGTTTCTTCTTTATTGGCTTCTATCTCTTGAGCCTTATTCTCCTGCATTTCTTTAAGTGATTTTTCTGTTTCCATTAATCGGGTTTCTAGCTTATTCATGTTCCCCTGTATTTCTTTAAGAGATTCATTTATGTCCTTTTTGTGTTCTTCTAGCAGCATCTTGATCAGTGATTTTAAATACAAATCTTGTTTCTCTGGTGTGTTGGCATAACCAGGACTTGCTGATGTTGGAGAGTTTGGTTCAGATGCTGCCATATTGCCTAGATTTCTGTTAGTAGCGTTCCTGCATTTGCCCTTTGCCATCTTGTTCTCTGGAGTTATTTGGTCTTGTCCCTGGCTGGCGTTTGGTCCTCCTGAGGGGCTCTGGGGCTATTACCGCAACACTATATGGCTGGGTTTCCCCTGTAGCTGATTGCTGATGGGCTGTCTTCCTCTTGGGTGCCCTTGCAGCTCTAGTGTGCTTTGCCCCAGATTGTGTCTGTGAACCAGATGGAGCCCGTTTGCACCTTCAGGGAGTGCTGATGGTGTATACTGCTGGGACCTTTTCCGCCTGCTGATCACTCTGCTGGGCAGTCGATATCCCAACCGGGTTGGTGCACACAAGCCTAGCCTGGCTGCTTAGGCCCTGGGTCCAGGTAATAGCCTGGGAGGCCAAGGTCCAAGCAAAGTTCCCCTCCAGCTATGACTGTTAATTGGGTCTGTCAGGTGGCCAGGATGGAGGGCGTGTGCGCTCGTGCTCCCTGAAAGTGCCAGGAGAGTCTGCAGGGCTAACAACCTCCTGGGCAGGTTGACACACAGATGGCCCACCAAGCCGCCCAGTTCTTGGGGTCAGTCCAGGGCCTGTTGGGGCCTAGACCCCCGCTTTGTTAGCCTCAGGCCATGCCTGTTACTGGCTTTGCCTGCTAGAGCTCTCTGGCGTCCTGTAGGCAAAATGGCGGCGCACGCGCTGGCATGGGCAAAAAAACCTCCTGGCTGGGTTGGCACCCTGATGGCCCCCTGAACAGCCCAGGGCCTGGGTGCAGGCCAACGCCCGTCTGGCCTAGACCCCCACAATGTTGGCCTCGTGTTATGTCTGTGTACCTCAGTCTGTCCGATCTCTCTGGAGTCCGAAACCAAGATGGAGGTGAGTCTCTCGTGACTGACGGGAAGCAGAATTCTGATGTGGCTTCTGTGCGGTGAAAGGCACCGTAAATCCGCAGCTGCTTGTAGCCCGGCTGGCCAGTGAAGGTCAGTGGTCGTGGGCGCAGGGCCTAACTGGACCCTGTGTCGCCTTGGTTCCACTGCTGATGGCCCTTCGGCTGGACCAGCCACTGCTGATGCCCGACTATTTTAAATAAAGCACTTCTTTGTTCTTCCTGTCACAATTAAATTCATTATCATTTGTATTTTAAATTTCTATACCCTGTCATTGTCAAATTATGTTTGGAACAGACATTAGTCTAAAAAAACCATTCTTTCAAAGATCACTCTAATTTTCAATTGGACATAAAAAGCCCCTCTGGTGGAATCCCTCACAGCATGCAATCCTTGAAGTAGGAGCTGAGGAGAACAAGTGTGTACAGAATAGGCCAGAAGGAATCAAGCATTTGGTAAGTAAAATAAATCAAGTTAAATAAAATGTTAAATATTTAATTGGAGAATTCAGCAAGTGGAGCAAAGCTCAACATTTTAAAAAAATGTTTTATTGGTTATTTTATTTATTTACAACATTTAAAAAATGTTTTATTGGTTATTTTATTTATTTACATTTCAAATGTTACCCCTTTCCAGTTTCCCCTCCTCAAACCCTCATCCCATCCCCCGATCCCTGCTTCTATGAGCAAGCTAAAGCTCAACCTCCTGAAAGGATTGATCTAGCATTGGAGGGGAGTATCAGGACAGAGAAAAAGGAGAGAGGTGATTGGAGAATGGGTGGAGAGAAGAAGGTTTATGGGACATATGGGGAGGGAGGATCTGGGAAAGGGGAAATCATTTGGAATGCAAACAAAGAATATAGAAAATAAAAATATTTAAAAAAATGAATCTAGTCCTTTTCAGCCATCCATTTTCCCAAGAAAGCAAAAGACCTTTCAGAGCAGAGCTGTATTTTCTCCCCCTCTCTCTTTTTCTTTCTGTCCTTTTTCCTTCCCTTCCTTCCTTCCTTCCTTCCTTCCATTCTTTCCTTTCCTTTTTTTCCTTTTCTTTCTTTTTCCTTTTGTATTTATTGGTTATTTTATTTATTTACATTTTAAAAGTTGTCCCCCTTCCAAGTCTCCCCTCTATAAACCCCTCACCCTCTCTTTTCCTCCTCCCCTTTGCCTCTATGAGGGTGCTCCTCCACCCACCCTCTCACCCATCCACCAACTCCAGTCTCACCCATTTCCCATCCCCCCTACCCTGGGCAACAAGCGTCCACATGACCTACGGCTTCCCCTTCCATTGATGTCAAATAAAAGCATCCTCTGCTACATATGTAGCCGGAGCCATGGACCCATCCATGTATATATACTCTTTGGTTTGTGTTTCTTTTTCCCTGGGAACTCAGCAGAGTCCAGTTAGTTGACAATAGAGAGTAGTAACAATGGGAGTTCCAGTCAGCGGGTGTCATTCAGTAACTGCTTCTTCATTTCTTAGATCTTGAAGTTTCTCAGCTTTGCCTGTCCTTGTAAACCCAGCTTCAGTTCAATACTGTGCTGGGAAGCATTTATTAATTTCCTAACCTGTCTCCCTGCCTCCAGATTTTCCATTATCTTATACATTTTTCAATGATTTCATACAAGCTGAGTTTATAAATTTGATAATGTTACTTCTGTCCCACATACCTAGTGTCATTGGGCTTAGGGGTAAAAGAAAATCAGATTTCCTTGCTATGATATTCAAAGGTTTCACAATTCACTTTAAACCTGTGTTTTTAAAAATCTTCATCTCAACTCATATCCTTCAAGATCTGGCCATGATGTGCTTGATATTTCTCTAAAGATTTTTCATTTACTCCTACTTGCCTTTGGCTATTCAGTTCCATATTCCTGAATGCATCTCTTTTTCTTTAATTGTTGAATTACATATCGCTCATTATTCATTTGAATCTGAGGATCACAGCAAGTGTGAGTGTCAACATTAAATACACTCTAGTTACAATTACTGGTGAAATTCTTGAATGATTATGATTGAATCCAATTGTCTAGTTTAGAACTTGTGATAGAAAAAAAAAAGGAATAAACATGCTTTGAATTTAGTTGGAGAGGAGTCTTTGCTTCTTATCATTTCTTATTTATACCATTTAAACACAGGATTATTAAATGTGTCACTTTATGAAGTACAGAATGTGTTAATCCCACCATAGTGGTCCAGTCATTCTGAGATGAAGGCTAAGCAAGGATGGAATTTTCTGGACTGGATCTGGGGGAGGACACAGCTAGGCAGGTTCACATGAGATTCCTGAAGGCTTTTGAACAAAGTAATTTCTTATTTGTAAGAAGGTATTGACACAAACATAGCGTGAAATAAGTCAAGATATAAGGGTTTGAGGAATTATAGAGACACAGATATTGTGCTTTCAGGAACCCTGAAAGTGAGTCATCCTTGAGAATTTTAGAATCAGAAAAAGCAGGGGTTGGAATTCCAACCTTAGATTTACAGTCAAGAGTGATGGGTAATAAAAATGTCTTTGAATGAGCAAACCAAACATATTCTCTCTATAAATCTGATCAGTCCAGTCAGAAACAAATGCTTTATCTGTGTCTATATGGTGTTCCCCAGGGCTTCACATTCCTTGAATCTGTTTGGATTTTTTTTTTTAAAAGAATCATGATGGATTCTGATGATTCACTAAGAAAAACAGAAAAGAAATATATGTGATATAAGAGTTTCCTTCTTGTCTTCCTACTTGAAAAAATACATTAAGAAATCTAAAATAATTAGAATGATTTAGGGAATGCTTTTTATTGACTTCATAAAGATAATGATTTTGTTACTGAGTAAGACTGTATTTTATGGATTAACTTTTAAGAAGATAATTTCAATGTCTCTTTTTGGGAAGATAAGTACTTCCAGACAGACAGAAAAAAAGAAAGCCTTCTCTTGACAACTAGTCCCAGAGTTTGTTTGAGTTAATGACTCTTTTTTTGTGATAAATTATTATATCAAACATTATTTCCAATTTAACCTAGGCATTAACAAACTATGGGTCACCTAACAAATTTAATTCACTGATATAACAAAATTTATTGGTACATAGATGTGTTAATTTATTTGTTTATCGCATATGGGTGTTTTAATTGGACAATGACAGAGTTAGGTGCTGCAGTAGTGCCCACGTGGCCTTCATAGCTTTAATTACTTCCTTCCTAGCTTTGCCAACCTCTGGGCTAAGTCATCAGTCTCTCTTGTGGTAAATCACCTTACACTGCTTCCTCAGCCCTCCTCATGTTATTTTTCTTCTATCTCCATTCTCCAGGTCTCCCCCTTGATTCACTGACAGATGTTTCAGCATGAAAAGGTGGCAGAGCCTTTGGCTTTTGAGCAACGATTGACTTTTATATTAGCTATTATGCACCATTTATCCAAAAAATTAGATTCTATTAAGGAGATTTTCCCCTGTGTTTTTCTTAGGAGCCATTCTGACATTGTAACATACATGCTAAGCTGCCCAAGACTTTTGGTGCTATTATTGTAAGTCTATGTATACACACAGCCTTAAGAGTAATGTATAATTTAGGGTTTCTTTCAGAGAATGGCTTCAGAGATTTGTAAATAGCCTGAAAATAATGTCAATCATCTCTAATAATCTTGTATTGATTTCTGATTAAGTTATAACCATAAATAACAACTAAATATCTCATCTTTTTGTGGATGTTTAGAATGAGAGTTTCTGTTGAAATTTCTTTGCCCTTTTTATTGATAATGGTGAGAACATAGTTTAGATCATCAAAATGTTAAAGTAACCAAAAATAATAAGACAAGGACAATAATTTTAAATCTCACAAATGGAAAAAAAACAATACATATTAACATGATAAGGCGAATGGGAGAAATTTGATATGGTCCCTCTCCTAGAAGAAGAGGAATCAATTAATCAATAGGCTGCTGGGATAGGGAAAATTAGTTCTCTCAAAGAATGAGTTCTTAATAAGTTGTTCAATCTCATGTAGTCAGCCTTAAACACGTGTGCATTTGAGCATATGTGTGTGCGTGACCATAATAATTATGGACCGGTTTGGGAGGAGTACTGGCAATGACAGGATATCCCAGAGCAGATACAAGCAGGAGAGAAAGTATATAAAGAGAGAACTCATGCGTCAGTGAAATATAGGGACAATGCCATGTAGTGCATTTATGTTGTATAAATTTTAGCTGTGAACTATTCTGAATCTTAGACTTCCATGGCTGTTGTAGCAGGCAATGGAGGTTCCATGAGGTGACATGAGGTGACATTAACCCACCAGGCAGACTGGGACAGAGCTGTTCATACTTTATGTGACCTTGTAGCTTCCCTTCTCACTCCAGTTATTCCGTATTTATGCTAAATGGAAACTCAAAGGCATTTCTTAAACTACTTCATATCTAATGTCCACAGACTTGCCACAGAAAATCTCAAATGAATTTGAATCTCTTTTCTTCTAAAGATTCCAAAGTTCAAGTATGTACCTGAATCTAAATAAAATCCATAGTCTTTCTTGAACTAACACTTGACCATGAAGTCACTCAGGCAATGCTAACCTTTAGAAATTTCTTACATATAAATTTCAGGATTATAATCAAATGTACTATATGTATTATGCATAGTTATTTTCTTGTTTTTATCTTTTTTCTGTTTGAATTCACCATTAAAAATTGTAGAAACATATATGTTAATTCTTTATATTTTCCTTTTGTTTATTACTTTAATTGAATTTCATTTAGATATAGAAATGAGAGATAAAATGAGGATGCTCCTTAAGTTGTTCCTTTATGGATATCAAAGTTACTTTAAAAATACATTGTTATAATAACTGAAAATGTATTTTAGTGCATAGTTCTCATGGGATGTTCAGGGTGATTAGAGTGGTTTATTAACAATAAATGAAAGGAACAACTGAATAAAATACATTCAATTCCACGATCACTTATTAATGAATCTTAATATTGCACACTTACTAATGAATGTTAAGCAGTTATGTAATTAGAGCAAACAAGAGTGAATATATTCTATGTATCATTAAAATACCAGGCATTATGTTATGCTACTGTAAATGGCTTTATATTCTGATTTTTGTAGAAGACCACCTTATAACTGCTTTTACAATTAAACACAAAGTTACTCAGCTCTCAACTTTTATGACTAGTGATCTCTGAAGAGTTTCTTGTAATATGATAAATAATGAGACACCAATGCAATAAAAGCCACCCTCAAGCAGTTTCCTCAAGTCTGCCTTTTACTGGCATGGTGACATAGTATAAGCCATTTAATATCCCTAGATGTAGAATGCGAATTTACTCCCTAGTGTTACTCGACTGCAGTGTTAGGAGAATTAATTAGACAATGAATCTGAAGGCTCCCAGGCTCAGTAAAGATAGACACAACTGTAATGCATTATTTGCCTGTGAAGGAAAGCAATGAGAAAGCCTCTTTCCCTACTAATCAAAATTATTCCTACAGAGAGAGGGAATGTTAGCAAGTAAATTAAGACTATTTCTGATAGAGTTTCTAGTCTCACATATCCTAGGGCAGCAAGCAGGGAGAACAAACACTTTTCTCAGACAACTTAAATATATTTCACCCATTAAGAAAATGGGACCACCTCAAAGGCATAGTGAAAAAGATTTCATATAGTCATTAAAGCACAAACTTTGAAATAGATGGGGCAGACCACAATGAAACACACACACACATTCAATGTAAAGAAACCAGTGGTACCTTGAATGATCTCTGTGAGTGTGTGTGTGTGTGTGTGTGATCCATATCTACTGCTGTTAGAGACTTGTAATGAAAGATCATATTATACGGTGTGAGGCACAAAGCATATGTTCTAGAATTCATGATAAATGTGGATGCCTATGAGTGTTCATATGAATTTACACATCTTTAGATATGGATTAGCAGTGATACCTCCTGTCTTAGTCAGGGTTTTTATTCCTGCACAAACATCATGACCAAGAAGCAAGTTGGGGAAGAAAGGGTTTATTGAGCTTATACTTCCACATTGCAGTACATCACTAAAGGAAGTCAGGACTGGAACTCAAGCAGGTCAGGAAGCAGAAGCTGATGCAGAGGCCATGGAGGGATGTTTCTTATTTCCTTGCTTCCCCTGGCTTGCTCAGCCTGCTCTCTTATAGAACCCAAGAGTACCAGCCCAAAGGTGGTACCACCCTCAAGGGGCCCTCCCCACTTGATCACTAATTGAGAAAATGCCCCACAATTGAATCTCATAGAGGCACTTCCCAAAATGAAACTCCTTTCTCTGTGATAACTCCAGCCTGTGTCAAATTGACACACGAAACTTGCCGGAACAATTGACCCCTTGTCAACTTGACACACAAACACATCACTATTAAGCCTCAACCTTTACTTTCTTATTCATCCCCAAGATCTAAATTAATTTAAAAGTCCCACAGACTTTAAATATTAAAAGTTCAATCACCTTAAAATGTCCAATATCTTTAAAATTCAAAGTCTTTTAAAAATTCAAAGTCTCTAAACTGTGGGCTCCACTAAAATACTTTCTTCCTTCAAGAAGGAAACATATCAGGGCACAGTCACAACCAAAAGCAAAACTCAACTCCAATAGTTCAATGTCTGGGATCCAACTCACAATCTTCTGGGCTCCTCCAAGGGCTTGGGTCACTTCTTCAGCTCTGCCCTTTGTAGCACACAGCTTGTCTTCTAGGCTCCAGCTGCCTGCACTCCACTGCTGCTGCTGTTCTTGGTGGTCATCGCATGGTACTGGCATCTCCAAAACACTGCTATCTTCCACTGTAATTAGGCTTCACCAATAGCCTCTCATAGGCTCTCATCAGGGTGACAAGCCTCTGCTCCTATGCATGACCCCTTCAAGTCCTGGGCCATCAACTGCAACCGAGGCTGCACCTTCACCAATGGCCTTCTGTGGCCTCTCACTCAGCTGCTCTTCATGATTCCTTCATGCCTTCAAAACCAGTACCATCTGGGTGACTCTTACACAGTACCAAGTCCAGCCACAGCACAAAATACAACTGTGGCTATCTCTGGAACACACTCTCTGTGCTCTCAGAAAACACCTCCAAGAAGATTTCATCTCAGTGATGCTGGTCTCTTCTTAATCACCGCTAATTTCTTAGCTCCAGCTAACCAGCATCAATAGTCCCAGTAACACAAAGATTTGCTTTAGTGGTTCTGGTATCGTGTTACTCACAGCTGATTCTTCAGCCCCAGCTAACCAAAACCACAGAATCTTCACAATCAAAACATGGCCACTGTAAGCGTCTTTAATCTTCCCTCTGAAATTTCACAAGCCAGGCCTCCATCCTTTGCACTGTTCTTAACATTGTCTTCCAAGCTGCTACAGAACTTTCCACTGAGCTCTTAACATTCTAATGGCTTTTCTAGCTCAAAGTTCCAAAGTTCTTTCACAGTCCTCCCCAAAACATTGGCAGGTTGTCACGGGAATACCCCACTTCTGGTACCAGTTTGTCTTAGTCAGGGTTTCTATTCCTGCACAAACATCATGACCAAGAAGCAAGTTGGGGAGGAAAGGGTTTATTGAGCTTACACTTCCATGTTGCAGTTCATCACTAAAGGAAGTCAGGACTGGAACTCAAGCAGGTCAGGAAGCAGGAGCTGATGCAGAGGCCATGGAGGGATGTTTCTTATTGCCTTGCTTCCCCTGGCTTGCTCAGCCTGCTCTCTTATAGAACCTAAGAGCACCAGCCCAAAGATGGCACCTCCCCACTTAATCACTAATTGAGAAAATGCCCCACAACTGGATCTCATGGAGGCACTTCCCCAAATGAAACTCCTTTCTCTGTGATAACTCCAGCCTGTTTCAAGTTGACGCATGAAACTAGCCAGTATACCTCCTAAAGCAGGCCTTTCTTTTAAGTCTGTTTTCTTATGGATTGTGTCTTTATATTACCATTATTGTTCTTATAATTATCATTACTTATCACAGAGAGCTCTACATCATATCCAGAATTTTTTTTAAAGCTGCAACAATTTCTTGGCATGGTTAGTGTCTGAACCCATAGCAATGGAAAACTGCCATGTCTTTGGTCCAGGGATGGCCCACTAACCATTGCAACATCTTACTCTTTGGAGAATCATTGAAAATGATGAGGATGCTTGGGTTTTATAAGGAAGGATGGTTTCTCACTTAGACTTGGGTTGAATTTAAATATGCTACATTGTGAGCAAAGTGTTACCCATGCGAATCAGAACCAGTGATCAATCTTGTCACCCTGTCTTGTCTGGGTCCATATATGAGTATCTTAGCCTTCAGAGTCAGGAAAATAACTACTTTTTTCTTCTTGAAGGAATAAATTAAACTGGCAAAGACATAGTAGGGGGAGGGGCAGGAGGAGAAAGAAAAAAATAAAAATGTTATTTCCAACAACCACAAAAGTTCTTACCACACATGGAATGCAATCTCTGATAAGTGGATATTAATTAGCCCAGAAGCCCTGAATACCCAAGGCACAAATTGCATAACAAATGACTCCCATGAAGAAGTATGGAGAGGGTCCTGATCCTGGAAAGGATTGATCTAGCATGGGAAGGGAATATAAGGACAGAGAAAAAGGAGGGAGGTGATTGGAGAAGGGATGGAGAGAAGAAGGTTTATGGGACATATGGGGAGGGGGGGTCCGGGAAAGGGGAAATAATTTGGAATGTAAACAAAGAATATAGAAAATAAAATTATTAAAAAAAAAGAAAAAGAAAAAAAGAAAGAAAGAAATCATATTTGAATCAAGATTCTCCAGTCCATCTGATCAAGCCAACTCACTTCAAATTTACAACATAGGTAGTTGGTGAAAATGTTTAATTTCATTTTTAAAAGTTGGATTTTTAATGATCTAGTATTATGCAAATTTACCTTTGGATTGCCTGGTGTGGTTTAATGTTTATTACTGATTGTCAACTTGACTGGATCTAGACCTTCCTTAGTGACTTATTTCTGGGCATGTCTGGGAGGAGTTTTAAATTGGATTAATTTAGATGTATGAGGAGAAGTCCAACCTTGAAGATAGATATCACCATTGCAAGGGCTGGGGCTCTGAACTGAGTGAAATGGAGAAAGAAGCAAGCATCCTGTGTGTGTGTGTGTGTGTATGTGTGTGCGTGCGTGTGTGTGTGTGTGTGTGTGCGTGTGCGTGTGCGTGTGTGTGTGTGTGTGTGTGTGAGAGAGAGAGAGAGAGAGAGAGAGAGAGAGGAAGCATTCTTTTTTTATGCTTTGATCACAGATATGAGATGCACGCAGATACCTCATGCTTTTGCTGCCTTCCCGACTATAATGAAGTATATTCTTCCAATCTGTAAGCTGTTTGTAAATAAACCATTCCATCTTTAAGTTGAATGGTTTTGGAGGGGTTTGCAACCTATACAAATTTTGCCTCAGTGATGAAAATAATTCTGCTTTCTTTCTTATTGTTAGATTATTGTAGTTTTCCAGTTGTAACCCACAATAAAATTATTTTATTCCTATGAGGAAATTAGGATTTTCTTTTTTTCTTTTTTCTATTGGATATTTTCTTTATTTACATTTCAAGTGTTATTCCCTTACCCTGCCTTGCAGAAACCCCCTATCCCATCTTCTATCCCTGCTTCTATGAAGGTGTTCCTCCACCCACCCCACTCCCACGTCCCCGCCCTTGATTCCACTACAATGAGGCATCTTGTGAGCCTTCAGAGGAACAAGGAGCTCTTCTCCCATTAATGCCTGACAAGGCTGTCCTTTGCTACATATGTAGCCAGAACCATGTGTACTCCTTTGTTGGTGGTTTAGTTCCTGGGAGCTATGGGGGATTCTGGTTGGTTGATATTGTTGTTCTTCTTATAGGGTTGCAAACCCCTCCAGCTCCTTTAGTCCTTTCTCACCTCCATTTGGGACCTCTTGCTCAGTCCAATAGTTGGCTGCAAACCTCCATCTCTGTATTTGTCAGGCTCTTAGAGGGAAAAAAAACACAAACTAATGTACATTGAAAGACACAGAGGTGTATTCCAAGAGGAAAGAAGATATTATCCTTTTTTCAAATATTTTAATAGCATCATATTATTTATTAACCTCTTAATTTGATTGTAATGTCAGTAAAATTAATTGCCAAACTGTGTGTCAGATGTTTAATTGAAAGTACATACTTTAAAAAGCTGACAATATATTGAAACTTTTCCTGTAGCAAATATGATTTCTAGTTAAATCAATATTTGTAAAGCATTTTGATTTTTAAATTTGTTACAAAGTAATAATTGAAATGGAAAATGGCGTTAAATTAATTTAACTTTACACTTTAAAGTAAGTGGAAATGATATTTTTCCTGATTTCTTCCCTATTGATCAAAACTCTTGGAGGAATTAGAATTTAGAACGTATTTATCTTGATGATCATTTAAAATTAAGGTTGGTTTTTATAAAACTAGCAGTCGACATTATGAAAAGATTATCTAGTATTCTCAAGTAAATTGATGCCTTTATAAAATTTCTTGTTTTAACATAATGAAAACGTTTCTCAAGTTTCCCTTTGAAAAATCCACCACAAGGTGGCAGTCAAGAGAAGTCTATGGGATTTTATCCTGAAGTTTATGCAGAAGGCCTCAAGTCCTCTGAAAAGTTACCACACACCTGACATGTCAGTGTCCAAATCAGTACTTAAAAGTTGATGTACACTCTAATTAAAAATGATAATTATCCATACGAGGGCATCAGCAGGAAACTGAAAGTCCTGGACCTGAGCCAGACATCCTCAGTGCAATTCTTGACTTTGAAATGGGCTCTAATCACAGTAATTCTGTGTCACTATATTTTCATTTCCTCATGCCAAAATAGCAGTGGTTTTGTGTCTAGTAATGAAAATTAGATATCAGGATCATTAAGGGCCAGGTGCCTCCAGGATTCCATAGAAGGCTTAGAAAAATATGTCTTTTGAAACCAGACAGTTGTAGCCTCTGCTTTCTCTCACAGATATTCCCCAAAGCAGCTTGGGTTGGGCATGCTGGTGTGAATCCAGAGCAAAGCACAAACGTTTCTTGATTAAAAAGCACACTGACCAAGATAGAAACTTTAAGGATTTGTTGTTATTTCTATTGTTTTGGCCATGTTGAATACTGAACCCAGACTTTGGGTATGCCCAGCCGTGTTTTTAGCTTCTTCCAAAATTATTTTTAAACTTTTGAAAAATACCATGATCAATGGTAATTTGAGAAGCACAAGTCATGAATTTTCTTCTGCAGAAAATAATAAAATAAATAGGCTTAACCTTGGTTTGCATATTTATGTACAGCAGAAGGACTTGGTGTTGAAAATCAGTGACTAGGTAACCAGAAAACATTGTATGAATCTGTTTCTAAAAGCAATTTATGTTACTAATTTAATGAATCTCATTGCATGTTGTGAAGAAATAATTTGAAAAAAACCCATATACTTGGAATTCTAATTTGCAAATTAAATGAAAGGGTAGGAGTAACAAATTTCAGATTTTTACATCAAGCTATCAACTGGATGCATGCTACGAAAAGCTGTAATAAATGTATTCTCAATATTTACTCAAACAATGCCTGCTGCAATTGATGAATTTCTTCTCCTGTGCAATCGCTTTGTCTTCCCATTGGCTGTTCCTCTCTCTTCTCATTTAACATTTATAGAAATGGACTTTCATGAGTATAATTATGAAGACAGTTTTTTATACAAATGTTAGCATTATTAACCATGAATTAGTGAAGTTATCCATGGAAATTCTCAGCCCAAGGCAAGTGTGTCACACAGGGAAGTTTTAGCAAATTCTGGATTTGCTTTTTTTTTGTGGTTGAGAAATTTGCCTCTGCAACCAGGTGGAGGCAGTGTAGAAATGATCACTGTCTTACAAGACACACTCTGAAAATAATTTTTTGCATGTACATTCAAATTAAAATGTTCACTGTTCAGAAACAAGGCTTCACCATATTCCTTTTCTCAAACAAACAAACAAACAAACAAACAAACAAACAAACAAAAGAAAATTAAACTAGCCCAAATTAGATAATTGTTTTTCAAGACAGCATTGATTTCCCATGTGGGATATGATCTTCCAGTTAATTTATTAATAACACAGGACACATGGATATATGCAGATAAAATACTCATACAGATGAATAACTATATCAAAAATAAAGGAAAATAGGTGTTTGGGAATAAGATTATTGACATATAAACATAAGAACCAACCAATCGTTATTGCCTAGGAGTATGCTATTCAGCATAATGAGAAGGCTTGTGTTGAATAGATGCTGGAGTATTTGTGAGAGATTCCTTCAATGCTGTAGGTTTTAAAACATTTCCTGTTCCAAAATTTTTCCCTAAACAAGAAGCAAATTAGAGCATTTAAATAGATACCGGCAGCTAAGAGTGAGAAAATTCACTTACAATTAATGCCACTGTTAGTTAGCATAAATATTATGCACTATGGAATTGTAGATTCAGACAGGAATGAGATTGTGGTTCTTCACAATCAAAAATACATCTTCCAATACAGGCAGAAGGTAGGAGTAAGATTAATGTCAGGGGCAAGATGCTATGAGCAAACTCAGTTTTGTTCTGCTATCATTCTTGGCTGAATCCCAATGTTTGTACTCACTTAAGTAATTATTTAATAATAGTGTGCGTGTGCTTAGAGGAAATATTGTATCTGCCCCATGAGGTTGTAAAATCGACCATGGATAGCAGTGTGCTAACAAAGGAAGTGTGCAGTCTGTGTTCTTTTCAGTCAAAATTGACTGGGTTAACATTTAATATTCTACAACAGAACTTCAGTGATCTTGAACTAGGAAAGGCAAATTTATGGTCAAGAGTTTGGGGATTAAAGATAGGCTAATTTTGTCATGAGCAAAAGAGAAAAGCATTTAAGAAATAAACATTTCCTTCATTTATGAGCCTAGAGCTTAAAGGAAGCTGTTTATTTATGTGCAGAATTCCCATTAGCTAAATAAAACTGTCCACAAAGATAATGGACAATCTTATTTCCATCACTGAATCAGATTTTGTGTACATCACAGATGATAATGATATGTATTATATTGAGATATATAATATGCATATATTGATAACACACACACACACACACACACACACACACACACATATATATATAATATATGACTTTTCAGTATAAATTTACCTTTGGGTGTCTCAGTCACCATGGTTTCAACACTCTGTTGCTTTCCATATGTGTATGGGGATATCCATATATAAAATATTTTATGGGAAATACATTTTACAGATGATTTTTGCCTTGGCAAGTTTTCTTATAAAATGAAAGAGCTTTGCCGAAGGACAGCGATTGAACAAAGCAACTAGTAAAAGATAAGGACCACCAGACATCCAAATAACCCAAGACTGTTGTTAATTGAACATTTAATAAAAATATGTTAAAAGCTGCTTTGATAGAAGGGTGAAATGAGCGTATAAAGATTTATAGTGGAATCTTCTCAATTATGAACTCCATCCAGACTACATTTCCTTCTCTCTTTATATCAGTAACTTGTTTGGTCTATGATTTTCATGATTAAGGTTACACAGTTAATGCTGGAGAATTAGTAGGATAAGCTCTATTTGGTACAAGAAAGGATGGTGGCCTGAATAGCCACAGTTATATCCCAGATTGTAAAGCAGATTTTAAATGAGTGACAATTCAAAGAAGCTAGGGGAAATCAGTATTGGAAGGCATCAAAAAGCACTTGGAAATTCTGGGTAAAATGGAAATGGAAGCATCAATATAAGGCTGTTGGTGTCATAGAGCCACTATGGTATTCTATGATATCCTTGCTTTCTTCTTTTATAGACATGTAGTATCTGGAAGCTTCATGAACAAGTTCATCAGAACTCATTTATCTTGGAAGAAACTATGTTTAGTTTTAGTGTTAATTTAATTATTCCTTCTCAAATGATATGGTGTGTGTGTGTGTGTGTGTGTGTGTGCATGTGTGTGCATGTGTGTGTGTGTGTGTGTGAGAGAGAGAGAGAGAGAGAGAGAGAGAGAGAGAGTGAGAGAGAGAGAGAATGCCAATGTAATGAGAAAACTTTGTCTTTGATTGAGAGATAAGCTGTGAAATAAGGATGGAAATAGCTGAGCATGGTAAAAAACTGAATTAATCGAAAGGAGAATTTGAAGAAAGCAAAGGTGACTATAGCAAGTAAATAAGCAGAAATAAAAGATGCTGCTCAATTTTTATCCCTTATTTAGAAGAGCTGGTTCAAAATTTCTCCTAGAGCAAAGTGCTGATTAATAAAACTGTTGATATAGAAATTATAATTATATGGCTTGGCTGAAATTGTAGGCTGGGCAGGAATCATGTTAGACTATTTTAAAAACTGGGATTGAATTAAAATTACATAACTAAATGGTTTCATCCCTTTGATGTTCTGCATGTTTTATGTAGTGACTGAAAACATATGTCATTCTTTGCACATCAAGGCCTTCATTTGGATGAGAATGCAGTAAATTTTCTTGAGTAACACCATAGGTACTTGTTAGGGAAAACCAAAGGGTTAATAAGTATCACATCAGTGCTCATAGGACTATGCAAAAGCCTCCTATGATGCAGTCAGAAAGGAGAGCTGTGCTTGAGATACCACATCGTATTATCCTATTAGTGAATGTAAGAAGGAAATAGCTGGAAAGTGACGCAGGTGAAGCTTTGCTTTAGAATACTGTGGAGGGGCCTGTGCTGCCTGGAGAGATCATAGGTAAGGAGACCTAATATAGCTCAGCAAGATTTCCATGAGTGCTAATAGGGTAGATCACGGAGCATCCCAACAGGAAACTGAAGTGTTGCACGGTGGAACTCAAGATGTGCTCTGCAGCTGGTGAAAAGGCCAGTGTGGCTGGACCAGCCATGCCACAGGAGAAGAGACTGGCGAAGCAGCTGACTCTACGCTACGGACTATTTGTAGGTATGCCACAGGAATTTCTATGGGGGAGTCACTGGGAAAATTTGAACATGAGATATTTTTGCTAGAATGGCCCACCAAGTCTTTCTTGGCTTCAGGGTAGATGTTTGAAGGAGAAATCAAAGTAACAGTATGATATAGGGTATCTTGGAGTAAGTGGAATGGAGTGGAAGAATTGAGAAGTGTCCAGATTTTGGTTGTGTTTTTAAGACTGTGCTGCTGAGTTGCAGAGGTAGAATTTGTTAAATGAAAGAACAAAACAGAAAACCGAACAACCCTATTAAAAAATGGGGTACAGAGTTAAACAAAGAATTCACACCTGAAGAACTTCGGATGGCGGAGAAGCATCTTAAAAAATGCTCAACTTCATTAGTCATTAGGGAAATGCAAATCAAAACAACCCTGAGATTTCATCTTACACCAGTCAGAATGGCTAAGATTAAAAATTCAGGAGACTGCAGGTGTTGGAGAGGGTGTGGAGAAAGAGGAACACTCCTCCACTGCTGGTGGGGCTGCAAATTGGTACAACCACTCTGGAAATCAGTCTGGCAGTTCCTCCGAAAATTGGGCACCTCACTTCCAGAAGATCCTGCTATACCACTCCTGGGCATATACCCAGAGGATTCCCCACCATGTAATAAGGATACATGCTCTACTATGTTCATAGCAGCCCTATTTATAATTGCCAGATGCTGGAAAGAACCCAGGTATCCCTCAACAGAAGAGTGGATACAAAAAATGTGGTATATCTACACAATGGAGTACTATTCAGCCATTAGAAACAATGAATTCATGAAATTCTTAGGCAAATGGATGGAGCTGGAGAACATCATACTAAGTGAGGTAACCCAGACTCAAAAGGTGAATCATGGTATGCACTCACTAATAAGTGGTTATTAACCTAGAAAACTGGAATACCCAAAACATAATCCACACATCAAATGAGGTACAAGGAGAAAGGAGGACTGGCCCCTGGTTCTGGAGAGACTCAGTGAAACAGTATTCGGCAAAACCAGAACAGGGAAGTGGGAAGGGGTGGGTGGGAGGACAAGGAAAGAGAAGGGGACTTAAGGGACTTTCGGGGAGTTGGGGGCTAGAAAAGGGGAAATCATTTGAAATGTAAATAAATTATATCGAATAAAAAAAAAGAAAGAACAAAACAAACATAGATCTTTTTCTTGGGCAACAGACAAAACTAAGAGACCATTGGTTCAGTTGATACATGTGAGTCTATAGTGGCTGCTGAGAAATCAAGTGACAGAAGTATTTAAGGAAAGTTGGGTCTCAGAAGCTAGAGTCACCTTGTAGATGAGGGTAGGGGATGAGACATCCATGAAGGTCCAACGACTGGACATTGGAACACTCCAAATTTGATGTAAAAACAGGATGACAATTAAGAGGCACCTTGAAGGAGAAATCTGAGACCAGACAATGAAGGTTTGATGATGGAAAGAACCATCATTTGCCCAGAACTGCTTAGTTATGCATACCTATTGTCCCCTATATGAACCTCCTACCAGTAGTGCAAAGAGAGACTTACATAGCCATGGAACTCTTTTTTGTTCTTCTTCATAATGTTGTCATGTTGAATAAATCTATTTTTTATTATTTTAGCACATGTACATATTCTACATTCATATATATTCACTATGCACATATATATGTGTGTGCATGTATATGTGTGTATAATAAATATATGAATGTATAATATATACATGTATGAAAACTATATATAAAATGTGTGTGTGTGTGTGTGTGTGTTTGTGTGACAAAGGAAAAGGGGCACAAGAGAAGAATATATTTCTAAAATCAGTATTTAGATCAGTCAAATGCTAGTGCTGTAAAAAATCAACAATTATTCATGTTTGCACTTGGCTCTGTTGAGTCCATTGGTAGAAGAATAAGAATGGATGGAGCAATGGACAGAAAAAAAATCTGCCCATAGTCATTCCTGAAAAAACAAAGAGGGTAATGATACAGACCATAGATACGCCTCTAAGAGATTTGCAGAAAAGTAGCAGGAAAATAAAGTGAAACTAGGCTCGTTTCTAGATATGCTTTATGAGAAGAAAAACCTTTTAGATTTTTAAACAGAGCAGGAGACACTTTGGGTGCTGAGTATAAGACATGTATTTATAGCCCTGTGAGGACTCTTTAATAATGCCATTAATTACGGTGGCCGCACATGGGTACTGACTCATGCTGAATTAGTTAGCAGCATTAGTCACAGAATCTCACAATATGTCTGAGTGCTCACTTTTGTCCTCACTTTCTGTGCACTACAAGGAGGTTAAGTGACTTGCCAATGATCATCAAACATGTTGCTGAAGAAGTCAAGAATAAATCCTTAAGATCCTGACTCCGAGTTATTTATGTCACTGTATTTATTGACTTTAGCTTCTGCTTAGTCATTTGTTGGGCACATTTACGATAAAAATAATGAAAGGCAACACTCCAGTGCTTTAAATAGAGAATTTACTTTACACCCTGGCAGGATAGAAGCAGCATAAGTCTTTTAGCTACCCACTGGGTTTCTAACCAAGGCCTTATATCCATCAATCAGATCGTTCACTTAATTTTTTAGTCTCATTTCTATATATAAAATTAGTGCTACAATCTCTTACAGTATACTTTATATTATACGTTTTATCACTTCATGGGAATCATAAAAAATTGGCTAATTTTACTACATCTTTATAATCTGAGATCTTTATAATGCTCCTGATCTTATTTAAGAATCATTTAAGTGTGGGTTCTTAGTACTGTGTATCATAAGGCTCAGTCAGGAAGTTTGAAGCTGGCTATCTCTCTTCTTCCTAAAATATCAGATAACTTAGCTTCCTTTATGTGGAATAAAACTAACAATTCTGTCATTCTGGTAAGGTGAATGCATGTCACTTGACATATACACATGGGTATCTCATGCCATCTTGGAGAATTAAATCTCAGGAGAGAACTTGATTAGTTTTGTATCTATCTATCATTATAATCTGTCATCTATCAAAGCATCTATCTATCTATCTACATCTATCTATCTATCTACATCTATCTATCTATCTATCTATCTATCTATCTATCATCTATCTATAATCCATCATTATTATCTGTCATCTATCAAAACATCTATCATCTATCCATCTATCTCTATCTATCTATCATTTATCTATCTATCTATCTATCTATCTATAGGCTATTTATCTGACTTTAAACACTTGGTATTGTTATTGGGGTAGCTATGTCTTTGTCCAATATATTTTATTCAGTATTCCTTCACTGTGGATTATTTTTAACATCTGTATGCATGGATTATATTATGTCATGGCTAATATCAGGACAAACACATAAAAATAATTCTTATTTTAGAAATTACAGTTTTCATGTCTTGAGAATATAATTAGTACCTTTTCATGATTTCTTTGTTATTGAAAATAGTTTTTTCATACAGTATATTCTGATTACAGTTTCACTTCCCTCTACTCCAAGTTCCTCTCCACCTTCCTTCCCATCTGAATCCATCCTCTTTCTGACTCTCCCTAGAAAAGCAAACAACCTTCTAAGAGATAGTAATAAATAGCAAAATTATATATAACAAAATAAACAAATATTAATAAGAAAATATATGTAAACAGGAGAAAAAGAGTTCCAAAAAAGTTAAGAGAAACAGTGACAGAAGCAGAGACACACTCATTCATACATGTGGGAATCCCATAAAGACACAAAACCAAAAGACAATATATGTACAAGAGTTGTAGGGGAAAACTAAAATAACATAAAGTAAAAATATTCAAAAGTTCTGTTATGAAATTTCGGGACATAAATCTTTTTTTTTTTTTTTGAGACAGGGTTTCTCTGTATAGCCCAGGCTGTCCTGGAACTCACTCTGTAGACCAGGCTGGCCTCGAACTCAGAAATCCGCCTGCCTCTGCCTCCCAAGTGCTGGGATTACAGGCATGCGCCACCACGCCCGGCTTGGGACATAAATCTTTTAAAGATGATATTGAATTTGTCTTCTGTTGGATAGCTACTTTAGTGCTGGGCATCTAGCCTTTCCTGGATTAGTACAGTTAATATAGTAAAAATGACTATCCTACCAAAAGCAATATAGAGAGTCCAGGCAAGCTTTAAAAAATTTTATACAGTTCTTAAAAGAAAAATTTTCATCTTTATATATGAACGAGAGAGAGAGAGAGAGAGAGAGAGAGAGAGATCAACCCCCCTAGGACACCTAAATACTCCTATATATTAAAAAAATTAAGTATCAATATTTGTGAGCTACAACTGTACTATAGAGTCATAGTAATAAAATCAGCAAGGTCTTAGCACAGAAACAGATATATTAATTATGGAATGAACTGGAAGAGACAGACATATATCCATATCCATATATCTTCGAATGCATGACTTTCTATAATGGAGTCCAGAAAACTACACTGGAATAACAACAGTATCCTCCAGAAATTGTGCTGTTGAAATTGGCTAGATGCATGGAGAAGAATTCAAATAGATCCATATTTATCACCTTGCACAAAACTCAACCCCAAATGCATCAAAGACTTCATTGTAAGACCCGATACTCTGAATCTGATAAAAGGGAAATTGGAGAATTGTCTTGAACTCATTGGCACAGGGAAAGGCTTCCTAAACAGAATGCCATTAGCATAGGCACTGAGATCTACAATTAATTAATGGGACCTCATGAAACCAAAATGTTTCTGTACAACAAAGGATCCAGTTGTTAGGGCAACACAGCAGCCTATTGAATGTGAAAATATTTTTACCAGCCACACACTGAATAGTGGGAATAGCAGAGAAACATTTAAAGCAATGTTCAACATCCTTAGCTATCAGGAAAGTCTTAGCTATCATGAATGTCTTTGAGATTTCATCTTATACCTATCAGAATGGTGAAGATCAATAAAACAAGTGAATACTCACACTGCTGAGGATGTAAAGTAAGAGAAACACACATCTATTGCTGCTGTACGTCTAAACTTACGAAGCCACTACAGAAAACATTCAAGATTCAGCTATACAGTTACTGGGCTTAGACTCACTGGATGCTTCATCCCACTACACTGACACTTGTACAAACATATTCCTTGCTGCTCTGTTCATAATAGCCAGCACTTAGAGACAACCTTTATGTCTGCCAATGGATTAAGAAAATGTGCTATAGTTACATAATGCGCTATTGCTCTACCTTTAAAAAAATGGCATCAAGAAGTTTTCAAATTGCTGGAAGTACAAAAATGTCATGTTGAGAGGTAACTCTCACCCAGAAATACAAATATGGGTATGAGTTCGCATGTGTGGACATTAGCTCTTAAGTCAAAATTAACAGGCTACAATTCATGAAGATGAAAGAAGTAAAACCATTAAATTACAGGGGAGGTGGAGCCCCACTGGACCCCTCCTATCACCAAAGGAAACGTCAGTACCAGGTATGAGTTACATCTAAATGAATTGTTGGTTGAAGGAGTATTATGGGATTCCTATTATAGCCCAGGCTTTTGCAAAGGTCATGGGCTTCTCTCCACTAATTGACTGTAAGAGTTGGTACCTACTTAGAGACTTCAGCTCTATTGGCTGGTGTCTTTTTTATATTTTATATTGTGATTTTTGAAATATTCATATTTCCCCTTGAATATTTGTACATAGTGACAATAACTGCTTATATTTGAATGTCTGCCAATTCTTTCCTCCCTCATTTGTTTGAATCTTTGTAGTAATCCATTTTTCCTCATCATAATTTTTGCTAGATCCTTTCTCTCTCTTCCTCTCTTTCTTTCCTAAGTCCAGCCAGTGCTGACATTATACACACTGCTATGGAATGTTCAATGGAAACCTACCTCTAGCCATATCTGCAAAAGGAATAATTCTCCCTACCCCAGTCACTAGGAATTACCAATAGCTTCTCAGAATGGAGTGGGTTCAAAAAATGCTTTTCTGTCTTTACCTTGATTATGTGTAGGTCTTGTGCAGAAAACAACTGCTCTTGTTGTCCTAGCGATGTCATGTGCAGAAGTCATTTTACCACACTTCTTCCCATCCTCCAGGTATATATTTTTTTCTCCTCTCTCTCCTCAATATTTTCTGAAAATTTGGTAGCAATGTACTTATTACAAATGTCTGATTTAGGGCTAAACATTGAGACTTATTTTCAGAGGTGACCAGTTCATAACTTCTCTCAATGGACTGCTATACCTTGACCGAAGGGGAGACCAAGCAGCTCATGTCTGTGTGCATAAAACTAAATTTTTAGAGGCTAATTTCACAGCATAACCATCCATCAACATAGCAATAGTAGGTTCTGTGCTAGGGCTTGTCGTCTCCCTTCCCATACTTCTTTTACATAAATTATAGTTCCAACTATAAAACCTCTTGTGGAGCAGATCCCAAATCCAATCAGAAAGTGGTTTAGCTAATCTATAGCAGCCTTTTAAATATCACACTATATATTAGGGTTCGTTTGTGTCTGAACTTTGTTCTCATCCTCAATGAATATTGACCTTTTGAGGATTGGGCACTTCAGTTCCTAGTGGTCCTTCTTGTCACTTTTTGAGATTTATTCACTGTAGCAGGAACAGCAGGGCTGCCTTTATGTAAATACTGGGGGCCTTGCAACTGCAAAAGCATCTCCTGCAGGAGGACCTAGTTGAGGACTGCCTGAGAGAGCAAGGATTGCTGGTGCAAATAATGCTAGCCAATCAGGAACGTCTGTTTAGAATGATACTTTCTTTGGACCAGTTGGGGTGTAGGTGGAGAATATTAAGGGAGCTTGCAGCAGTGCTCAGATAAGCTTCCTGCCTATTCCCAGAGTCTGTGTAGTTGACTCTGCGCCAACTTGCCCCCAACCACCAAGAGCAGTAGGGTCAGGCTGAGAGCGGTCCAGGGCACAGGCAACAGTTCATAATATTTTTATGACTCTTGGAAGCTCTTATTATGTGCATAGCTATTTTCTCTACTCATGATAATAGTTATAAATTCCCCTATTTGCTCCCCCTTATGGGTGTTTCATAGAATTCACCCAGTACTCAATAATGATTTATTACTTGTTGGGCCATTGTAATCCACATGCTTGATATAGTAAATTCTGTTCTGTGCATAGGTCCATGGTCACTCAGTCTTGCGGGATTTCAGTCTATGTGTATAGGTATCAGTAGCCATGATGATTAATTTTATGTGATAAGTTATTTAGGTTGAACATCCAGTTGTTTAATAAAGTGCTGATATAAGTGTGGCATTGAAAATATCTGGTAGGTTTGGTTTGTATTCATAGTTAACTTTAAGAAGAATACTTTTGATTTGATAAGCGGTCCTCAAATTAAAGAGGGTTAGGGTCAAATGAAGGTTTTTCTGGCAAGGGAAAAATTATGTACTGATTGCAGTATTAACTCCTGCTTAAGTTTTCAGAATGTTATCTAATTTAAAATTGGTTCTTTCTGTCTGCCTGCCTGTCTGTCTGTCTGTCTATCATCTATCATCTTCATCACTTATCATCCATCTACCATCTCTATCTCTGTCACATATCTCTTTCCATCTGAAATCTTTCCTGAATCTCCCATTTGCCACAATTTCATCAATAATGAAATCCAGTCTCTAGATCCTTTGTTAAAGGTGATGCCCAAACTCTAAGTTCCTTCACCTGTAGTGTTATTTTGTATTTTAATTAAAATTTATTTTTAAAATAAAAGTTTAATTCAAAGAGAGTTCTAGGTTTGATATGATTTTCTTCATTTAATATACACAGAACTACAGTGCCAGCTCTCCAATGACTTATCATTTGTTATTGTCCTTGTATATTATTAATATATCCAGTTTTCTATAAAATACAATATGACATTCAAGGTTATTCAATTATGCACAGAAAATTACATTTTGATATTCAATATTTTAAAGAATTCAATTGCTTAAAGGTCTTCATTTTCAAATTATATTTAAAAATTTTATTATTAGCCAAGATGTGAACTGTTTATGTTATTAACCCTAAACCAGAAATATGCCAGAGATATTCCTTCTCCCCTCATTACATAGTGGTAAATTTCCACTGTTAAGCCTGTGGGACTGGTATCAATTACTTTGTAACCACTATCATCTCCCCTGTATCTTGCCAGGAGAAGGAGTGTGAGTGAGTCAGGTGTCCAATGAAAGGTCAATCTAGTGATCACATGATATGTTCTATTGAATTTTCTCAGAAACATGTTTTTGGGAATTTGTGGCAAGCAAGCGTGATAGACCTCTCATTGCTATGAGACTATGGATGAATTCTTTACTTTCTTTGTATTATGTTGTATGCATGCATATGCATTGTATGTATGTATGTATGTATGTATGTATGTATGTATGATATAATTGAATTGGTTCATCACAAGGTCGACAAAGACAGCTTCTCTTTTCTGAACCTTAAGTGATATCTCCCATTGAATTTTCTTGTTGGTTCTTTTCTGGGCTAATGCACTTATTCAGAACTTTCATTCCTGTGCTCATGTACTGATGCTTCTGTTCGTCTTTTATTGATTCATTTCAGGTCTAATATAACTGGAAAATTATTCCTTTCACAGCATTACCTTTTTGTGTTATTTGTTTTCCATTTCACTAAGTGTGTGATGGGTATAAGACTGAGTTTTATGGAATAATGATTGAGTTGCCTGTCAAGGCCAAATAGAAAATGTTTATAAAAGGACCTAATAGAAGCCCTTTGCCTAGTTCCGAAACACAGTGTCTTCCATTTGATGCCCATTTCATGCAATTTCTCATCTCTTGATTTAGCTTTCCCTGGTGGGGTCATCATTACTTACTTGCTTTGGACATGCAGCTAGATTGTAACATAACATAGTCATTTGGTTTGTCTTGTTCCCTTTTTCCATATTTTTAAGTCATCACTTTAAAAAGATGGTTGTAAAGCTTTTTGTTTGCATTCTCAAATTCTCTTATTTTCTTATTCTGAAGTATGACGTATGTGCCTTGTATTCTTGGTGCTTCCCATGTTACATGTTTGTGGCTTGTGCACCAGTTCTATCTCTGTTATGAGAGAACTATTGTGGCTTGATGGAGTTTTTTGTTTTCAAGTTGTCAATAACAAAGCTATTGTGGCTATTGCTAATAATTAATAAATTGGCTAGTATTATAGCAAAATAACAAACTACATGAAGTGTAGTTCATCATTATTTAATACTTTGCTTACTTTGAGTTTCTCATTTTTCCAGAGAAACAACATTAAAGCTGCAAGGATAAGTACATGAAAGTTATTTCGTTCAGTCTCCTCAGTACCTTGGATAGCAAATGGCAGTTCTTCAATTAATGTTTGACTTCAGTCAATAAGGCAATTTGTAGCATTTGCAATAATACGTTGGATTTATTGTGTAGGGAAATTAACATATCATCATATTAAAATACTATAATTAGTTAGAATCATGATTTTTCTACTTTTCCTTATCATACTTTTCACTTTGTGGACACTTAAGAAATAGAAATATGAAGCTATGTTTTTCTTCAAACCTTGACATAATGAAATCAGAACCTCTGTGTATACTGTTTAAAATAAGTATCTCCTGGGGTGATTTCATTTTCGCAGTCAATCTCTGACTACATAAAGACCTAATAACATTTTTAAAATGTAGTATAAATTTTGTGTTCATGCAAACTGCTATGAAATTATGAAGATCAATGTTTGTTTTTGGTATAAAATGTGCATTTAGCTAATTTATAATAAGCCTGCCCCTACCATAAAACAAAGTATGCTCTGCTATCTCTCCTTTTCCAATTTTATGACCAGAAATTGGAATGCCTAAGCATCAAAAAGTTTGTAACTATTTTTGTCATTGTTTAGTCAAAGTTCTCTGTTTTTACAGGAAAACTCTCCTTGACATTAAAAGAAAAAAATCGCTATTTATTTTACATAGTTCCAAAAGAAAACAACATCATAGACTGCTAAGAAATTGTTGTAAAACAATAAAATATCTAAAAGTGTTATATAAAGTCAGAAAAGTAACATATTATTTTAATTTAAATACATATTAGGAAGTGTCTATTTAACCACTGACCTTATATAATTATTCTTCACTCTGCCCCATCACTTCCAACTACTATAATTTCTTATAAATCATAGGTGCTAAATATTAATCACAAATGCAGGCATCTTTGAATCTCTGACAGATAATTAAGTGATGCTTTTAATCTTGGTGTGGATCTTATTAGTAATGTGTCTAAGGTCATAATCTCTTTTAGCTTATCGATTTTTAGGAGTATTAGCTGTGCTATCTAACCAGTGTTTTATATTATATTCATATTTTCAAATATTCATCTTGTTTTAAAGACCTTGACAACAAATTACTGCAATTTATTCACTTTGTAGACCTTGTGTTTCTTTATTTGGAAACAAAGTTGCTAACCATTTCTATTACCTTTTTGCACTTGCTAAATTATTTGCAATAAAAATGTGGCAAAGCAAATAAGTAATTAGTTTGTATGTTGTGTTCCAATTTGTTGAATTTAAATACATTTAAATGTTCTTAGTTTTTTTTTTCTTTATAAAATGACTTGGTCAATTAGATTGTTCCTAAGGGTTTTAGTTTTAAATTTCTAAGAACCTCATTTTTCTATTCAACTAGATATAAATCATATATAAGCTGCTTTGGTGAGATGAAAAATGAATCAATTAGGCCACGTGAATATTCTGTGAATATTCTCTGGCAGAGCGATAACACTGATCTGGTCTATGCTAACAATGGGCGTGTCTGCTTCTCCTCAGTGTGTTTTAATGTTTGTCCAGGCCACATGCAATCACCCTGTATCATCTACCTCAAGCATGGCTATGACGTGTGTCATGGCAAGACATATGTCAATCATTAAATTGAACCAAGCTGACCTTTTAGGGGTTACAGATATTTACTCAGACTGGTTTATTGTCTGGTGCATCAACTGTTTCTAGTTCCATAATAATAATCTAGAACTATAGTCTTTGATATATGACTTTGCTTCCCAAATCCAGAAATTATTCTAATATCTTTTTTACTAACATCTTCAGTATTTACCCTTATTCTTATGTCAGATTGTAATTCTTTTAATATTCTGTTTCTTCTTCTATGAGAAGTATGTGTCACTTAACAATGGGGAAACATGAGATCATAAGTAGCTAGCATAACAGACAAACTTAGATAGACAAACTTACATAATAGAGAGTATGAGGCATTTAGGATGGATGCTATAGATGCTATAGGATATTAGGCATCCAGGATAGATGGGATAGCCTATTGTTTCTATACTATAAACTTGTGCATTATACTCTTGTACTGAATATTATGGATGGTTGAAGAACAATGTCATATTCCCATTCAAATACCAAAAAATAGAAAAATACATTAAAAAATATGGTGCCTCTGTATATGCAACTTGTACTAATTGTTATTGGAAGTGGATGTAGGTGAATTTCTGGGTGGGTGGTGAGGATATGACCATAGCTGGCATATCACTGTGCATCATCATAGACTTTTTAAGTACTATGCTAAGCACCAGGAAAGTTACTTATCTTAGCAAACAATGATATTTTGCCTTATAAACTTTGTAAAGCTTTTTGAAAATTACAAATGTATTATATGGTTTTACTTATTATGTGTTTAGTGGTTTTCCAATTTTGATTTAGTTTTTAAAATATTAGTTCTCTAATATATTAAATCAAGATTACAGCGTCCCCTCCCACCTCCTTTCCTAGTCCCTCCCCTACCCCATCCACTCCTCCTTTGTTTTCCTTCAGAAAAGGGCAGGCCTCCTAGGGCTATCAATCAAACATGACATATCAAGTTGGGCTGTCTGACCTCTGGTTTATGGCCCTCCAGGCAGTGTCAGAGGTGGGTTCTCTCTACTGGCTAGGGTGTCAAACTGGATTGGTCTTTGGTCAGCCACTCTCAAAATTTCTGTGCCACATTTATGCTAGCAATCTTGCTGGCAGGACAAATTATTGCTTGAAGGTTTTGTAGCTGAGTTCCTGTCCCAATGTTTCCACAGGGTTTCTCTCCTGGTTACATGGGAATGGAAGTGCAGGTTCTGTTATCTAGGGTCACTCTCTTAGATGCCTGGAAGTTTACATTGTACTAAGTTTCTACTTCACCGCTGAAATGACCCCCAATTTCAGTTCTCACTCCCAGTACCCTTGTAGGTCCTTCAACCTTTCCAAACATGATCCCTCCTGTTCTTATCCATACCTGCCTCCCCCAGGCCACTTGCTATGCATACACATCCAAGGAAAATTCCAAAAATGTGTCTCAATTCTACATTTCTATTTTAAATTTACCCTTTAATATTTTTCTCTATAAGTAACTCACAGCCATACACATTGACCAAGGCCTATACAGAGAAAGATTCATCATCATCTTCCATTGCCAGATCTTGTCCTACCAGAAGATCTTCAGAGACAGCCTTGGTGGCAAACATCTGAAATGCTAAAATTTGAATTATGAAACAGGCAGGTGGAGAATTACAGTCTAACCTTGACTTGTGTGAAACCCTGTAGGCATAGAATCACAAAACACAACCAAACCCTAAGATCTTCATGGGCAACAGTAGTGTCTGGGATGCTAAGTGCTGATAACAGGCTCCCCCTCTGGATTACTTTTTAGAAGAACTTCCTGAGCTTGGATAATTGTTAGCTTTTATAAAATATACATTGAAGGAGCTCATACTTCTAAGTAATGATGATAAAATAATTATAGCAATGTAGAAACTTGCTTGATTGTTATTGTAAAGTATTATGTAGTGCTGGTAATTGGATGTGCTATGCTCTCCTGCAGTTTGTAGGTTTGTTTATACCAGCAATACCAAAGATTTGTGAGACATGCATTGTGCTCTGACATTCAGTGTGAAGTTAGCAACATTTTTTCAGCTTCATTATATTGTTGGGAATCCCTTTGCATGTGCAGCTTATTGATGGCTGAAATGGCATTATGTGGGATATGACGGTCTAATGCACACACTAACAATTCTATCTGTATGCCTATATTCCCCAGTTCAGCTCAGAATGTGGAAGGATCTACTATTGGCTTTCTTTATATCTCTACTCAGACTGCTGAACCTTGTAGAGTAAGCTCTGCATTGTCAGGCAAATCAATAGGACTATTCATTTATAATCATCAGCATCGCTGACCCTTTGACCACCTGTGTAATCAATGACTTAAAATAATTTTTCAGCTTTGTAAGATTTTTCTCTTGCTCTCACCACACTCTGCATGCTCAGTGGAAGCCAAAAATTTCCTCATCAGATAGAAAAAAAAAAGAACAAGAGAGAGAGAGAGAGAAATATATCATAAAAGAATCATTTCAGATTCCCTTCGCAAGTCCCTAGGCCAGTGTAAATTTCCATGCAGCCTTTCTTCTCGTTTCTTTACAGCCCTGTAGCCAATATTTCCCTCAGAACCGAATCTGAATCTTCATTGAGATTATCTCACTCTGATTCCCTTCAGCTCTTTTAATTGCTAGATTTCTGGTTCTCTGCATTATGCATATTTAAAACACTAATACCAGAAAACACATCTCTTGAGGATCCCAGCTTCATTAGCAGATCCACCTCTTCCATGGTGTGGTTTCTGTATCAATGTTGCAAAATCTTTTGTTTCTACTTTATAAGCTCTAGGTTTTCTAACTACTGTTTGTCTGACTCCATCTTATCCACCCAGGTAAATGCCACCAATGAACTTACACCAAGTTCATGTGTCACAGTTTCTTTGCCTAACCTCTCACTTTCTCCTTGCATCTTTATTCTTTTCTCTGCACACGTCAGTTTTTCTTGACTTCAGTTTTTCACTTTTCCCCCAAGATTGTTGAATTGTCTTGAAGTGTTCAATGTTCCCATTTCTTTTTTTTGTTCCATAACAGAGCCTGCCTGCGTGACTGCCTGCTTATTACTCCCTCACCTTTCATCCTTCATCTTTCATTTCTAAAATTTAAACTAATAAATAAATAAATAACCCAAACTCTGTCAAGATGCACTTGTCCTACAAATTTCAGATGCAAGGAGTTGTGCTAAGCAACATGCTTATTTCCAAACTCAGCATGATAATGTCCAGAGCCCGAACTCATAAGCAGTGTTTGTATTCCTGTGTACCTTCATCTTCTCTACTGGACCAATAGCCTAAGTCAGACCTGCTATATGACTTGAAATTCAACATCATCCAGTACAAAACCCAAATCCAAATGTTTCTGAAAGGGTGAGTCTCCACATGGAGCTGAGCTATTAGGCTTCCTTGGAGATTAATTTCCAAATCTGCATCTCATAGCTGCTTCTCACAGAAAGATGAGATAAGAGATGTAAAAGCTTATATGGATTTCAGCAACATTGAAGGCTCACTCATTCAAACACGCATTTGCTGTTAGAGATGGGCTAAGTGACGACTTGTGCCATAAACTCAGGATGGTTAATTATTCTCTTGATTTCGATTTTATCACATGAAAATTGAAAACTAGCTCTGTAAGTTATTCTACATCTTGGTAATTTGTCATCTGCCTGATATGAAACATACCTAATATCAAGGCACGTGGTTTCTTTATTTTAATGATCTGCATCAAGACACCTCAGTCACCATTTGGCTTCCATTTAGTGTCTGCTTTTCTCCAATGTTTTGTCATTGCTTAGATGTCAGGTCATAGACTTGCAAGCATATTACAGTTTTAATGCTTTTCAGATTTAGCACCATCAACCTGGCTGACCTTTGTGCATAGAGCTTACTAGATCATATTTGCTGATTAAACATTCCAATGACTCATTGGGTTGCTTTTGGTTTCAGACTGAATCCAAATTTTCACCAGTCTGCATTTGTTAATATATAAGTTATGCAAATTTTATATAGATGGGTTTTTTTCTAGAACATGGCTTGTCTGTTACTTTTGGCATGCATATCCTGACAACACGAGACCTGTTACTACTATTCTTTCATACATTTAAACTGCTTTGAATGCCAGAAAATATCATCCTCAAACATCTTTTGATATGGTGTTTTCCCAGATTTGGTCTTTTAAATGTGGTTAGATGCTTCCCCTTTTCAATGTTTACTCTGGAACCTTCAGACAAGGGAATTTGGTTGGAGAGATGTTATTTGTATATGCATCTGTTTGTGAGCAGTGTGATGTTCTGTGTATGTGTGTGTAAACTAAAGTATGTATGTCTGTATATGAACTCTATGTTCCTTTGTGTGGGGGTGAGAGAACTTTTTGTGTGTGTATTTGGCAACTCTGCTCTGTACTCCATGGCGTGTGTGTGTGTGTGTGTGTGTGTGTATGTATGTGTGTATGTGTGAATTGTGTGTTTCTATGTAAATCTGTGTGAACTGGGTATTCCTCTGTATGTATGTGAATATATATGAACTGTGTGTTCCTCTGTGTCTGTGCGAGAACTGAGTCACTCTGCATGTGAGTTTACATATATGTATAGGTGTTCCTTTACATGTGTGTGTTAATTGTATGCCTCTAAATATGAATGTGGGTGATATACATGTGTGGATAGTGTGTGTGTGTGCGCGCGTGTGTGTGTGTATGTGTGTATGTTTGTATGGACTGTGTGAAACATCCTAGGTATCAGATATGTGTTAAATGTTTGTAGTGAATCTTTAAACTTCACTTTTGATCCACTTGATAGAAACATTGAGAACAATATCTTTGAAGTTTGCAGAGATCTGGTTTAGCATATTTTCCCTTTATGTGTACACATTTAATGCCAAGTATGAGAAGTCTTTATCTAGCCCTAGACTCTAGAAATCCCTTTCTCTGATTTCTATGCTTTGTTTCATGTTAAAAACTGATCAATGCTAGACCTTAGCTATACCATATCCCTTAATATTAGCATTCTGAAGTATTATACTATTTTACTACTCTTTGTCTATAGTGTTTATAAGATTTTTGCTACAAAGTAATGGAGGCAGGCATTCTTGTAAAAGTTTTCAAATGACAACAGACTCATTTGCTTCTAAGGAGAATTTTGGGTAACTTTTAGAGAAAAGGTTATTCAATCATGGAAAAGATTATATATTGGCTTTCTAAAAGTGCATCCTCCTTGAAGGTTTTAGATTGATACATCTAGATACCCATATTGGCTTAAACAGTAAATGCTTTACATGTTTTAATTGAAAAAGCCAGGAGCTAACATTGGTTGTGGGTGGGATTCTCATCATACTGCTGTGATTTGTACTGATAGAGCCCTGTGGCTCCAGGTCCATCACTGAGACTTGTAATGGCCCAGACCCAATCCTTCACATGCTATGAAGGGAGGCTTTGAAATACTTTGAAATTCAGCCTTCTGTATAGATTGTTCCCAGAGAGATAGAGAAAGGATTTGCCTTCCTCCCACATGTTTGTTTTTTCTGGATTCAGAATCCTCATGGTGAGCTGATGTTGTCCACACAAATTTGGAGATAAAGTGATTAGGCAGGCATGCCCACGAGCTACTGCTTCCACGAGCATATGAAATAGTCTAACCAGGAAATTCCTGGTGCTGGAAAGGCAGGCATCTCATCGGTCTTGATCTAATTCCAAGCTGTCAGTGTTTCTTGTAGCCTACGGGAGTATAAAATGTCCCTCTGCAGATCATATTCAAATCTCTTTGGCAAGGAGATTGCTTTGCATCAAGGGATCCTGCATCCAAGAACAGGAAGTATTTTGCACAGTGGCCACATTGTAGAAACAGCATGCCCATGGTAGAAATTTCAAGAGATGTTTATGAAAAAAGATAATCTTTCCATTTAATTTCAAATATAGCCTATGGCTACATCACATGGCTTGACAAAGACCATGGGGAAATTTAGGAAAAGCACACACAAGATCAAAAAACCAGCAGAAGGGTAATGAGAAGTAGCTGGCATCTTAATGATTTCTGTTAAATTTCCTTGTGGGTAGAAAGATGCTTGAAATACCATCAAATTTGCTCTCATTTTAAAGAATGGAACAATAGTCAAAATGATGACAGCACAATAGGCTATCATTATTATGGATCCTTGTAATCCAGAGTCTTGTATCCACCATTTTGCTCCAGATAATTTCTTTTACAGTATCTAGTGGTAACTGGAATCAGTCATATCACAGTACCTTTTCTCATGGAATGCAGGAGTGGCCAGATGGCTCAGTTAGGAAGAACCAAGACTATTAATAAGCACCTCTTAGAATTACTTCTTAGAATTACTTCTTTGTGGGCACATGTCCTACGCTGAAGAGATCAGACTCATTTTCCAAATGGCATGACACCAAGAAGTAAATATAAAAATATTTGTAGTTCCCTCTAGTCTGTGGGGGGATCTTAGAAGAGCTATTACAAAACGATAAAAACAGAAGTAAGACTCATCATATCACCTCTCAGAGTTGGGTCCAACCATAAGTTTTACTCTGGTAGAGGATGCCCAGTGTTTTTCACACCTTTAAGTCCTGTGATGATTATCATAATTCCTCCATCCTCTATCCCCTTCTCAATTTCTCTCCATCGGTCATTCTTTCCTTCTTTACTCATTTGCTCTTTCTTTCCTTTCCAACCTCCTTTCCTTCCTTCTCCTTCCATTCATAATCTGTGATTGATCATTTACATTAATGGGATATGTTTTGATATTTGACACATATACATTATATTCTGTTATAAGCATCACATTAAATGTACATGGTGAGTTTATTCATTAACTCACACGTTCACCTTTTCCTTGTCCCTGTGCAGTTAGCCTGAATATTAAAATCTCTCTTCTAAATACTCTGAAACTTAAATTTTTTTCAACAGATTATAAGCCTTCTATTTTTTTTTCTCAAAATCTTACACATTGTTCTTTGACTGTTTTGCTTATACCTTTCTAACTGCATTCATGACTATGGTTATCCTGCATCAAGTGAAGCATGTTCTATTTTCTTTTTCAATGATTTATTTGTTTAATAAATAAATATTTTATCCATATGAATGTGTTCTGTGTGTGCAAGTATGTATATGTGTGCATGCATGTGCGTGTGTATGTGTGTGTACGTATGTGTGTGTGTGTATGTGTGTGTGTGTGTGTGTTGTGTATGCATGTGTATCTGTAGAGGTAAGAAAAATTGTTAAATGTCCTGGTACTGGAGCTACATGTAATGCACCAGTTGTTGGGGCTAGAAAACTACTCGGGTCCTCTGTAAGAGCAAAACTTGATATTGATTGTAAAGCCATCTCTCCTTGTGCAAATTATCAGTTCTTGGTCCTCCTAGGGATTATTTTTGTATGTAGAGCCCCCTATTCTCACACCCTCCCCATGACTGAGGTCTTTTCTAGCATCTAGGCATTACCATTATATACTCTTCTATGATATTAACTATATTTATATTTTCTTGACGATCAGTATAATGTAAATTACACACCTCCTGTTCATTTGTGTGTCTTCTTTTGAGAAATATGTTTTATAATCTGTCCATACTTTGCTGTTAAGTTATTCATACACTTCTGACATACTCCTTAATCCAGTCCTAATGCTTAAAATAATCCATCACAGGATTTTATTAAAGGCAAATAGATACAACAATAAGCCGAAGAAAGCACAATTAGGTATGAGAACTCCAGGAAATGCTACACAGATTTCTTTGCATAAATCACATTAAGCCCCTGGCTTGACGATGCTGCTTTTTGTTCCCTGGAAGTCTTGACCTAGAAAATGCTTGAAAACCTATTATAGTCTCTTTAAATGATCTTGCAATACTTATAAATAGTTAAGCTAGTTTCATACCACATATGAAGAAACTGATCATGCCAATAAATAAAAGGTGTCAAATTTAAAATGTCCTATCATAATTCTAATTGTTCCCATCTTTCTAGTCAGAAATTAAACATCTATGAATTCAAAGATACAAGTTCTTATATTTTCCTAGAGCTATTGGCCTTGAGAATATATCATATTGGCGTCCCATTTATTATTGAGTAATCTACACAAATGTATTTTCTATATTTTGTACAATTAGGTCTTTGTTTTATCCTCAATCTACTACCAAAAATCCCTTCTTTGATAAGAGATAAGAACTGCATTAATACATAAGTATGAATATATGTATTTATAGATTTTTGATACTATGTTCATTTAACAAAATAATAGATTTATACCTGGGTTATTGGTGCTCTAGCCAGGAGTTGTTGATCAGATTTACAATGTGTGTCTCTTCCTGAAGAATGGGCTTTACAAATTGTCAGAAAGATGTCTATTATTCTGGTACATTTGTACCACTGTTATAAGCATAGGCCTTTCTTGCCAGACCAACAGATGTTATTATAACTAGTTGTATTAGCATCTGGTTAATGATATGAGTGGTTTTTCTCTCCCAGTAGCCTATTTAGCATCTTTTGAATTATGAATGCTTTCCAGTAGGGAGAAAAATTTCCCAGTCAGTATCAGCTTCATCTCTCCACATCCTGTGATCAAGATTTCATCAGTAACAGCGTCTTTTCAGACAATGATGGGCAAAGAAGAACAATAGCATTAGCTTGTAGTGTTTTGGGGGTCTTACAGTTTCTACTGACCAAAACCTTGAGATGAGATAACCCAGACATGACACTGGGCATTTAATAAACTGTGTGTATGGGTTAGGGAATGATAATCTTCCATATGGACTTTTCTCCAAACATCCTTAGTGTTATCTTACCTTATTTATCTCTTTCCTATCTCCTCTTCAGCTTCAGTTCTTTTTGAATGACATATGCAAGTTCTTTTCTCAATGACATATGCAAGTTTCTATACTTAGAATCCAGAGAGATGGATTTTTTGTTTGTTTTTACATGTGAATGAAGATAGTATTTTTTCAATAGGTTTTCCACATCAGTGAAGATGATTACATCTGTTTTACTCTATATTTTGTGTGGTGCATTGAATCTTTCAATTTCTCTCTCTTTCTTCTTTTCTTCCTTTCTTCCTTTCTTTTTTATTATTAAGGGTAGGGCCTATTTTATGTTTGGATGGTAGGTTTATGTTTTGAATCTATCAGTTTTTGATAGCTACAATATAACTTAGTTATAAAGTGTATCATTCTGGGTATCACTGAATTATTTTTTAATGCATTTTCTTAGCTACTTTTCTTTGACTATGATAAAATGCCTTGGAGAATGTAACTTAAGAAAAGAGGGATTTATCGTGGTTCACAGTCCCTTGGTAGAGTCCATTATTGTGAGGAAGTCATAGCTGTGGGAACTTGAAGTAGCTGGTCATTTGACATCAGTATTTATGAAATAGCAGAAGACGGATCATATGCACAGCTCCTTTTGTCCCCCTTCTACAGTCCAGATCCCTACCTAGGGAATGATACCACCTGTAGAGGGCAGGTATTTCCATCTGAAATAAGCTAATCAAATACCTCACAAATATGTGCAGAGCCTCATCCTCTGAGTAGTCTACATGAAGCTGACATTTGCTATTTTTGAAAACCTCACATAGTCATTCAATAAGAGTAAGCCTGAGGTAACCAGGCATGTGCGTGCGCACCTGCACACACACACACACACACACACACACACACACACACACACACACACATATACTCATATACATACATACATACGTACATACATACATACATCTGGACCTGTGTATGCATCTTTTGTTTCTTTCCTCTCTCTATCTAGATGAAACTCCAGAAGTTTCCTCCCTTAGGGAACAGGAATTGTTCACATAACTTTTAGAAAATATCTAGCCCTTGTTAGACTTACAAAGAGATTTTCTCACAGTATTTATGCTAGAAGTAGTGAGCTTGGAAATTGTTGGGCTTCTCTTAAGACTGCATCTCTAGAAATTTATTATAGTCACAATAATTCAATTTATCAGAATTGTGGTTCAGGTACTCCTACATGTTTCTGATTCCCAAGGCTCCTACTCCAAGTTAGCAGTTCTTGGCTGGGGCCTGGGATCTGCTTGTCTCGCCAGGTTTCAGGGTAGCAATTTGCCCTGTAATCTCACATCTCTGATGAGTTCAATAAAAGTCATTGATTTTCTTTTGTCCTGCTTTTTCTTGTTGTAAAGACAGGAGTGACATCTCCTAAACTCTTCCTTACATGTTGAAGCCAAAATACAGAGTAACCAGTAGCTGCATTTTAATGTCTAGGGCATTTTAAGGACTTGACTTGATATTTTGTTTACTCTCTTTTTTTTATTGCATCATTAATTTTTTTACAGTTATGTTTCATAATTATTATACTTAATTTCTTTAACTTTTAAATTTTTTCATGTGTTTAATAAAACCTTCATTCTAATTTTTGTATTAATTCCAGATATTGTACAAAAATTCAGAGAAGCTTTGGAATATTGTCTTCCTCAAAGGGGATTAAATATTCTTAGGGGAAGTGGGATAAAGGTCAATTCTCTCAAGCCTAATAAACATTAGTTTTAATATCTTGTTATTTTTTTCTTTACAATTGGTTTATTTTCAACTTTGGTCTTATTTTTATTTCCTATTTCTTACCCCTGAGCTTTTGTCTGGTGTTGACTTTTGTCCAGGATTGTTTGCTGGTTTTCCATAATATCTTTGTAGGCTTCAATTTCCAATTTCTCTGTAACCATAGGTCACTCTTGCTGAATTTTAAAGTTGCTTTGCATCTTCCTAGCTTTTGTTTTCTGTAAACATTGGTGAAACATTTCTCTGAGTATGTTTACCTTAGGATCTATGGTTCCTGCCTTAACTTCCACTATACATGGGAAATTTCATTTATAGTAAAAAAGCCTTATTTGGGCTCCAAGGTTTGGAACCTCAGTTCAGGTCAGGACTAGGATAGGTTGACTTACCACATGGATACACTGAAGATTATGTTGGATATCATGGATCAGGATGACGTAGCATAGAAAACAGTGTATGTTGTAACTAGGAAGGCACTCTATATAGAACTGAGTGTTTCAAGATCTCTCATTCTCTGTACCTTATCTTGCTGTGTATCTCTATATTTGTTCTTATATAATATAGGAAGAAGACTCTTTAATGATGACCGAGCAAGACACTGATAGTGTTGTGTTATTAGGCACTATTTTGTTATGGTCCTGAAGTGGAAGTTTCTAGTTTCTTTGGAACCTCTGTTTTGTCATCTGATGTTTTTCTGGAAACTGTCTTATGAAGGAGAGGATGTTTTGCTGAGAAGAGACATGCGGTATTGTGCTGGATGCTGTCTGAACAAAGGGCATGTGATGTTTGGCTAGAGTAGAAGCTTGAGAGAACACATGATTAGAAAGAGTTTAAATGTAACTCAACAGACAATGGATGAGACTGTGTGGTATTAGTTTGCCATTGTTTGCTTGTCTTTTGGGCTTTGCTGATGTTGGTCTTCATTGATGGTGCTGAGTATTGTTTCTCCTTGATATCTTTGCTAACCATTGTTTGCCATGATTTCATGCTGAGAAATGCACCCAAAGAACTTCTGGTGGTGTTCTGACTTGGGCCAATTGGCAGAGCCTCACGGTTTCTTCTGGATTGAACTGCCATTGCTGATTGCAAATGGTGTTCACGAGTAGATTGAGCTACCACTGCTGATTTGTGGGCACTGAACTGCTGATAGTCTGACAATGTAGATTGGGGTGTCCCAAAAGAACTATTTCTAAACAAGTCCACATCCTCCTTTTCCCAGTTAACCTTTCCTTTCTACTATCTTTGGAGGGTGGTGGGCTAGAAGAGAGGCTAAAACATTTAAGTACACTTATTACAGTAGGTTTTGAAATATATAAGCCTATAATGTAGTTTCATAAAAACATGAAAGAGAGATTTATACATAATAACATGACTTTAAACAATAATATGCTTGTTTTTTCAAACTATTTCTACTCTGCAGAATGAGTAATTTAATCTCATAGATTTCAGTGTTTGGTGTCTGATTTATTTTCTCTTGATTCAGAATTTACCTACCATGGGTATTATGCTATATGAAAGGAAAAGCAAATCATTTAGCTATAATTAACCTAATAATTAGCAAAAACCACCATATTTTACATATTCCCATGGGTCTGAATCTTTAAAAATATTTCTCTAAATTTCTCAATGTACTATTTTCTATTGAAATGGTTTCTAAAATGGTTATAATTTATTGGCGTGAGTGAAAGAGAGAGAAGGAGGAAAGGAGAAAAAAGAAGAGGGAGAAAGGAAGGAAAGGAAAAGAGAGAGGAGATGGATAGGGAGGGTACTGGGAGAGAAAGGACTGAAGAGTAGAGGATTGTTCTGTAGTTGCTGGTGCCTTTGTTTATTTATTTATTGAGACAAAGAAAGCTAGTATTTTGCCGTAAGTAGTTTTTGTTAAAAGTAACATTCAATTTTGGCAAGGTTAGCAAGCATGATTTTTCTTTGAAATGGTTCATTGGAGTTAATTGAAGAAAGCAGCGAGGGAATGTCCTTGGTGAGTCTAAGCAGGTTCACTGCTTGATGCGAATAGAGCCCTGCAGGACTGTAGAGAAGCGGGTCAAAAACAATGGTAAAAATGTTAGAGAACATTTTGTTTGAAGTTAAAAAGGGAAACTTGCAACTTTAAGTTAGCATTCTGTGCTTATGTGCCTGAGAAGTATTATTCATTCACAGTGATAAATAACTCCTGAAAAGGCCAATCTGGGCTAGAGAGATGGCTCAGCAGTTAACACTGACCGCTTTTTCAGAGAACGGATTGTTCTTCCAGAAGACCCAGATTCAATTCCCAGCTTCCAAATGAGGTCTAACAATCAATCTTTGGATCCAGTTTCAGGGGATACAATATCTTCTTCTGACCTCCTAAGGTACACTGCATGCAGGCAGTGCACAGATGTAGATGCAGGCCACATAACCATGCACATAAAATAAAATAACAACAAAAGAAGAAGCCAATTAAGGGATTGATGGTGGTGACATTTTAAAAAAATATGTTGTTTGATTAATTTAATATAGCAAGACAAAAAATTTCACCTGAATCTTCTCTCTCTCTCTCTCTCTCTCTCTCTCTCTCTCTCTCTCTCTCTCTCTCTCTCTCTCTCTCTCTGTGCATGTGTGTGTGTGTGCAGATACACAGAACCAAACATTGCACAGAGGTTAGGACTCTTATGGAAGACTTGAGAGAAGGATTGAAGAACCTAGAGGGGAAGTTAACCCACACAGGAAGATGAACAGAGTCAACTAACCTGAACCTCAGCTCTCAAGAGACTGAGCCAACAACCAAAAAGCATCTGTGGGCTAGACCAAGGCTCCCTGGCACTATGTAGTAGACATGTAGCTCAGTCTCCGTTCCTGCCTTTGTTGGCCTCAGTGGGAGAGTGTGCCTCATCTCACAAAGACTTTATACACCAGGGTTGGGGGATACCTGGACAAGGGTGCAAGGTGGGGTGAGAGATGGGTGGGGTAAACTCTCAAAGATGCAGAAGGGATTGGGGAACTCTGTGACTAGGGACCACGAAAGGGAGCTGCATCTGGGCCAAAAATTTTAAGAAAGTAGTCCAGGAGTCTGTGCATATCATGTTCAAATAGTATGCCATTTCATCTAAGAGACTTGAGCACCCACACAGTTGAATAGTCAATGACAGACTTATACAGCCATTGATCTACAAATGCTAGGGGGCGAGCTGTTCAGGTAATGGTTTTCCTATATTCATTTTATGGAGCTGATCCTCAGCATGTGTTAATTATGAAAAGCTATTTAGTCATGGTCTTCTAAGAAAGAAATATGTAAATAACTTTTAAGAACCTAAGAAGTCCTTACTTCATTGTGATTCAAGTTCTTTATCTCAAAGTTCTCAGAAGCAAGATGTGTTCAGATAACTATATTGGTATGCAGAAATACACACACACATATTTGGCAAATTAAACTTATATTTGTAAGACTAGAGATTTAACTTTTGTTATACATGGGATGGAATTAAGAGCAATATGTATTGACATTTCATAACATATACTAACAACAACAACACAAAAGGCATAGTGACATATCCTTGTAATCACTGTTCTCAAAAGATTGTAACTGGAAAACCATGTGTTCAAGTTTATCCTTCAACATGGCAAAAGCCTGACTCATTGAAAAATAAAATAAAATATTCTAGTTTAAAATATATTTAGAATACAGTTTGATAACATGGGCATTTAAGAAAACAGTAATAGTAATTACCCCAGAGCCTATGGGTTTTTAACCAGACTTATAATAGCATTGAAGAATTCTTTTCTATGGAGCAGGCCTGAAATCTAATCACAAAATGTTTGGTTGCCTCTAAACATTCATGCCACTATTGGTCCAGTGGCAAATCTTCTGTGGCAGGTCAATTTTGTAGTGTTCACAGTTGGGAAGACCATTGATATAACTTAATCACTACCCCCTCAACACACATTAGAAGTTTTCTTAGCATCTCCTAGCACTATGAAAACTAGACAGCAGGCAAAAAATTTGCTAGTTACTTTTAGGTTTGGTATTTTTCATGACTCACAATCAAAGTATGTGATGTCATCAGGGGAGTCATATTAAGTAGTAATGGTGGGCAACAAAGTGTCCTCAGGATTTGTGATTATATTCTTAGTTAAATGAGTTTCCAACTTATCATGTGTTACTACAAGTGTTTATCATCTTCTTTCCAGAATGTGTCCCAAAAATCTCGCATATTATAATATTCCCAGACAAAGAGTCAAAAACTGTACTCACATACTATGTATCACTAAATTTTAGTTTTCTAGAGCATCCTGGGAATCTGCCCTTGGTCTTAACCTTTTGTAGAGGTTTTATGACTTTAATTCCATTTTAGCAATAAAAGCAACAGGGTTTTATTTATTAATCAATTATTTATGGATGAATTAGAAAGAAGATTCACCCATCTTCACAAACTGTCTTTTTTACCCCTCATGTTTAGAAACTTTATTTCCTGTTTTGGTATTGTTGTAGTTACTTTCATTAATTAACATAAATAATTAATTATTTACTTTACATTCCCTTCAAAGCTTTTTCTTTCTTTTCTCCTTCCAGTCCCTCACTCTTCCCTCTTGCCATTTCTCCCTCTCTAAGTCTTCAGAGAAGAGGAGGTCTTCTATGGATATCAACTCATGGTAGCATCTCATGTTGCTGTAGGACTAGGTGCATCTTCAGCTGAGGCTAGACAAGGCAAGCCAGTTGGGGGAAAGTGATCCAAATCCAGCATAGAGTCAGAGCCAGTCCCCCTTCCATTTGTTACATGTCCTACATGAAGACCAGGCTGAACATGTGTTACATATGTGCAGAGGGCCTAGGTCCATCCATGCCTGCTTTCTGGTTGGTGGTTCAGTCTTTCTCTGGGAGCCTCTATGGGACCAGGGTAGTTGATTCCATATGTTTTCTTGTGGTGTTCCTGACCTCTCTGGTTTTGTTAGTCCCCCCACCCCCACCTTACACAAGACTCCTTGAACTCCATCTAATGTTTGGCTATGGGCCTCTGCATTTGTTTCCATAAGATGCTGAGTGAAGTCTCTCAAATGACAGTTATGCTAGGCTCTTGTCTGCAGGTATAACAGAATATCATTAATATTTTCTGTGCATTCATTTTTTATATTTAAATAACATTTGAAAATTGTTTACTTCTAGTGATCATATAAATTTCTGTGACATTTTGATTATTTTCTCAAAACTATTTTCAGAAAGTTATTTTGGATAAAATAGTCATTTCTATCTGCATCTATGCAGGAGAAAAAGAGGAAGAAAGATCTTCTGTTTTAGGTCTCAGGCATCTGATTGCTTTCTAGATATACTTCTTGATTCTATTAGATAAAGCTTTACAATTGCTTGATAGAATGCTTTATTTAATGAACCTACTTAAACCATAAAGGCTCTAAATCTGTTTGCTCCAGTTTTCTTTAAAAGCATCATTTATATGTTGTCCTTTACATGTTGATCATCATTTATATATTGTCCCTTATATGATGATTATAGAAGGGAGAGTTGTACCATGCATGTGTAGCAATGAACAAGATATCAGAATTTTTTATTAAGCATTTTATTCATTTATATTTTAATAATATTCCCCTTCCAGTTTTTCCTTCTACAAACCACATCACATCTCCCTTTTCTTCCTCCCCAGTACCAGAATTATTATATCTATGATATCTTCTGATATTATGACCATCAATTGAATTTAATCAATTATACTAAGTGTATATTATAGCATGTGTATATGCCATTTTCTAATATTTTCAAAAATATTAATAATTTTGAAATAATAGATTAGTAAGATTAATTATGTCTTGTTAGACAAAATCAAAGAAAAGATGAATTAAATTGAAACTGTAGTTCTGTTTCTTTAAGAATTATTTATTTACTTATTTATTGTATATGAGTTTACTGTAGCTGTCTTTAGACAAACTGGAAGAAGGTTTCAGATCCCATTACAGTGAGCCACCATGTAGTTGCTGGGAATTGATCTGAGGACCTCTGGAAGAACAGTCAGTACTCTTAACCACTGAGCCAACTCTCCACCCTGTACTTTCATTGTAAATCAGCAATCTTTTTTTTTTAATTCGATATAATTTATTTACATTTCAAATGATTTCCCCTTTTCTAGCCCCCCACTCCCCGAAAGTCCCTTAAGTCCCCTTCTCTTTCCCTGTCCTCCCACCCACCCTTTCCCACTTCCCTGTTCTGGTTTTGCCGAATACTGTTTCACTGAGCCTCTCCAGAACCATGGTATGCACTCACTAATAATCAGCAATCTTTTAAATGAAGCATTTTATGATTTTACATTTTCACTTAATGTTTCATGTCAGTAACCTCCAAGCTTTACCTCAGCTTACAAATATTTTTGTTAGTTGGATAATTAGCTTGGATCAAAGATAAATATAATTATTAGAATAATTCACAGTATAAGAATGAAACAAAGTAACATCTTGAATGTACTTACAATCTGTAAGGTTTAGCATTTCTCCCAATTAAATGTGGTTCCTTTTTCTATTTTAGTTTTATGAGGTACAGTCTTATACTTCCCATGTTACATAAAATATAAGGGCTGATTTATTAATCATATATTTTGGAATTCCTTCAAGTATTTAAGTACCAAAATAAAATTGTTAAATCAGTCAATGCAATAGAAAAATATCTTTTTAACAATAAAGAATACAAAATATCTGCCATTGAGTGTACATTTTTCTATACCCTCAGAAGATTTAATCTACTAGATGAGAACTCTCAGAGGAAGTATTAACTTATAAATACTGAGTGTGAGCTGAATAACTTAAAAATAATAGAATTCAGTGAAGGTATAAAATAGTAATAATTGAATTTATAGCAAATGAGAATCTGATAACAGGATAAGGATTAAAAGATATGAAGGGGAAAACACAGTATTTATGAAATTGAGAAAGTTAAATATGATGTAAAACAGAAATACACAGTAAGACAAAAAGGTATTCAAAATATCACACAGGCTTTTAGAAGAGTTTTTATTTGAAATATTAATTTTAATCTTCTCATTTGGGAATAATCTTAAATTAATGAAATGTGTCTTATTAATATTTTTATCTAAAGAAGTAATATGCTGGTTTTCTTTGTCATATTTAATGTTATAAATAATTGATACATTACAGGTTTATAGATACAAAATTCTTACTAAATATCTTAATCCATCCAAACCATCAAATCTTAATTTTCATGTCCAAAATTGTGGTTTAGGAATAAGGTACATGATATAGAAAATAAAATTTATTTAAAACCAGAATAACATATAGAAAGTTAAACTATTTCAGCATGTTTTCAAAACGGCTAGTCGAATTTTGTATCCCTGATAATGTCATTTTCTCAATAATATTATGGGGAATGACTTCAATATTATATTTTCAGCTACAAATTAATAACAGATCAAGTAATATCAGTATACTTGTGAAGGGAGTTTTGAAATGTATGAAAGGTTTTCAGCAGAAAAAAAATATGATCAAATACATTTAAGACCCAACATAACATTAGTTAACAGTATATGTGTAATTGAGCCCTTAGGAGGAACAAAGAGAAGACACCACTAAAGTGCTCTGAAAGCAGGTTTTATACCAGTGAGCAGCTAGACATTTCTGGAAAAGAACCAGCCAACTGGAAAATAGATCTGAAGAAGCATCGAAAATGCAGTATTGACAGACAGGCACACTCCAATCAGAGATGAGAGCAAAAAATATTGCAAATAGAGACCTTAAAAGACCATATCATTGGTGTCTCCAAAGAAATGGATAGGAGGAATAGATCAAAAGCAATATTTGGAGATAAAATGGCAGCATATTTTCCAGAACTAATTAAGTCAATGGCATGCCAAGTTATGAAGCTCTGCAAATCTTTAGCATGACAAATAAGGTAAATTATAGCCAGGAAAGCAGTTTAGTAGTATTTCCTACCATGGAACACAATCATATCCTAAGGCTTAGTGATTTTATTCTGGGATCATTGCACAAAAGTGAATGCAAACCCGTATCAAAAGTGTGCCTCAAAATGCTCAGAACCATACTACTCACATTATCAGCAGTTGGACAAAACCTTCTCAATATTTTCTTTCAATATTTCTGTCTAATTGTGAAGAAAAATATATTAAAAAGAGTAGTTTGAATAGATCTCCCCCCAAAAATATATGTAAGAGAAGAGGCAAGGACTTATAAACTACATGATTTAATTTATGTGTATTTTGCAGCATGCTAAGCCAAAATTGTAGTGTCTATAATATATATTCAGGGAGTCTAACTTGGAAGGGAAGATGATAGTTGCTACTCTCTGTGCATATCTTATCTTAGGAACTTGGGAGTTATTGCAAAATATTTTAATTGTTGCTAAATACATGTTCGATATAAAAACTGTATGCTGTATTTCTTTAAATGCAAACTTGGCAAAGGAAGTGCTACTAAACTTTGTAAGGAGACAGAAAAACATTGCCTTAGTCAGTAATAACAGTAGGGACCTTTTTCAAATAACGTGTTATTTGTGCCAAAAGAAACTGATAAATTTATCTATATCAAAATATAGAGCTTGTTTTTACTGTAGGAGACTGTAACGTGTGTAAAGACTAACCATGAAGTGAGAAGAATGATTACTTTGCATACAATCAATGAGAAATCCAGATCTAGGAAATGTATCGAAGTTATCAGTAAGCAAAAAGACCCATTTGGAGCTTCAAAAATCTTGAATAAGAGCTTAAAACAGAAAAATAAATCTGAACAACAGCACAGTGTGAATAGCTGATAATATCTTCAATAACCATTTGAAAACCTGTCAATTCTGTTAGAGAATTTGTGAGGCAATGAAAATCATCAAATATAACTAGATTGTATGCATATTTTATAGGCATATTTGAATGCTCTTGGGGTTTATTTTCTGAAGCTGACATTATGCCTGAGTGTGTTCATGGGGTTATGAACAAACAAATCCCTGCTTGGATGAGCTGGAGTAAGGACATGAATAGAGATTTGTTTGTTTAGAATTGTCCTAATAAGAGAATGACTTTATACTCATCTACATTAGAGCAGACATATTTTGCTGTATTTATTAAGTAAAAGTATGTATAGCAAGAAACAAAACTGAAGCTAACCTTGATAGCTTAACTGCATCTTAATAGCCCAATATTGCATAATGGAAGGCAATGAACTAGTGTGCTTGGATTGATTTTATTGGTCCGTGTAGATATGATGTAAAAGAGACAGACCTCTGATCAATTTTTATGTACTTATAAGAGATAGAAGCATAAAGACAATCATGTAAGGGATCATCATAACAGCCAAGATGACATTATCTCAAAAAGGCTTGAGGACGATGTGTGAAAGTTGCTCTGTGGACAGAATGACAGGACATTCTCTCTCTGAACTAGGTGGCAGTTATGTCAGTGGTCACTGTGGTGATCCACTCACCTGTCCAGGTATGTCCATCTAATCTGTCTGATACATGTATCCTTCAAGATAAAATAACTTAGAAGATAAATCTGCGTATGTGATATGTGCTTTGTACTGCATGTATATGATGCGCAACACTGTGAGGTGAATGCTAACATTACAGTAAAAATCGAGATCCTGTAGATGAATGTTCAGTCTTGTGGTAGTTTAACAACCACCTGATATGAATATCAACCGTACTCTACTATGCTGTTCAGTAGAATCATTCTGATACTAAAATAAGATTAATGTAAATACAGTTTTAGTTTGTGAAGATTTCACATGGAATGGGCAAGATGACTTCTTAAATATGATTCCAATTATAAATGAGGAAATAAAGATGAGATTGAGGCACCACAGGGGGAAAAAGTCAAAATGTATCCACATAAAGCAGATTCAGTTTATGAGGGAAACTGTGAATTTCACTAAGTTTCCCTGAAAACTTTACAGAATAATTCCCTCCTCTGTTAGGGACATATTTCAGTACCCTAGGGAGTTCTGAAAACTACCAGAAAATACAAAGCCCACAGTCCATGATTTCTCTATGTGCTTATTACTGTAAAATGCATTCAAAAGCTACTCATAGTGAGAGACAACAGAATTGACTAATATAAAATGTTGAATAATTAAAACATACTAAACGTTACTTAAATATTTTTATATTTTATTTTAAGTCCATATGTTTTGCCATATGATTTTAATCATGGCATACATCAGGTAACTGCAACTTTGGAGAGAGTAACTGGGGTAATATGCTCTGTTATATTTATTCTAAACACTGTGTCTAAGTTTTAATTTGCGGCAACATATATCATTGAATACACTAAAAATAAGTGTCTTGACCTTAATGACAATTCCAGGGTTGTTTTTTTCAACTGTTTTAAAGCTTGAATATCAGTATTTATTTTGTTTCAAATTTCCAAAATTATTTAACATGATAATAATAAAACTGAATTATAAATTATCTACACTATATAGTTAAATTTTATACACCATCAGAGAATGAAATAATTAGGCCTTTGCAATAGACATGTTGATAGAGGAAATAGAAATAGTTCTAAAAGTATATTTCATCACATGAGATGGTCTAGTACTGTATCATGTCAGGGAGTAATTCTTCCATCAAATGCATTGTAAACAAGGTGCAACTTGAAATAATTTCTATCTTGAAAAATAAGATATCCATAGTGGGGGTTGGAGGGGGAGTCAATGCCAGCTTTTGAGTAGATACCATTCATTTTATATATACTAAGTGGCATGCTTTTATAACTGAAAGAGACATTAGTTGATTGCAGTGGAAATGGAGTTTTTATTGCCATTATTTTCATCCAGCTATCCTTTTATGACAAATTCTCTGTATTTGCTGCTAATACCTTACTTGCTGATATAATGAAGGAGGACTTATTTTTTTTTTTTTTTCGTTTTAGAGTAGCTGGAGTTGCTTTTCAGAATCTCATTAAGTCATTACTTGTAACCATAGTTGATTTGTATCATACGTGATGAAACCAACTTCCACACAGTTAGGCTCATTTGGGCCTTAGCGTCAGATATCTCTCTAAACAGTATTGGAGTTGTTTTTGTGGTGGCGGATTGCTCACTTGGGGTGGGAGGATTGCAAGCAAGCAATTGCCTGGGTCATTTTGTGCTCAGCCATGTCCTGCCTAGCTGCTCAGATCTGCGTAGCTCTTGTTAGGCCGTGAGGCATTCTAATTTGGAAATATAAATGCTGACAGAGTTCTGTGCCTTAATTGAATAGCGTGGAGAGATTGATTGAAGCACATCGATCTATAAGTGGGCATGCTGGCCACTGAATCACAGCTCTCGGGAGCTCACTCCCATCTTAGCATCAAGTGACATATGCTGTTATCAGGGCAATACGTAAATTACAGTGTTGTTATTTGAAAGTAGTGACACAGCCATTGACAAGGTGTTTCTTGCCCTTTCACTCAATGGAGCTGCAAGTTTGGGTAAACAAGTGTACTTAATTTTAGTTTTATATGTTTTATGATGGCACTTTTGAAAATGAGACAGTTTTGGCAAGGCAGAGGGTTTGCTTAAAATCAATTCATAACTGTCATTCCTACCTACCTGATATGTAACTTGAAAATTATGTCTATTCTTTTCTAAAGGCAAAGGTAATAATTTCTCCTCTCAGTCCTCATGGCTGCTTTCTGTTCTATACAAACCCCTGCAGAGGTAATAAAACTTACTCTCTAACTTATTACCATTTTCCTTTTTTTCTCTGACTCCTCCTGAGCCTTTGTTCTATCATGGATTATTTCTATTTTAAAACTTCACCATCAGTTGTGAGTCTCTGCAGTTTGTATTTATTTGTAAATTTAGATGGGGGCTGGGGGGGCTCTGTCCATGTTTCCCTTCTTTAATCCTGTGCCAAATAATTCTTTGGGGCCTTTTTTTTATTCGAACGAGTTGTTAAAAATGCATGAAGGATTAATATAAGCACAACAGTTGAAATCCTAACTCTTTGGAGCACAGAATACATTGACAGGTAGCGTTTTCAAATTTAAAATATGATCTCTCACATGGCAAAACCTGATTCCCAAATTCCCTTTTCAAAATAGAGTGCAGGGAGTCAAATCATGTATTCTTCAGCTCTATTTGTTCACACAGGCACCACGGATGGAAATTAAGGAGACGGACTTTATGTTGGAATGTTTAAGCAGTGGTCAGTCTCCCTTACTATTTTAATCCACGAACATCATTTTGATAGAAGTAGGACATTGTCTTAGGGTGTTTGTGTGCGTGATGAAACAACATGATCAGAAGCAAATTAGGGAAGGAGAGGCTTCACTTAGATTATAGTTCCACATTGCTGTTCATCTCCGAAGGAAATCGGGAGAGGAATTGAAAGAAGGCAGGAATCTGGAGGCAGGAGTTGTTGCAGAGGCCATGAAGAGACACTGCTTATTGGCTGGTTTCCCATGGCTTGCTCATCCTGCATTTCTTACAGAACCCAGGGCCACTAATTGAGAGATGGCTTCATCCACTGTGGGCTGTGACATTCTGTATTGATCACTAATTAAGACAATGCTTTACAATGAGTCTCATGGTGATATTCCCTCAACTGAGGCTTCTTCCTCTTTGATAATTCTAGCTTATGAAAAATTGACACAAGACCAGCCAGTATAAGCATGAAAACAGATGAATGGAGTTTCTGATCAGTCAGTTAATTTCTTGTCAGCATCATGGAAATAATAATTACAGCATGTTTTTAAAGGTATGCATTTTCAGAAAGTTCATTTTAATATTAGGAGTTTGTTTATATTTTAAATAGATCATGTGGGCTTTTTTGGGGATGGGGTTCAACTTCTGTATGTTTTTTTTATTTGATCCTAAAATATTAGTCTTCTGTACCTGGAAATGATATTATTGGGTATAGAGATGAGGGCATGCTAGATTAGAGTAGATGCTAATTCAATAAAATTTGAATTGATAATGAAGAAAATTTGGACAGAAGAGAGAACAGTTAATGAGAGAAGGGAATCTGGAGTTATACTGCCAAAGACTCAGGAATGTAGAGATTCTGGGATTCGGTGGACATTGGAAGAGTTCCTTTTTCTGAGACGAAACCTATATGGCAAACACTTTCGATTTGCACTAGTGTATTAGGTAACTAAAATCATTCTCTACTGTCTCTTCTATCAGAGTCAATGTATCTGCATTTATGTGAAAGTTTTGGAGTTCTGTGCAGGAGGATGTTAGGATCTATTTTAACTCTTCTACATGCAACTATCCAGTGAAACGAGAACCATTTGTTAAAGATGCTGTATTTTTTTTCCCAGTATGTTGTTCTATTCCTTGCTTTCTCTTCTTGGTTCCTTAAGAGCTTGTGGTGGATAAAGGTTGCCAAGTAGAGGATGCTTCTTTGGAGATCCTGCCAGGGGTGGCCACTGAGGGTCGCTGGTGTTTGTAGGCTTTGGAGGCTGATACTAAGGAAAGTGGATGGACTGGAAGGGGAATAGGAGAGTCTCCACAATGAGGGAAGCTGGATTTGAGTTGATACCTTCAAATTGGAGCAGAGTAGAAGGAGAAGCCATAGCAGGTGTGTAATGCAAAGATGGGGATAAGACTTAGGGACTGGGATTGGAGGACAGGACGGGGAGTGAAAACTGACCACTGGATTTCCTGTGGCCAATAGGATTCTAGGACATGCCTGTGGCTGTTGGCACTTGAGACCCTTATTTTTTTTTATCTGATCTTTGTAGTGAGGAAAGAGCGTCTCAGCTATATTACTAACCTGCCATTGCCAACATAAGGAGTCAGAGGAAAAGCCCAATTTTCCCAATGAATCACCTCTGTTGTTCCAAATTCAGTTTTCAGTACAGATGGATCACTATGGTTATACTGAATGTGACTTGTAACAATCTAGGATACATAAAATCATTTTAACTAAAGAAAAGTGTCCTATATTTAAGTGTCCCATAAGTTGTTTGGTGATATTTTCTTTTTAATATAAAGTTAATAAAAATATCTGTCTTTTTCTTACATTTCTTCCTTAAAATCTTTTATTGAAAGTAAATTCCACTCTCATACAATTCAGACAGAACCCAGTTTCCTTCTTCCTAACTCCTCTCCATTTCTGCTTTCCCCCAAATGCACTTCCCTCTATTTCCTCTACTAACAAGAACAGGCCTCCAAACAAGACAAAACAAGGTAGAATAAGATGCAAAAGCACTCATAATGAGGTTCTAAAAGAGAATCTAAATGGACCAAAAGAGTCCCATGAGTAGGCAAAAGAGTCAGAAACACAACTGCTCCCCCAGTTAGGAATCCAACAAGAATTCCAAGTTAACAGTCATAACATATACACAGAGGTCCTGGTAGAGATCCATGTATACCCTGTGTTTTCTTCACTTTTGTTATTTGATACTCTATAATTTTTATATCTCATTAATTCATATAGGATAGTCATTCAATTTGATTCTATTAATATTTATATAAGATTTGAGTCTCAAGGTAAAGAGGTAATACAAAAGTATTTATATCTTATAATCAATTACTTGGGATTTTTATCCTTTGGAAGAGTCATGACCAAATAAAAACAAATAAAATGTTCTAGTATTCATACAAAATGATGAAAGTATGACTAGTAGAGTTGAAAATCTCAGAGGAAAAAAAAATCAAAAGAGAAACTACTGATATAATAATGAACTCAATAGTGTTGGAGCTAAGATAGACAAAGATCAAATAATCTATGACATGTACATGAAAGATACTGTCTCTGCCAAATAAGCTCTTGTATTTGAATCCATGGTTGCTAGTTGGTGGAACTCTTTTAGGAAGGATTAGGTGTAATCTTGTTGAAGAAGGTGTGTCACTGGGCATGAGTTTTGAGAATTCAAATGTCCTTGTCTGTTCCAGCCTCTCTCTCCTTTGTCCTACCCCTCCCTCTGTCTCCAGCTTCTTATGTGACAGACATGATGTCTCAGCTACTACTGTAGCACCCTCTCTTCCTGCCTAGTGGTGTGTTCCCTACCATGGTGGTTATGGAATCATCCCCGGAGACTGTAATGAAGCCCCCACATTAACTCCTTTAATATAAATTGCCTTTGCCACGCCTTTTCACAATATGAAAGTAACTCAGATATGTATGTCCCGCTGAAGCAGAGTAAATAAGGAATGATCAATAAGACTTCTTGGAATAAATCCAAAATTTGAAATGTTTCTATTCTTAATTCTATGATTTTGGATCAATTAGTCAAGGTGTCTAACTTTCACAACTTACTTTCTAGTTAATTCTTTGTTTCCCAACAGCACATAATCTGTTTTTACCTTATCTTGATATTTTCAGTCTTGTTTTAAGGTAGGAAACAAAGAAATGGGTTTTATCATGGTATTTTAATACACCTGTAAAATATACATATTATATTTTCTTTTAATTAACTCATTTGGCATGAATTTAATTTGATAAGTCAAATGTCTTGGTGAGTTTCATTTTTTTCTTAGTTATTGTTCCACATGTTAATAGAAGAATGTTTTTCTAATGATCTAATATTGCTCATATCCATGGATCTATTTTCATTGTCTGTGTGCCTTCTCTCCCATTTTAAAAGTTATAATCTACAGCTGAATGTCATTCAAAACATATGAAAAGTATGAGTCTGAATAATATCTACAAAAAATGTCTATGTTTTCTTCTGTCAAAAGTACAAAGCAGGTTAGCTTTCTTCACAGAGTGGGTGAGGCTTGGGTGCACACTTGGTAAGGCTTGGCTTTTGACTTGTCACTTCATCAAAGCGTCCCGTTGGATCTTCATCTGTGAGAGTGAAGAATGTGCTACATTTTTCTCAGAACACTCCTTCAGCCATTGCTCTTCTCTGGGCTCAATCTCAGCGTGTGAGTATCCCACCCTTGGAATTTTCATACTCTGATAAGCTTTCCAGCGTAGCATATGTTTAAGACTTCTTATATTTCTAATTTAGTCTCAGAGTGGCTCTTTCTCAGGGAAAAGCTTATGTTTGCCTGACTTTCACGTCAGAATTATAAAACTTGCTCAGGAAAAAAAATAAGCTTGCCACAGCATACCCTTTTCTATGCCTCGTTTTTCTGTTTCTTATACCAGTTCTGTGACTTCTGTGGACTTAAGTAAATTTCATGTGCCTTTAAACAGATCAGTTGCATTTGTTTTTCTTACATAATCTCATATTCCTAGTTTTTCTGAAGAAAGTTCTGTTTTATATTTTTGTTTTTTTAAGGTTTTTTTTCTTTTTCTTTTCCATTGCTCTCTCCATCCTATTCGTCAGTAGATACTCAACAAGATACTGTGAAAATTTCTTGGGCTCCTCTGATTTTGGTCCTCCTGTCTAAAAGCAACACATCTTTTTTTCTTTCCCCCACAAAGTTCTCTCCCTAATCCAACCATTTCTCACCCTGGTGGAAGGTCCAGCCTCTTCAGTCCTTCTGGCATGGTTCTGTGATGGATTCAATGCAGCATGAACTAGACTGGGTTTCTTATTCCCAGTATGTGTTCTGCTTTATAAAAAACCCTTATCACTGGGCCCATCAATACCTCTGCCAACACAGAATTGGAGATCTGAAAACTACAAACAAACATTTAAATCCAAGTGATCCTAGGAAAGGTCTGCTTTTTAAGAACAGGCAGTAGGCATTAACATCCCTTGGTTTTTTCTTTCTTAAAAAGGGTGGGTGAGAACGTGAAGTATAGCAGGTGTTTTTCAGTGTGTCTTCTATGAATTCACAGCTCAGCTTACATGCCAATGCTTTCATTATTATAAACTAAAATGTAAATTAAAAAACAAATGAATTCACTTAAAATATCAATTGTGAACCAATTGCAGATTGCTATGAATAATTTTTATGAAGAACAACTCTTTCCAAAATAAGGGTTGCATTGTTATACTTTGTGTGCACGTGCATGTGTGTGCATATGTGTGTGTTCATTTCTTTACTCTTTCAATTGAAATTAAGGTTTCCCATGTGTAACACTACCTGAACCACTTCCAATATCAGGCTGTTCCTCACTGCACTTGCACACTGTGTGCAGAAAGGGCTCACCTTTGGACATTTTGAAAGGAAGTCCCAAGGAAATGTCAGAATTAACAGATCATATTCCAAGAAGAATTATAGGATAAAAAGTATTTCTATATAAATTAATATCTTAATTTTAATGTTTGTTTGTTTGTTTGTCTGTTTTGGGCAGAGAGAATAGATATCTGAAACAGGGTCTCACTATACCAGCTGGGATCTGCTGTAATTCATTTTGTAACACAGGCTGCCTTTGAAACCCTGGCCCTACTGCCTATGGCTCCCAAGTGCTAGGGTACAGGCCTGTAAACTTTTACCAGTTATTTTTATATTCCTTAAGTGCTAAAGAGGGTTAAAAGTGGGGAATTATGAAGGGAATTCTTGAATAATGAAATTCTGAAACTGGATGAAAGCAATGATGTCACATTTATAGAAATTTCAAAATGTCGTTGAATTACAAATTATACTTGGTGAATATTGTGGTATTTAAATTCTGCCTCTACAAATGTGCAAAATGATTTAAAAAACCCCTATCATATGGCGATTATGCAACTTCCTATGAATTGTAACTGCATGCCTTGTTTGAAACTTGCTCTTTTGAAGAGACAGGATAATGTCGGGGTCTAATACCACAAAAGTCATAAGTTGTATGTTTTGAAATTTAGGTACTAGACAGTAGAGACAAAAAGATCATGACTTCAAAGCTAATCTCAGCATTATACCAAGTTCAAGGCCAGAATGAGCAACATGACACTGTTTCAAGCATTCAAGCAAAGAAGAAAGCAAACGAATGATTTTAATGAAAAATGTCTGATGCGCTCAGATATTTGAATCCTTATTCCTCAGTTGCTGATACTATTTTAAGAGGCTTTGGAACCACAGCCTTCTTGTAGAAAGGCTATCACTTGTGTTAGGACTTGTGATCACAATTCCTCATGTATAGTGAGGATTCTGGAATTTTGGTTTATTTACAAAACACAGTACTCTAATAATACGTTTTTGTTTTAATCTCAGGTGTGGGATGTAAGGCTGCTTCAGATTGTCCAAATCAGCTGTCTAGGATTTGCCTTATATGCTAGCAGGCGCATGATTTTGCCAGTTGCACATAGTTTCTGTGATTGTATGACATTTAGAATTAGGGGACTTTTTAGGAGGTACATAAATGCTAGGGTCCCAAGAGGAAGAGTTGATTGGTAAGTTGGTTGGTTGGTTGTTGGTTATTGAAGTGGTGGGTTGTTGATTGCTGTTTGTTGCAGTTTATTAAAGTTGTGCACAAAGGAAAATAATAATAATAGTAATAATAATAACAATAATAATAATAATAATAATATTAATAAAATTATATATCCTGACTGCAAAGATCAAACTTGTCCCAAGGAACTCAATGCCCCTAATCAGCAAGAAGTAGTCTAATGATAACCTAGTGATAATGCCACCCCTTTCTGAACCCTGACTCTATTTAGCAATCTCTTTTCTTTCTTTTCTATCTTTTGTCTCTATTATATAGTGTTAGCAGGCAGGAAGGGTGGAAGCAAAAGGGTAAAGAAAGGTGATAGAAAAAACAACCCACAAAGCAGCAAAATCCAGCTACACCCATGTTCAATCTCTCTCTCTCTCTCTCTCTCTCTCTCTCTCTCCCCTTCCCTCCCCACCCTCCCTCCCTCTCTCCCCACCCCCTTGTGCTACCAGTAAAGGATGTGTGGCATCAGCTTCCTGCTCTGCCTGCTAGGTCTGCTACTTGTATGATGTTTTTCCCAGTATGGAGTCTAACCCTTTAGAGCCATATGCCAACATAAACTTTTTTTTCTACAAGTTTTCTTGCTCATGTTGTTTTAATCACAAGTCTAGTGTAATTGGTGCCAGAAGTGGGGTGTTGGTGTGGAGTGTATGATCATGGTTTTTTGTTGTTTGTTTTATGAATATTTAAGAATTTGGGTTAGAAAATAAAAACTCATTTAACACTGTATACCCAGATTATTATATTATTTTAATTGAAGTCTGGAAGATAATGCTGAGAGAGAAGAGTATAGATTTTTCATTCAAGATGTTTCAAGGGCAATCTAAGAGTACCATCAACAAGACTAGCACTCATTTTTATGATTGGTATAAAATCTCATTGCATTTTTCTTTTATGCTAAGAATTTGTCTGAGGTTAAATATAAAAGTAATGGACTAATTTTAAGATTATGCAATATTGAATTTTTGGAATGGTAGTTGCTGATAGCCATAAAATGAAAGAAAAAAAATGATCAAGTGGGACAGAGAGAAATACAAATGCAGCTTGGAGATTAAAAGACAACTAAGAAGTTTAATGCTGCAGGCAAGCCTGTGCTAAAAGAGGCTGTGTGTATTATCACAGTTAAGGAATATTAAGAAATATTGTATAATATAATTATATTATATTATCTGGGTATAGGTGTTGTCAGCCTCCTACTCTGAGCTGGAATAAAGGAAAACGAGTCCATAGGGATATATGTCATCTAGTTACGCTTCCAGCTTGGGAAAGATAACTTCTTTCTTTCCCAGTGGACAGTGTCACCTACATGGTGCTGGCTTTTGAGAAATTAATGACAGAATGAGGGGTCTGTGAATTATTCCTCTGGCATTTTGAGAGATGCTGAGGCTAGATAATGACTGGCAGATATTTCTATACAAAAAATCCCCGAGAGGCCACTGTGAAGCTATGAAAGGGAAACCTCTAGTTCTGTGAAGATACTAAGTTGTTGGAGATGACAGAACCACGAGACAATCGCTAATGATTGTTGCTCAGAAGAGTGGATATACAGCCCAAAGAGAGTTGTATATTGTACACAATACAAAATATTACAAAAACCTCTGAACTCTAAATCTATGAGTTAAATCCTATCTTCTCTAACTGATGTACAGCAATTTACCACAGTTTTCTTCTTTGTAAAGAGGGAAAACAATCACATCTATTGGTGAGTTATAGCTATCAACCAATTTAACCTGTGCAAGTACGGCAATAGTAGATATTTGCATGCTAAACACCATGAAAATGTTATCTGTTCTATACACTGTGATAAGAAGCCATTCAAGCATCAAAGATGAAGATATAAATGTAAAATATATGAGAAAAATTTATGTGGAACACAGGAATGCAATTAGTCATTTTTAAATTTTAAATTAAATAAGCCTACTTCATTCCCCATCTATATGCTGTGACTAAATATAATTCTATTTATTAGTCAGGAGCAATGAATGATAGTAATTCAGAAGATACTAAATTCAGTTGTTTTAACTGCCGTTTGACTGTTTAATATTAAGCACAGCATCTGATGAAGCATGGGGGCTAAAATCATAGAGCCTGGAAGCTTAGCAAGATCTGGGAATAGCTGTTGTCAAGAATATGGACTTCCACACATCGGAATGATGTCCAAGAAGAAGGAAGAAGTGGCCCCTGGTTCTGGAAAGACTCAGTGTAGCAGTATAGGGCAATACCAGAACAGGGAAGTGGGAAGGGGTGGATGGGGAACAGGGGGAGGGAAGGGGGCTTATGGGACTTTCGGGGAATAGGAAGCCAGAAAAGGGGAAATCATTTGAAATGTAAATAAAAAATATATTGAATTAAAAAAAAGATTATGGGATTTATATGTGGATAACCGAGCAGCAATTTGAATCGAAATGAAGGCATTTGGCATAATTTCGTAGCTTTTGTATAATATGTGTGCGCATGTGTGTGTGCATGTAAAACAATGAAAGAAAAAGATACCATGAATTTGAAAGAGAACCAGGCAGTTGCATGAGGGGCCAGGGCAGGGAACGGCATGGGGTGGGGAGTTTTACTGTCAAAAATATAAATATGAAAATTGAAATGTTAGTAAAAATATCCTACTAAAATATATCACTATTATTAGAGTTTCCAGTGCTCAGTTTGGAGATGAGACAGGTTTCACAAGTTTTAGTCATTGACTTACAACTCAGAATCTGCACTGGATTTTCAGGGAAATTGACTTAGCCTGTCCTGTGGCTTCTGAGAGTTTTGTGCCCTGTTCCTGAAAACAGTTCTCAGAGAGTTAAGTTGGCAACTCTTCACAGAGACAAACAAACAAACAAAAAAATAAATAAATAAAATAAACAAAAATCCAAAAAATACAAACAAAACAAACAAACAAAAATCAAAAGAAAACCACTTTGTTTTGTCAAGAATTCATATGGAAATCAAAGGAAAACCCCACAACCCTGGTTGAAATCTGTTTTCTGCTATTGTATGAATTCATGTACTTTATTACTTCTAAGTACAATTTAAGGTTATTCTACTCTACACAAATACAGTTATTTTTTTATCTAGGCTTTATTAATAATTCTGTAAATGAACCTCAGACAGTGTTATGAAGTAAAAATAAAGATATAACCAAAATAATTTGAAGTGTGGAATCTATCTTTAGTAAAATTATTATCAAACTTAAAATGTAATGGCCTTAAATTTTATTTATTTATTTATTTATTCACTTACTTATTTATTTTTGGTAATTCTCCTTTTCCCCTGAATTGAAAAGCTCAAGGGCATTATTGCCAAAAGTGTTGTTTGCGTTCATGGAGTTTGGACCGATAGGAAAACAAAATGAAGTACCTAAACTGTACAAGTTCACGCCTGACAAAACTACATGTTACACATGCATACATGTATGTGTATATTATTATAGCTCAATCGTGGAATCAAGCCAATCATACAGATCAAAGAGTTTCAAATTTTGGGAAGTCCATCTGACGTGTTGAAAAGCATGCTTCCTGCATTTGTCCTGTTTTAAATGTTTCCTGTATAGCAGAAGTGGAAGGCAGCTATCAGAAGTCCTTCCACCACGCATGCTGTGGAGTCTGAGGGCACTGGCTCACATATTTCCATGAGTCTGAAGGATAAAGGAGTCAGCTGTTGTAGGCAAGGCTCACCATTCTCTCCCTGCACTGTAACTTCTTTTCAGCACTTGTCTGCTACGTTGGCTTCATCATCTTCGCTTATTTCATTCTGTTATTCTCCAAGTACATTAACTGTATCAGTTTCAGAATAACCTTCTTCTGTCAGGGTCCTCAGATTGATTGTGCCCTAAGTAACTGTTCTGAAAATGTCCCTCTGACCACACATCTTATTACTGGGACTCATTAGAGAAAGGGAAGGAAAATATGGTAATAAATTCAATTTTCATATTTTAATGCATAATGGTATAATACAATCCATTTAATTTACTCTGAAATGTATGACAAAACTGTGCTAACACATGTCATGTGGAAGACAATCCTTCATCTTTCTCTACCTTCCTCTACGGTCTGGAAGCACATAAATTATCTGTAGAACTTATCATCATGCTGGTTATGTAGTGACTGGAAAGGTGAAATCTCACATGAACACACAGTTTCATTAAATCTAAACAAAATCACCATTAAATGCAATTTCTTCCAAAAATCACATGATGATTTATAGTCTAGCAAATAATTCATCCTTGACGACAGTAAAACAGGTTTTAAATTGGAAGGAGCTCCAGTTTCCACACCTTCCACCCAGATTCCGTTTCCCCTTGCATTCTTAGGGCACTAATGTTCCACTCAGGTACACTTCTCACAAGTTCTGGCCAGCGTACCTCCACGCTTATTTTCCAGTTGAGTGCTACCTAGGTGGTAAGGTAAATTGACCTCTACTTCTAAAACCTAATTATTTCTTTCTGGTTATATAAATTATTAGATGTTGAAAGCAACAAAAAGTCAATAGCTTTCAATCATTCTCATCTACATAAAAAAAGTTTTCTTAAAGATGCTTAAAACAAATATAATATCGAGAACTTCATAACTGAAAAAGTCATTGTATGTAACAATAATAAAAAGCTAATTTCCTTGGTACAATGGTTCTGAGATTTTAATTTTCTTAGATTTAGATGTACCTGCTGTGTACTATGGGTAGTTATTACTTCATCTAATATTATTATCTCCTTGTCAATTCAAAGATGACTTTATTTCTTATTCTGGTTTCAGAAATAAGAGATCTTATTATAAGGATATGATGTTTTATATATATATATTTTTTTTCTGGAAGAAACTTTAAGATGGTTCATAACTGAGCAAAAGCAGAAGGGTGAGAGTTAACAAAGTAATGGTTCTGGCTGGGGCTCACACAGAGGCTGAGAGAAGAAAGGCCCAAGCATGGGAACATCCAACGGCCACCTTCCGTATCCCAAGGTCTACCACTCAGAGGACACCAGCTATCTGGTGAGACCAGTTTGCCTCTACTGACACTACACTGTCATCGTCATCCAGGTCTTTCTAATAAGAGAGGAATCAAAACAAAACCTGCCCCATCCTTTTCAGGAAGTAACAACAATCCCACGTTCAGTTTGGTGAGTGACTTTGTACTACGGACAAGGATATCTGAAAGTCATCTCAAGATCGGCATTGCTCTTTATAAAAACCCTATAATCTAAATTTATAGAAGTTATGACACACCTATAATTCTATGCCTAGGTCTGAGCTGACAAACTCATTTCCAAAATGAAACTAAATGACTTCGCTGTTCTTGGGTCTTCAAAATACATGGATCTCATTTGATCAATAAACATAATTAGTAAGGTGGTAAGTCGGAGTTTCTTATCCACTTGTGGTGAGTCATGGACTTTGTGTCTGTACGGTCCCTTCTGAGCAGTCTGGTCTCACTTACGGACTCATATGTTGGAATCACAGTCACTCAGTTGCAGACTATTTTGTGAATAATCACTGATAAAATTAAAGACAAATGGCTATGCTTTCTAGAAAAAAGAAACTCAAAAAATCTCCTGTAGAAGAAGCCACATGGATCCCAGTTATTGACCCTTCAGTCTGGCTGACTAAATAAAATTAGCTTTTAAGGAAAATATAAAAATGTAAATATAAAAACATTACACGAACTAATTCAATTATGTACTGCGATTTTATGTACTTTTCAAACACAATTTGATACTTTTTATGTTAAATTTTGTTTCCAAATAAAATTGGTAATTAGTTTTACAGACCAAGCAACTTTTTTCCCCAATTCAACATTTTAAGAAATATAGCTAACTAAAGTGAAGAGATTATAAATCATGCTTGGGTATGTGTGTGCATGTGTATATATACATGTGTTCTCATCTATACCTATATGTCTGTAGGTTATAGTATGTCACTGAGATGGTTTTTTTTTTTTGTGGTTTACACCTTGTTTTTTGGAATAGTCTCTCAGCAAATCTGGAGTGCAACAGTTCAACTAATTGGCTTGTCAGGAGCTCCCAGAATCTGTCCATCTCCACCCACCAGCTGCTGGGGTTACATATGTGAACTGTCAAGTCCTGACTTATGTGAATGTTGGGGAATTGAACTCAAGATTCTTCTGTGTGTGTGTGTGTTCCATGTAATTTATCTAACTGAGCCATCTACCACATTCTATATTGTTAATCCTTTGTGTAAATCATCCTCTAAGAAATAGAAAAACAAAAAGTATTAGAAACCTAACACATATTTTCCTATAATGGTTGGACATTGGATTTGAGAGCTTTATGATAGCTCAAAATTTTTATTTTGAATTTTGACCTTTCTATAAGTAGTATATGCTTCAGAAGTGTCAGGTGATGACAGTGAACCTTAGTATCAGTCAACCATGTGCACATGAGTGTAAGCAAGAAGACCTCCATGTCATCATGTCCATGAATGCAGAATCCGCCCTAAAAACACTGTGACATTAGCTGGCATGCACAATGAAAGGAGAGAAAGTCATAACAATTATTAGGCTGCCAACGCTGAGTCATATTCCATAAGATACTACATTTGAGCAAATACTGATATGGTTTTAGATAAAGTAAATGTAAGCAAAGTACTTTAAAGTCTAGAAAGTTAAGATGATAATATTTGATTTATTAGTGAGTTAAGAATTAAATTAAGGGACTTGACAGATGTCTCAGTGGTTATAAGCACCAGATGTCATCCTGTAACATGTTCTGATGCATGCACTTTCCAATTCTGACAAGGTAGGAATTGAAAGACTACTTTGAAAGGAATTGAGTTTTTGGTTTCATTTTGATTTTGAGATTAAAGGTAATTACGCTGATATTCAGAAACAACAACAACAGCAATGACAAAATATCAGCTGCTCTAGCAGTGCCATTAAATGTACACTTACATTTAATGTACATTAAAAGTACACTTTAATGGTAAAATTAAAGAATATTTAATTTTATTCATAGTTTTGGGGTGTCAATCGTTCCTCAAAATGGTGGTTTAAAATTAACACCCAAAGATCAGAAGATAGGCAAGAAAGGCAAATTTATAGAAAAGGTGATAAACTGACACATATTTCAAATGTTAAAATAAAAATGCTAAGTGATCACCTCCAGATTCATAAAATCAATTACTACTACTACTACTACTACTACTACTACTACTAATGTATATTATATAGCCTGCCTTATTAAACTCTATAAAAATAAAATGAAAAAAAGCAGGATCCCTATTTTTAAAATAGTTATTCTAATATAATAAACACATTTATTAATCTGTATCAGATAAGGGATGACTGGAATTTTATTAAATATCCACCACAAAGAGGGAGAAACTGATCCAAAGTATTCAGAAAGAAGACAAAAATTCTGTCATCATGTTGTTTCCTAAATTCCATTTTATTTACTAGAAATACAAATGACTAAAATAGGAGAAAATTAAAGCACACTTTTGTAATTTTCATAATGAGCATTTACAGTAGGAGAAGCCAGTGTAAAGCAGTGAAGGGTAAAGATACAAAAAGTAAATACTCAATCAGAATCAAAGCCAGACACCTGCTTTCCACAGTCTCTCCCATGCCCATCCTACAAGCAGCAGATTTTGTAATAAAATGGCATTCTCTCCAATTCTTCTTATTACCCAGGCCAGCTTTTCATTCTAAAAAGAAAATGAGTGTGGGAACTCCACAGCAACGTACAAATGATTTGGCCTCTCAATTTCATTTCACTATTAAATACAATAAAAGAAACATCCTCTGTTTCAAGTGGCTGATACTACAGATGTCCCCATGGTATAAATGTTCACTTGAGCTGAAGGCAGATAATACAGAGACTGGTTCAAAATGGAGATGGAATGAAAGAAGAACATGGTGCGGAGGCATACTTTCCTTTTCTGTCTGTTTATCTAAAGAAAAAGGGACACAAATTTAGTGAACTATTTCAGAAAGGGCACAGTTGAGAAGGACATATCGAGGTAACACCAGAACTGAGGGACAACCATTCACCACTGGGAGAGTCTTCTAAGTTAAGTTCATTTTTAGGAGCCCAAACTGTAACCCATTAGCAATTTTTATTGCTAGAAAGAGACAGTCACTTCCCAGTTGCTAATGGCCTGGCTGACTCTTCAATCTATTTGACATTGCGGTGGAGTAAAGGTTGCATGGAGCAAAAGAACACAAAATAAAACAACCAAAAACCAAAAAAGCCAATAAACAGTTGGACATGAAAAAAAAAATAACTATTGAAGCTGGATGCCAGAGACAATGCATTTCTCACTAAGAATATTGCTTATAATGAATTAATGAGTATGCTGATGGACTCACAAACTATTATTGATATTATGATGTACTTATTGTGAAGATGCAGGTGTGTGTGTCTGTCTGTCTGTCTGTGTAAACGAAGAGATAAATCTGAACATAGGAATAGAGAGAGGTACACACATCCTTTACACAGCAAGTTGAATATACATACTATGGTGGATTGTCTGGACCATAACTACTTAAAAACATTAAGGCATTGAGTTGGACATCAGTAAAATAAAGTCCTAATTGTAAATTTTGTTGTACTGACCAAATCCTACTGTTAAAAAAAAAATACAGAGTTGACGTGAGAGTGGAGTAGAAACCTGTCCCTGAAGCTTGACACCAAAGGTGTGTTAATCCAAAAGAACTCGAACACGACAACTTCAAAGAAAGAGCTGGTTTATTGGAGCTCTTCTTGGAAAATCTTTTTTGGTCTTTCCTGGAAGAAAGACCTGAGATATGAGCGAGTCATGTAGCAACACCGGAACAAGCCAGTCAGTGTAGTCTGACAGAATGCATCATATTGAATCATCATTCACCTTCCTTCAAACAAGTCACTTTGACAAAAGCTTCCTCTTAGGATACTTCTTACAATATTTTTTATCATTATGAGTTAAGGAAGCAAATGACATGAAGAACAAATTGGTTTGCAGTTTAAACCTAAGTTCACCAAGCAGAGACAAACAAAAACAGTGCCTTTCCCAACAAATGCCTCATCCTTGGGAATTTCTCATGTAATCTAAGCATGTCCTCCAAATCAAAAGTTAAATAATTAATACACTTAGATCCTTGGACAAAATGTAGGGAAAAGGGATTTTCTTGTTTTCCCTTTTAATTTATGTAAAATTTAACTTTTTAAAAAACTGAAGCAGCAGCCACAAAGAAAAGGAAAGAGCATGATGTCCTTTGTCAAAGTCTGTTGACAAAGAGGTTGACAATTTTTTATCAATTACAGTCTATTCCAATCCTCCTGGGAACATGGGGATCTTGCTTTGAATGAAAACTAGGAAAGACTGAGTTTCATTTTCTGATATGTACCTATACAGGATGAGTTGAATAACATAGAAAATAAGTGAGAAACAAGTCTTTGGAGGTTTGTCTTAGTAACTTAGGTCCTGCAGTTGATAGAATTTATTATTTCATTACTTATATAAATGTATCTAAGATTCATTAGTTGTTAAGGAAAGTCTGTTCCTTTCTTCATGCTTAGTCATACAATGTGTCATAAAGTGGTAACATGCATTTATTGGAGTATCCAAGTAATCTTGGTCTGTTGATTTTTGTGGTGTATACCTTTGTCTTAATAATTACAGTTTAATGTTGGCTGTTAAAAAATGCTACCATGTTCAACACTATCCCCTTATTTTGGGATAATAACATTTCAACTCCTTTAACATAATGTATTGATATGTTATGAGATTTTTCTTTTATCTCTTCTGAATGTCTAATCTTTATATTTGGATATAATTGGGAAAATATTTTCTATTTTGTCATTTGTCTTTACTTTCCTTGTGTTCTTAATTCTTTTTGCTTTTCAACACTTAGTTGAAAAATGTCTACTTTGGCAAGTTTAAATGTTAAATTGTGTCTTGGCTGTTGGTTAATATTTGTTTACCATTAAGATTCTTCTTTTAATTTTTAATTTTTTGAGAATATTCTAAATGAATATTATACTAAGATCATTTCCATTTCTTCTTCTCCCCTTCCTCTCGTGTCTCCTATTCCTGGTTGAAGTCATGACCTCTTTTACTTTAATGATTATTGTTACAAATATATGTATATACATATAAATATTTATAAATGTATTATATGTATATGCAGATTATTTATTTGAATTAAATTTATTTGAATCAATTAATTGAATATATATATTCAAATAAACATATATTTAGATATATCCAAATAAATATATCTATACAAACTTGAGTCTGTTTAGGGTTGCTCTTATGTGTATGCCTTAAGGGCTTTCCTCTTGGTATTAGTTAACCAATTAGAGATCTCATTCCTAGGTATGGCAAATTATCCTCCTCTCTGCAGCTGTTAATCGCTTGTAGCTCTTCCTCCAGGCACTGGCCTGATGAGACTCAGACCATCTATGTTTGGAAAGTTGACTGGTATCGTCATTGTTCATGTCTTACTTAAGCAGCTGGATTGCTGAAGAAATTAGGAATAGAAAATCTCTCTCCATAATAAAACTTTCAGCAGAGTCTAAAGCTGGCATAATACAAAATGAAGAAAAGTTGAAGTGTTTTTTTTTTCTAAAATCATAGACAAAATTCCTCAACAATTAGATTTGAACAATTGAAATAGAAGTATCCTGTGACCGAGCTGTGCCATGCCTGGGTTGGTATGTGTCGGCAGGACCGTTATTCACTGCTACGAAGATGATGTTCAACTTTTCAGTAGGTAAGAAATGAAATAACCCGACAAACCAATTCATGGATAAAGAAATCATGGATTGTACACAACACAGATTATCCATCCATAAAAAGCATAGCATTATGTCATCTCAAGAAGAAAGGACACATGAGGATTATTAGGATAAGCTAAATAAACCATACTATCTCCACATTAAAATACCATCCTTCCATTTCTCTTTGATGATATCACTGCAACTTTGGTAGGTGTTCAATATGGAAAAAAAAAAGTCAATGCGATTCTATGCAGACTGAAAATTCCTGGGCTCAAAGCAGCAGATGACACACTGAAAACCACGGATATCACTTAAATGCAAAGCAGACCGAGTCAGTGAGTCTCAAGCATGCATTCCAGGGACTCATAGACAGGAAGATCAGATATCTGAGATCTGAAATCTACAAACTGACAGGACCTGGCTCACTTGTATATCTCAGCACTTACACATTCTCTGGCTGTTCCTTTCCTTTTCTTGTTAGTTTCAAAAAATGAGTGTGTGCCTTGTCCATAGCCCACGTGAACTAGGGCAATTGTGTAAGTTGTCAAGAGACACAGAGGAACACTTTAAGCATTACGAGAGACATGGGGTTTAATTAGACTAACTTTAGCAGGAGAAAGAGGGTGTGGGAGAGCAGAGCAGACTAATCTAGTGTCCAAAGAGGATGAGAGACTCTCTCGTCCCTTAGGTCTAATGTTGATAACTTAAACAGTGAACACCGCCACACTTCTTAATACCCCACCTGGAATGTTCGCTCTTACTCCATCTTTACGCTGCACAGGTGTTCAGTCGACTGCTGATGTCCAATGAGAACATGCTGGACCAAGATTGCTTTCCTCTCTATAGCTGTTCTTTGCTAAATTACTTATAGGAAGAAGGGCACTTTAGACTATTTGTACAGATTTAGTTTTATTTACATGAATATGTGTGACTATGTGAGTGAGCACTGCATATCTGCAAGTGCATGAATAGGCAAGAAGAGATCATGGGATCCCTTGGAGCTGAAGTTGTAGGTGTTGTGAATACCTGATGTAATGAAATTGAACTTGGGTATCTGAAGAGGCAATAAGCAACCTAACTGTTGAACGATACCCATATCTTACACTTTATACTGCACAAAGAGTGATGCTATTTATTTACATTGCCATGTCCTTTTAGGACCATCACCCACAGGGAATAGATGGCTTAGAATATGTGTAAGAAAGGTAGTCCTTTTGCAGATAATAGTGTTCAGATATGTGTGATAGAGAATCCATGGCCCTCCAGAGAAGACCTTTGTAAATATCCCAGTCTTAAAAGTATGCCATTGGAAAGGTGACATGTCAGGACTTTAAGCTAGATGTTCTGTTTTTCTCAGTAATCATGCACCACACTTTTTTGCTATAACATTGTATTGCTTCTCTCTACTGGCCATAATCTAAAATTTTGGCAAGATGACCTTGTTTGTTATTTCATTCTTGTCTTGTGGAGTGTTATAGAAAATCACAGGGAAAAAGTATGCTATGTATTTTGGAATTTTCTCTTCTCCCTTGCACAGCAACATTGTTCTATTAATGTCATTGACATATATCACCCTATGTAATTTAGTAACCCTCATCAGCATTCAGCAAATTGAGCTTTTTTATTTACTAACAAAACAAAACTGAAACCTGTTAATTGAATTTCTTAACACCTATCTATTCTAATTTGTAATTTCTTCATTTTTGTCTATTTCTTCTCATCATCCACCACTTCTGCCTTTTTATATGACTTCTTTCTAAAGTTTCTGAATTTTCTCAGCTAGTAATATCACATTCTAAATGCACCTACAGAAGATCCTCTTGGGGTCATAGAAATTTTGTTTATTTTTATGATGTTTTCATATATTTATGTGTATATGAAATAACTCCTCTTGGGTTCATGGATATATAAAATTGTATGTTATTCTTATTAATGTATCTTTTCAAAACTTATAGGAGATATCGATTTAAACGCCCAGTTCTTGATCCCCAGATATGACAATTCCATGGCCTTTCCTGTTGTAAGAACTAGTTCTATAACCCAATCTGATGCAAAAGAAATATGCTTTGCCACAGATCATTTGCGACCTCTTATTTCCTCCATCTCTTTCTCATTCACCTCATTAGCTTCTGAAGCAGCTTGTCTTATAATTTCTGATTTTAAGCACTTATTGATTTCTTACTATGTCCACAGACATTTCTGTGTTTCAGTTATAATCTATCCACCTCTTCTGTTATTTCTTTGATGTTTGACTTGGAATCTACATCTATTTAGAGTCAGTACAGACTTAAAATAATTATTTGATGTAACAATGACTTGAAAATTTCCTATTGTTCTTAATCCCAAAATACCATGGTAACAGGACACACATAACATATTGATGAATATCTGTCTCCTTAATATTCCTCCTGGATATCTTCCCATTCACTGAATTCAGCAACATTTCCCAGGTGTCTCTCTTTTTCTCAGTTCTCTCTGAGAGAACTCCCTCCCTCCCTCCCTCCTTCCTTCTGACCCTCCTTCTTTCCTTCCTTCCTTTTTTCTTTCTTTGCATCTGTCTGTCTTCCATTTTTTCTTTTGCACCACTGTCACTGATGCCCAGTTCTTGATCCCCAGATATGACAATTCCATGGCCTTTCTTGTTGTAAGAACTAGTTCTATAACCCAATCCGATGCAAAAGAAATGTGCTTTTTTCTCTTAGGACAAACTAGCCTAACCACATGGTCCTACTTACATTCATAGATATAACTTGATGTTTTGACTTTTATTTACTCATAACCACACTGTGCTAATATGTTTAAAGATAAGTTTGCCATTTCCCTTTTCTGTATTAGAAATCTTACAGCTTTCCTTAGTGCTTCACTGATGTGTTATTTTTAAGTGTTCTTCTAAGGTTAATGACTATAGCTTTCTAACCCATCATTCTCACCCAGCTGTACAGTCTGATAGCTACAATAATGAACAGCCTGCCAGACACACCTACTGATGCAATAGTGGTAGGAATATCATAGGAGTCACCAACCACTTCTAATTAGATTAAGGCCTTCTCCACAAGTTAAAAGCCACACCTGGGACATTACTAGAACTGAGAATATGGCCAGGCAGAACCTAGGACCTATGAGAGGACATACTACTGATACCCTGTCAAAGCAGCACAGTATTACATGTACTGCTAGTAATGTATCCTTATTCCTACAGACCGGTACATTATTCAGAACTCATCAGAAAAACCTCTTTCTCGAGTAGATAACAGTTAGCACAGTGACCCATAACTGTTCAGAGTTCAGAGATTAAGAGACTGCATAATTCTCAGCCCTAAAAGTGACATCTATATTACATCCTTTCTCCTAATGCTTGAGAACTATTGTGGAAGACAAGATGGGAAGATTGTATGTGCCAAAGGCAGTAGATATCTACAATTAAAGTGGATTTATGAATATAGCAGAGTAATTGTGTATATGAACTCACAGTACTTGTGATAGCATATGCAAGACCTGTATAATTTCAATATAGACAAAATCCTCGTGTGGACAAAGAGATAGATGCAAAATCCCATCTCCAGCTGAGGAGCTATAGCCAATAAATAGCTGGTAGGAGAGGGTATGGCTCTTGGTAGGTAGGCAGACCACACTCAGTATTAATTGGACTTGATTAATAAAAAGAAAGGCAAGAAGAAGAGGGAACAAAGCTGGGCAGATATGAGAAGAAGATAGATCTGGTAGAGTGCAGAAGAGTGAACATCTTCTGATGTGAACAAAGTGCATCACAAAAAAATCAAAAACTGATAAAAATTGCAAACATAGAATAACAATGACACTAAAATATCTATTCATTTAAAATCTTTTAAAGGCACCTCCTGTTTGAAGTTTGGTTCATGTCTTATTATCACTCATAAGATTCAGCAAGATCTGGATTTCACCTGGTTCCTAGACTCAGAGGTATTATTAATTCCTTAACCATGAACATAGGCATAGTCTCCTCACATGAACCATTGTTTCAGAAATGATGCTCTTGGAACAACCTTTTCTTCCTCTGGAACAAACTACTCAGTTTTTGAAATATACTTTTTCTTTTGGTTAAATGCTAGTGCTACCCTGTTTACTCACATTAATATCACAATGATTGCTAAACAAATGAAGTTAATATTTATATAGGCAAGTGTTATTAGATAATGCATTGCTCCTATAAATAGGCATAAATATGTACTTGTTAATAAGTTGTAACAAGTTAGTACTCCTATTGTAAAACTAGAATTTTTAAAACAATTTTAAAAGGTTATTTTTATAGTACTGATTCTTGTGTATTCTACATTTTAATATTTTTCACATTTTAGCCCAAGTAAATATTATATTATTTTAAACTGTTCTGTATTACATATACTAACTTATTCACATTCCTGATTAGTATATTGTTTAAGCTTCTGTGATAATGTTCTAAATGCATATAATGGTAGATATAGCCTGACTTCTTTCAAAAAAGATTGTGCTAATTTATATTTAAAACAATAGTGTCCATAACTACTCACATGGGAGTCACTCTAAGTGGCAATCTTAAAGGTGACAGATTATATTATCTTTTAAAATAATGAATTATTCATTTCAGCTAAATGACTGATGTTGCTTTAATTTCTGCTTACATAAATTACAAGAAAAATATTTTTGTGCAACTTTTGGATATAACTTTCCATATTGGATTGTTACAAAATTTTATTTTAAGAATATATTTAAGAATTATTATGCATGTACCTATCTGAGTCTGGTGTGTTTGCATGCTACAGCATGCAGGTTGGACTCATAACATAAATTTGGGAAATTAATTCTCTTTAGACATGGTTTCTGAGATTCAAACTCAGATCCTTAGGCTTAAAGAGCAAGTATTATATCAGTGAACCATCATTCAGGTGTTGTTGTTTTAAACATCATACATGTTTAAAAAATGTATATCAGTACAAAACAGACACACACAAAATTTTCTTTTCTTTTTTCCTTAAACTTTTCTTAAAGAATGTTTACCATTAATAGTAGTTTCTTGGTCAAATATTTGGGGTCCGGTTATATGCATATACTTTGCTTAAAATGTTTATTATTTGTAGTAGTTCCTTGTCAGACTATGTAGGGTTCTGAATACTTAGAATACTTAGAACATACACACGCGCGCGCACACACACACACATGTGTGTGTGAGTGTGTGTGTGTGAGCGCGCGTGTGTATGTGTGTATGTTTATACAAACATGTGCATACATACATTAATAGTTTCTTCAGTTTGTCTTCTGTGTGCATAATTTGTTGTTTTGAGAAGTTGATATATGTTGATTTCATATAAAGAAACTGGGGAAGACCCTGGAGGACATGGGCACAGGGGAAAAGTTCCTGAATAGAACACCAATAGCTTATGCTCTAAGATCAAGAATTGACAAATGGGACCTCATAAAACTACAAAGTTTCTGTAAGGCAAAGGACACCGTCAAAAGGACAAAACGTCAACCAACAGACTGGGAACGGATCTTCACCAACCCTAAATCCGACAGAGGGCTAATATCTAATATATACAAAGAACTCAAGAAAGTAGAACCCAGGGAACCAAATAACCCCATTAAAAAGTGGGGTACAGAGCTAAACAAAGAATTTTCACATGAGGAACTTCGGAGAGCTGAGAAACACCTTAAGAAATGTTCAACCAATAGCGTATGCTCTAAGAGCAAGAATTGACAAATGGGACCTCATAAAATTACAAAGTTTCTGTAAGGCAAAGGACACCATCAAGAGGACAAATCGGCAACCAACAAATTGGGAAAAGATCTTCACCAATCCTACATCAGATAGAGGGCTAACATCCAATATATATAAAGAACTCAAGAAGTTAGACTCCAGAAAACCGAACAACCCTATTAAAAAATGGGGTACAGAGTTAAACAAAGAATTCTCACCTGAAGAATTTCGGATGGCGGAGAAGCATCTTAAAAAATGCTCAACTTCATTAGTCATTAGGGAAATGCAAATCAAAACAACCCTGAGATTTCATCTTACACCAGTCAGAATGGCTAAGATTAAAAATTCAGGAGACAGCAGGTGTTGGAGAGGGTGTGGAGAAAGAGGAACACTCCTCCACTGCTGGTGGGGTTGCAAATTGGTACAACCACTCTGGAAATCAGTCTGGTGGTTCCTCAGAAAACTGGGCACCTCAATTCCAGAAGATCCTGCTATACCACTCCTGGGCATATACCCAGAGGATTCCCCACCATGTAATAAGGATACATGCTCTACTATGTTCATAGCAGCCCTATTTATAATTGCCAGATGCTGGAAAGAACCCAGGTATCCCTCAACAGAAGAGTGGACGCAAAAAATGTGGTATATCTACACAATGGAGTACTATTCAGCCATTAGAAACAATGAATTCATGAAATTCTTAGGCAAATGGATAGAGCTAGAGAACATCATACTAAGTGAGGTAACCCAGACTCAAAAGGTGAATCATGGTATGCACTCACTAATAAGTGGATATTAACCTAGAAAACTGGAATACCGAAAACATAATCCACACATCAAATGAGGTACAAGAAGAAAGGAGGAGTGGCCCCTGGTTCTGGAAAGACTCAGTGAAGCAGTATTCGGCAAAACCAGAATGGGGAAGTGGGAAGGGGTGGGTGGGAGGACAGGGGGAGAGAAGGGGGCTTACGGGACTTTCTGGGAGTGGGGGTGCTAGGAAAGGGGAAATCATTTCAATTGTAAATAAAAAATATATCGAATAAAAAAAATTTAAAAAATAAATAAATAAATAAAATAACCAGTAAAAAAAAAAAAAAAAAAAAAAAAAAAAAAAAAAAAAAAAAAAAAAAAAAAAAAAAGAAAGAAACTTAAAAAAAAAAAGAATAAAATACCTGATTATACCCACTGGGGGGAAAAAAAAAGAAATGTTCAACATCATTAATCATTAGGGAAATGCAAATCAAAACAACCCTGAGATTTCACCTCACACCAGTCAGAATGGCTAAGGTCAAAAACTCAGGAGACAGCAGGTGTTGGCGAGGATGTGGAGAAAGAGGAACACTCCTCCACTGCTGGTGGGATTGCAAGATGGTGCAACCACTTTGGAAATCAGTCTGGCGGTTCCTCAGAAAACTGGGCATGTCACTTCCTGAGGGCCCTGTTATACCACTACTGGGCATATATCCAGAGGATTCTTCAGCATGCAATAAAGACACATGCTCAACTATGTTCATAGCAGCCCTATTTGTAGTAGCCAGAAGCTGGAAAAAAACCAGGTGTCCTTCAATGGAGGAGTGGATACAAAAAATGTGGTATATTTACACAATGGAGTACTATTCAGCCATTAGAAACAATGAATTCATGAAATTCTTAGACAAATGGATGGAGCTGGAAACATCATACTAAGTGAGGTAACCCAGTCTCAAAAGATCAATCATGGTATGCACTCACTGATAAGTGGATATTAGCCTAGAAACTTTGAATACCCAGGACATAATCCACAAATTAAATGATGTCCAAAAAGAATGGAGGAGTGGCCCCTGGTTCTGGAAAGACTCATTGCAAGAGTATAGGGGAATTCCAGAACAGGGAAGTGGGAAGGGGTGGATGGAAGAATAGGGGGACGGAAGAGGGCTTATGGCACTTGCGGGGAGTGGGGACCCAGAAAAGGGGAAATCATTTGCAATGTAAATAAAAAAAAGAAATAAAATTACATTTTTATCTCTCTCATTTTTCCTTGATACATTCTCAATAACATTATGGATTGTGAAAATATATTACTTACTTTGTGATTGTTTTAACTATTCTGGGGTTTGTTTCTTTTTTCATATTAAGTTGATAATTGTCCTTCCAATTTCTGTGAAGAATTGTGCCAGGATTTTGGTGAGAATTACACTGTATCTATATATTGCACTTGGCAGGATGTTGAATTTTACTGTTAATCCTACTGATCCATGAGCATGGGAAATATTTGATTTTCTGATATCTTCAATTTCTTTTAAGACTTGAAGTTTTTATCAAACATATCTATGTATGCTTGTTTAAAATAAGCCCAAGACACTTTATATTATTTGAGATTATTGTGAAAGATGTAGTTTCCCTGATTTCTTTCTGGGTCCATTTGTCATTTGTGTGCTACTGATTTTTGTGAGTTTACCTTGCATTCAGATAATTTGCTTAAAATGTTTATCATTTGTAGTAGTTCCTTGGTGGAATATTTAGGGTCACTTATGCATGATATCATAGCACACACATAAGCAAATACTTTAACTTCTTCCTTTCCAATTTTTATACTCTTGGTTTCCCTCAGTTTTATTGTTGCTCTAGGTAAGACTTCAAGTGCCCTATTGAATAGGTGTAGACAGAGTGTATGAACTTGTCTTGTTCCTGATTTTAAGTGGAATTGCTTTGAATTCTCTCCATTTAATTTGATGTTGGCTATAGGCTTTTCATAAACTCCTTTACATGTTTAAGGTACAGCCCTTGTTTCCCTAATCACTTAGGGTGTTAGAGACTCTCAAAGGCGCTTTCTGCATCTAATGAGATGAGTATGTTTTTCTTTTTTTTTTTCTTTTTTAAATTTTCTATATTCTTTGTTTACATTCCAAATGCTTTCTCCCTTCCTAGTCCCCCCTCTCCATATGTCCCATAAGCCCTCTTCTCTCCTCCCAATCCCCAATCCCCCCTCCCATTTCTCTGTCCTGGTAATCCCCTATAATGCTGGATCAAGCCTTTTCAGGACCAGGGCCCTCTCCTTCCTTCTTCTTGGGAATGATTTGATATGTGAATTGTGTCTTGGGTATTCAGAGATTCTGGGCTAATATCCACTTATCAGTGACTGCATTCTATGTGTATTCTTTTGTGACTGGGTTTCCTTACTCAGGATGATATTTTCCAGTTCCAACCATTTGCCTAAAAATTTCATGAATTCATCGTTTTTAATTGCTGAGTAGTATTTCATTGTGTAAATATACTACATTTTCTGTATCCATTCCTCCTCAGTTTGTTTATATAGTGGATTATCATTACTAATTTTCTTTTTTTTCTTTTTTTTTAATTCGATGTATTTTTTATTTACATTTCAAATGATTTCCCCTTTTCTGCCCCCCCTCCCCGAAAGTCACATAAGCCCCCTTCCCTCCCCCTGTTCTCCCATCCACCCCTTCCCACTTCCCTGTTCTGGTTTTGCCCAATACTGCTACACTGAGTCTTTCCAGAACCAGGGGCCACACCTCTGTTCTTCTTGTACATCATTTGATGTGTGGATTATGTCTTGGGTATTCCAGTTTTCTAGGCTAATATCCACTTATTAGTGAGTGCATACCATGATTGATCTTTTGAGACTGGGTTACCTCACTTAGTATGATGTTCTCCAGCTCCATCCATTTGCCTAAGAATTTCATGAATTCATTGTTTCTAATGGCTGAATTGTGTATATATACCACATTTTTTGCATCCATTCTTCTGTTGAGGGATACCTGAGTTCTTTCGAGCTTCTGGCTATTATAAATAGGGCTGCTATGAACATAGTGGAGCATGTGTCCTTATTACATGCTGGGGAATCCTCTGGGTATATGCCCAGGAGTGGTATAGCAGGATCTTCTGGAAGTGACGTGCCCAGTTTTCTGAGGAACTGCCAGACTAATTTCCAGAGTTGTACCAATTTGCAACCCCACCAACAGTGGAGGAATGTTCCTTTTTCTCTACATCCTTGCCAACACCTGCTGTTTCCTGCATTTTTAAACTTAGCCATTCTGACTGGTGTAAGATGAAATATCAAGGTTTTTATTTGCATTTCCCTAATGACTAATGAAATTGAGCATTTTTTTAAGATGCTTCTCCGCCATTTGAAGTTCTTCCAGTGAAAATTCTTTGTTTAGCTCTGTATACTATTTTTTAATAGGGTTATTTGGTTTTCTGGGGTCTAACTTCTTTAGTTCTTTGTATTCTCAACAACAAAAGAACTTCTGGGGGAATCAGGATCCCTGACCTCAAGCAATACTACAGAGCAATAGTGTTAAATACTGCATGGTGTTGGTACAGTGACAGGCAGGCGGATCAATGGAGCAGGATTGAAGATCCAGAAATGAACCCACACACATATGACCACTTGATCCTCGACAAAGGAGCTGAAAAAATCCAATGGAAAAAAGATAGCCTTTTCAACAAATGGTGCTGGTTCAACTGGAGGTCAGCATGCAGAAAAATTAGAATTTATCCATCCTTGTCTCCTTGTACTAATCTCAACTCCAAATGGATCAAGGACCTCCACATAAAGCCAGACACTCTGAAGCTAATAGAAAAGAAACCGGGGAAGACCCTGGAGGACATAGGTACAGGGGGAAAGTTCCCGAACAGAACACCAATAGCGTATGCTCTAAGATCAAGAATTGACCAATGGGACCTCATAAAATTACAAAGTTTCTGTAAGGCAAAGGACACCATCAAAAGGACAAATCTGCAACAAACAAATTGTTTTTTTATTAGATATATTCTTTATTTACATTTCAAATGATTTCTGCTTTCCTCGTTCCCCTTCCCTGAAAGTTCCATAAGCCCTCTCCTCTCCTCCTGTTGCCCAATCAACCCCCTCCCACTTCACTGACCTGGTATTACCCTACACTGTTGCATCAAGCCTTTCCAGGATTGCATTTCTAGGATGAAGCGTACTTGATCATGGTGGATGATCTTCTTGATATGTTCTTGGACTTGGTTTGCAACTTTTATTGAGAATTGTTGCATTTACATGCATAAGGAATATTGGTTTGTAATCTCTTTCTTTTTTATTATGCTATTGATGTAACTGTAGTCTCAAAAAATGAATTGGGAAATGATCTTTCTGTTTCTCCTTTCTGGAATAATTTGAGGAGTATTGGCATTAAATCTTTTTTGAAAGTCTTATAGAATTCTGAAATATAAACATCTGGTCCTTGGGTTTTGTTATTGTTGTTGCTGTTGTTGTTGTGAGTTATTATGACTGCTTCTATTTCTTTGGGGGTTATAGGCCTAGATAAGTTGTTTATCTGATCTTATGGTAAATGGTATCGATTGAGAAAATTATTCATTTTTTAATTTAGATTTTTCCAATTTTGTGGGGAACATATTTCTAAGGTATATTTTTATGATTATCTAGATTTCCTTATCTGTTGTTATGTTGCCCATCTCCTTCCTGATCTTCTAAATTTTTATACTTTTTCTCTGCTTTTTATTCAGTTTGGATAAAGTTTTGTTTATCTGTTTTATTTTCTCAAAGAACCAACACTTTGTTTCATTGATTCTTTGTATTGTTCTTTTTGTTTCTATTTTATTAATTTCAATCCTCAGTTTATTTCTTGCTATCAACTCTTCTTTGATGTAAATATTTCTTTTGTGTTATAAAGCATTCAAGCGTGCTACTAACTTACTATTATCTTCAATATTTTTATCTAATTCTATGGAACTTAATACTATGAACTTTTTGTCTAAGGACCATGTTCACTCTGTCCCATAAGATTGGGTATGCTGTGTATTCATTTTCATTGACTTCTGGAAAGTCTATAATTTCTTTCTTTATTTCAGCCTTGACCAATTTTCTTTCAGTTATTCAGTTTCTGTGAGTTTGGAAACTTTATATCCTTTCTGTTGTTGAATCTAGCTTTGATCCATGATGGACTGATAGAATGTAGGGAGTTATATCAATTTTCTTGTATCTTTTAAGATACTTGATTTGTGTACCAGCATGTGTTCAATTTTAAGAACGTTATACAGGATACAGAAAAGAAGGTACACTCTTTTGTGTATGGGTAAAATGCTCTTTAAATATTTATTATGTTCATTTGTTTTATAGTGTCTGTTAGGTAAAACATTCATCTGTTTAGTTTTTGTCTGGATGACCTATTCCTTGGTCAAAGTGGGATATTTATGTCTCCAATTGTGAATGTGTCAGGATCATTGTGTGATTTAAGCTGCAGCATTGTTTATTTTACAAATCTAAGTGAATATTTGCGGCATAAATGTTGAGAATTGTATTTGGGGCATAGATGTTAAGTACTGTAATGCCATCTTAATGGATTTTTCATTTGATGAATATCTACTCTATTTTCTTATTTTTCTTAGTGTTTTTGGTATAAATTCCAGTTTTTCATATATTAAAATGGCTGTACCACCTTCTATTCTTAATGTTGAGGTGTGTTTCTTGAATGCAGCAGAAGGATGGGTCCTATTTTTGCATCCGTTCTGTTAGTCTGTGTCTAACAGTGATTAATAATTTTTGATTTCCATTATATTGTTACTGCTGCTGGTGGTGGTAATAGTCGTAGTGGTGGTGGTTGTAGTAATAGTTGTAGTGGTGGTGGAAGGGTGTGTGTGTGTGTATGTGTGTGTGTGTTCTTCCCTTATTTTAATTTTGCTGGTGTGATATGATCTATAACTTTGTTTATGTTTGTGTAGTTGATCTATGTAGGTTGAAAGTTTTCTTTTTGCATCTTCTGTGGGGCTAGATTTTAGGTAGATATTGTTTACATTTGGCTTTATCATGGAATATCTTATTACTTTCATCTATGAAGATTGAAAGTTTTGCTGGGTATAGTAGTATGGGATGGCATTTATAGCATCTTAGAGCCTGTAGCATATCTTTTTAGAACTTTCTATTAAACTCTCCCTTGAGGAAATAGGTGTTCTCTTTTATGTTACTTGATTTTTTTTTTTTACTTTTGCAACTTTTAATTTTCTATCTTTAGATATCTTCTTTGTTTGGTTAGGAAATTTTCTTTGATGATATTATTGAAAATATTTTCTGGGCCTATGACCTGTGTTTCTTCTCCTTTATTTAAATTATGCTTACGTTTGGAATTTTATAGTGCCCCAGATATTCTGGATGTTTTATATTTTGGATTTAACATTTTTCTTGACCAATGTATCCATTTCTTCTCCTGTATCTTCAACCCTTTCTTTCATCTTTTATTCTACTCTTGAGGCTTGCATCTGTAGTTCCTTTTGAGTTTCTAAATTTTTCATTTCCACCGTTTTGTTTTTCTGTGTCTATTTCCAATTTCAGGTGTTGAAACATTTTCCTCATTCTCCCACCCTTTATTTGGATTTTCCTCGATATTTAAGAGAGACTCATTTATTACCTCTTTAAGGACCTCTATTATAGTCATAAAGTGTATTTTAACATCCTTTTCTTGTGCTTCCATTGGAATATTCAGGGCTTGCCGTGTTAGGAGAGACTGAATCTAGTGGACACATATCGCCATGGCTGTAATTGATTATTTGTTTTATATGTGTGATTGGAATGATTATGAATCTACATGCTGATTTCTGAATTTGCCTGTGTTTGATGGATGTTTTGCTTTTTGGTTTCTATTTTCTTTCTGGATTTTCTGAGAGTGAAATGCCTGTTTGTTGCCTAATAGAACATTGTCATTAGATGTCATAGCTCCATAGGCCATTATAGGTTCCAGGTAAAATGAGTTTCTGGGTACTGACTGCTAACATTTAGGAATGAGGATAGTCTAGGGGTCTGAAGGGTTCACAGGAGCTAGAAAAACAGTGTTTGACCAGTATTTGTATTTTTTTGTTCTTGTCAAACTGGGAGGAGACCATGAAAAGTAGTCACCACAGAGGATCTACTATAGAAGTGGGATTAGATCCAGAGAAACAGAAGTTGAGGAGAACATTTACAAATTTATACTCTTGCTTTTTGGGCAGAATTATATTTTAGGTAGTTGTGATTTCCTGCTGCAATTGGTGGCTAGGCCAACAAGTAGGGTGAGGGAGGCTAGGAAAGAAAGGTCTGTGGACTTCACTGTAGATGTGAGCAGAGGGGGAAGGTAGACTTTATGCTATAGAGATAGTAATGATGGGGTATTGGGTTTGGAGGAGAGGGGGATGTGGCCAAGGTCTTCACTTAGCTTATTGTCTCCTGCCTACCTTATGTGTTCACAGGAAATACCTGTTGGTGTTGGAGTCTGGAATGCAGTTCCCCTGGTCTGACCATCTGGTGTGCTTCCAGTGAATGCCTGCTGGTGTTGGGGGCTGGGATAATAGGATGCACTGGCAGCGGGGGTGGGGGGGTGGGGTGGGGTCGGGGGGTGGGGGGGTGGGGGGGGGAGGGGGTTAGTCTGGGGGAGATTTTTGTGATCTGTTGCAGAGAGGGTCAGAAAGGAAAGGGAGACTGCACAGGTTCTCTGCTGTGGTGCAGGAGGTAAAATACTGGGGGAACAGAAAGAGTGGTGTGGACTTGTTGCTGTGTGCCTAGTTATTTCTCTGGCTGGAGTTGTTCCTCCCCCTGCCCCCCACCCCCGAGCTGGGGGCTGGGACAAAGCAACAAGTATTAGGAGGAAAGTTAGGAAGAGAATCCCAAGTGTTCCGAAATAGAACTTCTCAATTTTTTTTGGAATTACTCTTTCCACATTTGGAGTTTTTTAAAATGTATTTATATATGAATATATAATTAATATGTAGAGATTTACATTTTATATAAATATATTATATGTATATATATTATATATATACATATTTATATTTATGTTTGAAAAAGATATCATAGTAATGGTCTCTAAATTTAAATTTAAGTCCATTTATTTTCCATGTCTTCTCAGTTTAATAGAAGTCTTAAAATTACAAATATTTAATAGAGTACTTACTTTGATTGCCTCTGTCACTGAAGTGCCTTACAGAGCTCTCTTCTTGTATTGTGGTCCCTGAATTGAGTTCTTCATATTGACATTATGGAACTGTGGTGTACAGTTTGCATTACCATACATCTGTATCCTAATTTATATTTCTTATTCCTATTGGTTGTTCTTATGCCAATCTTTTTTTTTTTTTTTTTTTTTTTTGTGGAAAAAAGATGACATTTTTTTTTATTTGATATAATTTATTTACATTTCAAATGATTTCCCCTTTTCTAGCCCCCCCCCACTCCCCGAAAGTCCCGTAAGCCCCCTTCTCTTCCCCTGTCCTCCCTCCCACCCCTTCCCAGTTCCCCGTTCTGGTTTTGCCAAATACTGTTTCACTGAGTCTTTCCAGAACCAGGGACCACTCCTGCTTTCTTCTTGTATCTCATTTGATGCCAATCTTAAGTTAGCTAATTACTTAATGTTACTAGCTTTACATATATTAGAATAGTCTGTTTTCATATTCCAAGGTCTTATGAGGTATAAACCTCATCAGATTCTAAGCTTTTCCTATTGAATATTTTCATCTTCTTTCTTTTTCCCTTTATTGAAAATTTTTTCTCACATACTAAATCCTGACTACAGTTCCCCTCTCTCTTCACTTCCCAGTTCTTTCTCTACTCTCATCCATCTAGATCCATCTCCTTTCTGTCTCTCATTACAAAAATCAGAATTCTATGGAAGAAAAATATTATAATATAATATAACAGATCTTACATATTAGAATAAAATGAAGCAAACAAGTAGAATGAAAAGATCTTGCCCAAGAAAAGGCACAAAAAACAGACACAGATGCAGAAATCCCATAAAAACACTAAACTGGAAACCATAATACATATATGCAAAGAATTGCTAAGGCAAAGATTGATTAAATGTGTGTGTGTGTGTACATAATTTTAAAGGAAAATGTTTTCGATTCATAACTTTCACATTCTCACATAATCATCTCTGTTATCTTCTTTTAAAGAGAATTCTGTCTATTGTAATTTTGGTAGCTGTCATTTGTCATTTCTCTAGAGAACACTGAGACATTATTTTGTGACTGTAACTAATGGATAATCAATATTCACTAGTCTAGTTTGAGAAACTCTTACTCATTTTTAATATCAATTAGAATATTACAAATTGCCTTTGGATTGCAGCTCTTTCTCTATTCAATCTGGATGTTTCAAAAAAGGATGTGACAGCATTCCAGTCTTTGCCCTATATGAAACTGTCTCTCACTATTCATATCTTTCTTCATAAGAGTCTTATAAAGCATTTTCAGTCTTTCCCTATATGTATTTGTACAATAGAAAGACCACTTTGTTTTATTCTGCTTGAATATTGATATAACATTTAAATTTGGTGGCTTGTTTATTACCTTCACACCTACTATATTCTCCTGTTTTTTTCTCTCTCTATTTTACTTATTTTGTTGTAATTTGTTCTGTTCATTTTATATTCATCTTATATTATTGAAGAAATGTATTTTCCTACTTTTTGTCTGTCTTATGGATAATAAAGACTTTCTAAATTGTCATCTACATTCTCTCGTTATTTATAAAGAGTTGTTTTGGGGGTGAATCTTTTCCTTGTTTGACTTTTTTGAGTCAGGGTGTCTATCTGAAGCTCTGGCTGTCCTCGAACTCACTCTGAATGTTGATCTTGTACTCAGATCAACATGCCTCTGCCTCCTGAAATGGAAATTAAAATCATGTGCCATCACTGTCTGATGGCTTGAAATTTCTTTTATTTAGATAGAGTATTAAATGAGATACATGGGATGCCCCAAAGTTTTATTTTATTTTATGTTTTATTTTTTATTTTCACCCGAAAATCAGGTGAAATTCTCTCACTATATCTGTCCTTGTGGTTCTCTTAGCCCATCTCCATCATTTCAAGCCATTATCTTGTCTGAAACTGTGGATGTGGAGAACAGTCACAAGTCCTCACCATTTTCTGATTCATAACAGTTCAGCAGGTTTGCCTCGTGGATATAGCATTGTTGCCTCTAGTCAGTAGGTTTTATGCTCATGCTATTTTCCTATTTATTTAAACTAAAATAAATTTTAATATGTGTTTACTTTTGAGTAGCTATTACTGTACTCAACTTCTACATTTTGTTGAAAAAATGATAGTTCTTTAGTATTGTTAACTGTAAATGTCCCTCTATATTTCACTCTGATTTAAATTTATCTTAGAGACATTTTCACTTTGTTATTGTTTATTTGTATTTCCCAGAGTTGAATAAAATTTCTGAAACTTGCCTTTTGGCAGTTTTCCAAATATCCTTTGAAAACTGAGTCTAGGAATCTAATTTCCTCACCAAAGCAACTTTGAGTTTGCAGCAGAATATGGTGTCCTGGGACTATGCGACAGAGACAGACACAGTAAAGTGGTTGGTTTGAGGGACTTTCCAAGGAGGACATTAGCAAACCATGAGAGGTGAATCAGTAGAGCATGGTGATGAACAATTTACGGGCTGTCACTGCTCCCACATCCACACAGATCAGCTAAGTAACTGTCCAAAGTATCAGGGTGACAGACAGTGGGGGATTAATTGCTCTCTGGAATGGTCAGCATGGTGGAATTGACCAGAAAATAAAGTAGGAGTTCAGGCAGGGAGATTTCAGAAATTATATGGTAGCAACTTATATAGGGACTTCAGAACAGGGACCAGGGAATGGCACATTTCAGACCTATTCTCAGAAATAAAACCAAATATTCTTTCCTGATTTGACTCTTTTAACAAAGAAATGGTAACTTTTAGTTGTTTGTACTCCATCTGAGAGGGCAATTCTTGTTAGCCTGGAAGAATCTGCAGTCTAGAAGCTATGACAAGTTTTCAGTTCGCATGAAAATTTTAGACAAACATTAAATAGGCCAGTTGCAATGATCTAAGTGTAGCCTATTTGAAATGTGTTCACACTACATTTCTTTGATTTGACTGTTATGTGTCTTTTGATTAAGAACAATGAAGTTTCTAATAACAGGTTTTCTCTTATGATCAAAATGTTTTTGTGTGTTTCTGGTGAAGGAAGTTTAAGAGTTTCTGACTGTGAACGTTGGTTGGAGTAAGTGTGACCCCCATAGACTTATGTGTTTGAATGCTTGTCCCATGGAGAATGGCACTCTTAGGAGGTAGAAAGTGTGTTCCCCCACTGTGAGAGGAGGCTTTGAGGTATGCTCAAGCTCTACCCAGTGAGGAAAGAGATCCTCTTCCTGGATGCTTTTGGAGAATATAGTTTCCTTCTGGCTGCCTTAGGATCAACATGTAGAAATCTTTGCTCCTCCAGCACCGTGTCTGTCTGTATGCTGCCATGCTCTCCACAATGATGATAATAGACAGAACCTCTGAACCTGTAAGGCAGCCCAATTAACTATTTTTCTTTATAAGAGTTGCCTTGGTTATGGTGTTGCTCCACAGCAATAAATTCCTAACTAAGACACTGTGAAATATACACTATTACAGCTATCCTTGATTGTCTCCTAGAAACTAAATGTAAGAAGTCCCTGTTGCCAAAGACACCACACACTTCAGACTTGGGACTTGGTGAAATTGAGGTGGAACTGACCTGGTAGCCTTCTCCCTGAGGACTTGCTCTCACAGTGCCTGAAAATCTACCAAGCTGTCAGTGGAGAAAAGCTATCCATAGCATTACCCACTTACAAACACAATAAGAAGAGAGTCCCAAGTGTATAATGGTGGCACTTACATACTGGGGGTAACGGACAGCTGTCTAATTGAAGTTAAGGCCTCTCCTCCTCAGTAGGAGAGAATTTATGTCTAGTTCTTTAAAACTAGCCAACTTCTATGAATGGTGAAGACATGGACCCTAGGAGAGAAGAGACGACCGTGACTTTCCTAAAACTGTATAATGTCTAACTACATTCTAAATGCATGTGCTTGTATCAATAGGTCAGTAGATGAATGAAGCTTTTGTCTGCAGCATGCACAGAACATTACAGTAATTTGTAACTGGACAACATATAGAGAACCAACGACTATAGAGTTTTCAACAGTAATTTATACTTCTACATCAAAACCTCTACCTAAGGTTGATAGAATATTACAATAGACAGAGTGGAAAGCTTGTAAAGGCCAAAGGACCAGAATATCTGCTATGATATAGTATCATCTACAATTACAAGGAAGCTACATTTATGAAATATATATGATCATCTAAGAAATACAAGAAGCAGCACAATGACAGCAAGAGTAGAGATTCTTAGGTGGATCAGAAAATTTCATGGACCCACACCTGTAGATGAAAATCTATAGGAAATTAATAGCTGCTAAGAGAGGGAGATTTAGTGTTCTCCCATGATAAGTCCCTGATAAGAGTCTCCAATGCCAATTGATCAGCCCTAAACATAGATACAGCAACACATAATTGAGTTGATATGCTGTATGTAGGTGTGTGTGTGTATGTGTGTGTGTGTATGCACACGCACATGTGAGGGAATGGATATAAGAACATTGTACTGAACAGTGGAAATAGTAGAAATGATTAAAACACAATGCTCATGTATGAAGCTTTTAAAAAGTAAAAGGCAATTTTCATGGATAATTAAAGAGTAAAATGGTAGACATTAAAAAAACATTGCTAAATTAATTGAAAAGGGAAGGAGAAGTATATTATGATAGAATTGAAAATTTACATGGAAAATATTTCTGACAAACTTATAGAAAAATGCAGAAAAGCGTTAAAATTGAAGATTATCATGGAAAATTTTATATAGATATAATAATGGTAGGCTTAAAAGTATTCCTAAGTTGATTGAAAGTAGAATTAAAAACATTTTCTGATAAAGTTGAAGATTTACATGGAAAATATTTCTGATAAAATTTAAGAAATATATAGAAAAACATGCTAAAATTGAAGAGTATTATGGAAAATTATACAGATAAAATTGTAGGCATAAAATAATTCTAAGTTGATTGAAAATGGAATCATAAATATTTTCAGGTAAAATTGAAGATTTACATGGAAGATATTTCTGATAAAATTCAAGAAATATATAGAAAAACACGTTAAAATTGACTATTTCGTGGAAAATAATACAGATAAAATGGTAGACATAAAAAGCTTTTCTAAATTAATTGAAGGTAAAATTAAAAACATTTTGTGATAAGATCAGAGATTTACATGGAAAACATTTCTGATAAAATAGAAATATATAGAAAACATGTCAAAATTGAAGATTATCATGAAAAATAATGCAGATAAAATGGTAGACGTACGAACATTACCTAATTAATTAAAAGAAGAATTACAAACATTTTCTGATAACATTAAAAATTTACATGAAAAATATTTCTGCTTGTCTATGTCTTTTTATTGGGGAAAACAGTCCATTGATATTAAGAGCTATTAAGGAATAGTGATTGTTGCTTCTTGTTATTTTGGATGTTATTTTTATGTTTGTGTGGGTATCTTCTTTTGGGTTTGTTGGAAGATTATTTTCTTGCTTTTTCTAGGGTGTAGTTTCCCTCCTTGAGTTGGTAATTTCCATCAGTTATCCTCTGTAGAGCTGGATTTGTGGGAAGATATTGTGTAAATTTGGTTTTAGCATGGAATATCTTGGTTTCTCCATCAATGATGTTTGAGAGTTTTGATGGGTATAGTAGTCTGGGCTGGCATTTGTGTTCTCTTAGGGTCTGTATAAGATCTTCCCAGGATCTTCTAACTTTCATCATCTCTGGTGAGAATTTTCCATGAAAATGGTCAATTTTGATGTGTTTTTCTATGTATCTCTTTTATTTTATCAGAAATATTTTCCATGTAAATCATCAATTTTATATTAAAATGTTTTACTTCCTTTTTCAATAGAAGAACATGCTTTTCAAAAATAAAAAAGTAAAAGGCAATAAAAACAAAAATCATAATTTCATGTTTAAAAAGTATTTATTATTTTATTTTTAGATATATATGTGTCTGTATATGAGGATATGTGTATGTGAATGTAAAGCCAGAGGTGTTAGAACCTCCTGGAGCCTAGATTATAAAGGGTCGAGAGCCTCCTGAGTGTTGGAAACAAAACTCAGGTTCTTTCCAAGAGTCGTCTGTGCTGTTACATCTGAGCCATCTTCAGTCCCACAGGATTTGTTTATTTATTAAACATTTCTAAAATACAGTAAACTAAAAATTTTGGTTTCTCAAACTTGCAGTTCTAGGGAGTGAACTGTAGAAATGTTTGTTTTGGTTATTTAAAATAATGAATTATATAACATAAATTTTATATTATAGAATTTTTTTTAATTTTTTTATTTGATATATTTTTATTTACATTTCAAATGATTTTCCCTTTTCTAGACCCCCACTCCCCGAAAGTCCCATCAGCCCCCTTCCCTCCCCCTATTTTCCCACCCAATGGAGAACATCATACTAAGTGAGGTAAAACAGACTCAAAAGAATGTTTTTTAAGATTGAAAACTTACCCCTTTGCATATCCTTTCACTTGAAATACTATTTTTAAAAGTATGTAATTTTTCTCATGAGACATAATTTTTCCTATTTTATAGAGCCTATGCTAAATCAGTCTGTCATAAGTTTCCTAGTTTTTGTTATTTATTCTCAGAATGCTAGCAATGTTGTCATTAATATCCTTCTTAAGTAACCTTTTAAAATGCTATAAAATATTTCATAAATAAATTTTACATATATTTTTCTTGTTTTGATTTTTTTTTTTGTGAACCTGGAAATCATTCCAGGGTCTTGCACAAAACAGTTCTCTACTATCAAGCCCTTATAAACAGTTTTAAATTCAACTGTCTATTCAACCTTTTACAATCTAGAATGCTAATCAAAATGCTGGATGAGGTTTGGATGGTGATTGCAATATCACTGTGTTTCTTCTCCTCAATGTTTCTATTCTGATCAGGATGCATCTTGCCTTTCAGATTTCGTTATCAGCTTGTTGGTTTTGCAATCTGAAAGCTCTTGATCTTTAATGATCTGTAGCACATCTGTATGCATAATAATGCCTTCCAAACTCCTCAACAAAAGGAAATCATTAGGCACCTATCACAGAGTTCTTTTAATACATTTTCCATGCAACAATGCTTTCCCAAAATGCAACCCATTTTTGCATAAAAAATAAGATTGCAGAGTGTGGAGATAATCAGGTAGTTATGCTGAACTAATGAGCTTTTCTTTTTCTGACAATCTTCTGATGTGGTAATTGGGAATTTAGCCATTCCTTAGATCCAGGAATGATGAATTCTATACCTTTGGTTAGCATGACAGATTTCCTTCCGCTGAAGTACACTGGCTCAGCAAGTTCATTTAACAAAGCAACGCTGCATCCATTGATTACATTTTGTGAAATACTAGGCTGTCTGCTTATTCATTTGCTTAAAACCATTTATTAAGGCTGAGCTACTTTGCATATAATATAAATTGATTGTGCACACTTGACATTGTTATTCTTTTATTTTTTTTTTTACAGGAATAGATTTGAAAGTGTGTCATTTTTCTTTCTTACTGTGTAAAACAAAGTTTAAGACACTCTAACATATGGTCAACAGGAAAGTGATGATGTCCTGGTAAGGGTAATTTGTCTTTAGAGTAACCAGTTTTCTAAGTGGAACTAAAGTTTAAGAATTCTGGGGGCTGGAGAGATATAGCTCCGAGATTAAGAGTACTGAGTGCTCTTCCAGAGGTCCTGAGTTCAACTCCCAGCAACCACACGGTGACCAACAATTATCTGTAATGCATAGAATTCCCTCTTTGGGTGTATCTGAAGGCAACTACACTGTAGTTATATACATAAAATGAATAAATATAGCTTAGGATCTTTTTTAATTCTATTGTCACAATTTTAGTTATTCAATCTTTATTTGTATTGTTCCTGATTGTGTTTCAGAATTCCACTGGAGGTTCCATAATGATATGACTGCCACTAATACACTTTGAAATGAATATTCAATAAAAATGGAAAGGAACAGCATAATATTCATTTAGATTACTAGTATTTTTTTGACACCAAGGCAACATCCTTACTATGAAAAGAGATTTTTAAAAAAAGATTCTGTGCAGCAATAAGTTTTTAAAAAGGTGGGCTGTCTTTCATGTCAGGCCTTTCTTTTTACAATGTATTTATGCTTATAAATGTTTTGCCTCCCTGTATTCTATGGATAATGCCAAGTTCTGTGGGTGGAGGCTCAATAAGTTTGTGGCATCTATTGGAACTGCAATAGAAAGTTTTCAACAGACCTGTGGGTGCTGGGAATCTAACCTGAGTCCTAGAAGGGCAGCCAGTGCTGTTATCCACTGTGCTAGCTCTGCAGCACCAATTTTAGTTTGTTTTTCTTTGAGGTTCTAGCCTTATCTTGCAAGGTTGTGGAAATTCAGCCATTAGTTCCCAATTTCTTTCATTGATCTGATAGCTCTGTCTTTGTGACTTGGAAGAATGGAAACCATTTCCTGATTCCTCTTAGTGTCTGTCTTAGTCAGGGTTCTCTAGCATCAGAGAACTTATGTAATATCTCTCTATACTGAAGGAATTTATGTGATGACTTACACTGGTAGTGCAACTAACCCAACAATGGTCAGCTGTGAATGAGAAGTCTCAGGATCTAGTAGTTGCTCAGTGGCACAAGGTTAGTTGTTTTAGTTGGTCTTCTGTAGAAGTAGATTCCAACAGATGTGCTGGCAAGTAAGTGCAAGAAGGCTAAGAAGAGTGAGTCTTCCAAAGTCCTTATGTAGGCCTCTAGTAAAAGGTATGGTCCAGATTAAATGTGTGTACCACCACACCTGGATCTGGGACTTGTTTTGTCCCAGGCTTGAACTCAAAGATCTCCTTGCTTTGGTCTCCTGGGATCAAAGGCAGGTGCTACCTTGCTCAGGTCCAAGTTTTTCGTGGCCACTTTACCTCAAGATCTCCATACCAAGATCCAGGTCAGAAACTTGTGTCTTCCAGCCTCAAGGTCTGGATCACAGGTGAGTCCTCCAATTCTGAATTGTATTTCATTCCAGACAGAGTCAAGTTGACAACCTGGAATAGCCTTTGCAGTGTCCAAAATATAAGCAGATAGATGGTTTGTCTATAAAGGAGAGAATGAGCTACACCTCCAAATTCCTGAGTAGATATTTCAAAATGTTGCAATATTAAGTTTTAATGTATACGAATCTACAAAATCATATTTGAAAAAATGCTGTTACCTCTTCTCTTCTTATCTTCACATTCTTGCCATTTTGAGTGTAAGACGAAGTGTATTTTTTAATGTTCTGATAACATTAGGAACAAAGGTAGATAATAAACAATGGAAGAATACATTTGACTGGCAATGACAGTAGAGAAAAAAATCATAGCAACAAAAAAGGAAAAGGAAAATATAAAGAAAGTTTGATTACAATTCAAACAAGTCTTCTCAGGAGAATCAAGCAAAGTACCAGCAGCTAGCAAAGGTTGCACCACCCTGGGTTAGGACAGAAACACTGAATCCCACCAGTCCATCTGTCAGTCACTCAGGAAGCCTTTGCCTTTCATCGGGGTCTAGCAAGGATATTGGTGGTCACAGGCTGTACTCTTGCAGAGTGATGTTTAATGGTCTGTATAGTTCATTGCTGAATATGTGCCAAGGCTGACATGGACTTGGCAGACACTGTGTGGAACTCCTGTTGCTGAGGAGATGTTTTTCCTAGGTGAAAACAAATAGGAACCAAAATTCTTCCCAGCTTGCTGAGATAAAAGGTTCCTGGGAATTGCCGGGTGCTAGATGGCTGTCCTAAACCCTTTCATTATCCACTGTTGTTGAGAGTTGTGGTTTTGTTCCAATTGGCTTCCTGCCCTCTAACTAGTTGGGCTCTGCTGGGTTAACCATGATAGGCAGGTGGTATGGAGAGGGCCTCTGGTTAATTTCAGAGAGGCTGGGGGATTGCTAGGATCACCTCTGCCACAAGAGGGCGGTATGAATCTGTAGATGGCCGAGGGGAGGTTCTGGCCCTGCTCCATCCACCTCTTAGGACTCCGTCTTTATCTTCTAAGTCTTTTGCTTTTCCTTTCAGGAAATTCTTCCAACTGTCATTCTTATGCTGTGATGGAATCTAATAGACTCAACAATTGTAAAATCAAATTAATGTAATCATGAGAAAAGGATGCATTTAGCAGAGTTAAAAAAAAAAAATCTCGGTTGATGCATTGGTGAACTCTTACTCTAGGTGTCTTCAATGTTTTAAGTAGTACAAGGAGATATTGTGTTACGTTGGGATGTCTGTGGAGTAGAAGGAACCGGGATTTGGATAAAGGTGAAAGTGTTCACGAAGATCATGCCACTAAACATTACAGAACTACCGTCTTCACAGAAGTGGTTCACTGGGAAGATTTCTGCTGAATCAGCAAGAGAATAAAGCAGGCTGGGGAGGCAAAGCCCCGTTCCTATGGTGTGTATACATTAGTGAAGACCATACATGTAGAGGGGTGCCATGTGCAAAGAAACAATAAAAACCAGATGAATGAACTATGCAGACGTTCACTGGGAACAAAGCAGTGTAACAGAACAAGAAAATAGCTCCTGACTCCAGCAGATACCTCCAAGCTGACCTAGAGGCTACGCATGCCAGAAACCAGGTAGATGGCCAGCAGACATTCTTTGCTCTGAATTGTTCTCCTACAGCCAGTTCGTTAGTTTCATCCCAGTTTTCAATAGAACACACTTGGAAATCTGTCCTACCCCTCTGCTCTCTCTCCAGTGGATTCCACAGATCTTTCCCTTCTAACTTCCTCTAACTTCTCTCCTCCAACTCATTTTTTCCCAACCCTCAAACCCAGTAGGATCCTCCGGTTAACTCAAAAACCATGCCTGGAAAAGATAAACCAGGTAGGCTACCTACAGACACCCTTTCTGCTCTGTGCTCTCCCAGGTCCAATGTCCCAGTCTCATCCCCAGCTCTGCAGGAAAACATCTGTGGCTGCCTCCCTTGCCATGCCTGATACCCGCTTCCATCTCCCGTGGATCGGACAGATCTTCCCTGTCTAACTTCCCTCTTACCCATTCGCTGCTTATTCCCAGTCCCCAAGTTGAGCAGGCATTCCTCCTGTTAACCCAGAGGTTCAAACTGCCAGAAACTCAGGGAGATTCCCTTAGATCTTTTCTCTCTCTATTCCTTCAGATGCAGTGCCCTAGCCTCATCCCCAGCCCTGCAGCAGAACACCCTGGGCAGACTTCCTGCCCCCATATCCTCCAGATCCAACAGAGCTTCACACTTCTGACAGTCCTCTCCTCACTGTTGCTTTGTCCAAACCCTCAGCCCCAGCAAGCAACCCTTAGTAACCCAAGGTCCTCTCCTCCCAGAGCACCGAGCAGGCGGAAGGCTGCCCCATACCTGTCTTACTGCTCCTGAGATCCAGCCTCCAGCTCTGTAGCAATATCTCTGCAGTGATCTCCATTTGCTCTCTCATCCCATCCCCCTTGGATCACAAACTCTCCTCCTGGAACCTTCCTTTCCCCAACTCATCCTATTATCCCAGCCTCCAACACCAACAGTCATTCTCTGTGAACACACCAGCTGAGCAAGTCAGGAAAACAGGCAGCACACAGCCATCACACTGGTCAAAAATCAATGGAGGAAAAGAAACCAAGGAAGAAAACACCAGCCCAACAAAGGTAAATCTAGATTATAGGCACAGAGACCTATAATCATTCCCTAACCCAGATAACTATAAACTAAGGTGAAATCACAATCAGGAACAGCCAAGACAGCATATGTCTACTAGAGCCCAGCTTTCCTGCCACAGGAGGCCCTGAATATCCTAACATAGCTGAAGCACAAGAAAAGAAGACTCTTAAAACCAACTGTATGTAGATGATTGAGGTCCATAATGACAAAATGAATAAATAGAAATCCAGAAAAACCCAAACAAATAGGGCAAGAAAATGAGCACGTTCATTACAGAAAGCCAAGAAAACACAAACCGTTGAGGGAAACAAATAAAACTATCCAACACCTAAAAATGGATATAGAACTAAGAAAGAAAAGGCAAATAGAGGGAATTCTAGATAGTAGAAATTTAGGGATTCAAACAGGAACCACAGAGGAAAACTTCACCAATAGAATACAAGAAATGGAAGAGAGAATCTCATGGTTGAAGAAAAGATAGAAGAAATGGATTACATAGATCAAATAAAATGTTAATCTAAATAATCTAAAATAACTTTGAAAACAAACCATCCAAAAACCCTGCAACACTGTAAAAAAAAAAAAAAAAAAGACAAACCCGAAGAATAATAGGAATGGGAGAAGGTGAAAAATCCCAGCTCAAAGGCCCAGAAAATATTTCCAACAGAATCAAAAACTTTCCTTACCTAAAGGAAATGTTTAAAAGGTACAAGAATCTTATAGAACACCAAACACAGTGGACCAGAAAAGAAAAAACCTATTAGCATATAGCAATCGAACCACTAAACATACTGAATAAAGAAAACCAAACACACCACAAAGAAAGTATCAAGCATACATAATAAAGAGAACACCAAACACACAGAACAAAAATAGGATATTGGAGGCTGCAGGGGAAAAAGTCCAAGTAACATTTAAAGGCACAGCAATTTTAATCACATCTACCATCTCAAAAAGCCAGGAGGTCATGGAACTGTACACTCTAAGAAATCACAGATAGCAGCCCATCAGAAATGGAGAATTAAGATATTCCAAGATAAAATCAAACTTAAATAATATCTATATACAAATTCAAACCTAGAGAAGGCACTAGAAGGAACCCAAGGATGTTAACAACACCCCATGAAAACAAGAGACAAATAATCTTATACCAATAAAGTCAAAAGAAGGGAAACACACACGTGCATACTCATGAGTGTGCACATGTGCATACACACACACACACACACACACACACACACTCACACACACATATACACACACCAAGACCAAAAATTACAGATATCAACAATCTTTTGTCATGGATATTTTTTAATGTCAGTTGTCCATTGCATCTCTAATCCTTCTAGAACTTTTATCATAAATTGTGAGTGAAAAGAATCTATTTTTCAACAAAAGGAAAAACAAAACTAATCAACCAAAAATCCAGCCTTCTCCTAAGTAGATTGGTGAATTTAAAGAAAAAAAAAGAAAGGAAAGTGAGAGAAAACAAGAGAAATAAAAAAAGAAAAAAGGATAGGAAAGTGCATAAAAAGAAAAGTACATCGTGGTTGGATATATGAAGTCCCCCAGAATCATAGGGAAACATTTATAGATGGAACATAATTTATTATGAAAGGCCTGGTATATCAATGCAAACCCAGATATTTAGATAGGATTGAATTTGTGCTTTTTGCCTTTGTCAAATACTCATTATAATTCTAGAATAAAGCACAAATTAGGATATAAGGGATCTTTTGTTGCCTGTTTCTGTTTTGTTTTCTTATGTTTTGCTTCTATTTTCTCTGAACTACTCAGAGCCCTGGAAATGCTGCTGGGTCACAACCTCATACAGGACAAAGATGAGTAAGACTTCCTCCTGTGATCCAAGCTCAGCCTGGAAGCAAAGATTAAGTCTAAGAATTCCTCACAAAGCTTTGGGGCATTTCCATTAAAATTTCCCCGAACCACAGTGCATGTTACTCACTTGGTAGGATAGATGCTATGACTTCTTCTCAAACAATTATCTTTAAAATAATTTCTATCATAACTCTTTTTTATCAAGAGTAGTATTTTGCAATTACCAGTGTAAAGCAGATCCACCTTGAGGCTAGGAATGTTTATGTCCTTTTATACTGGAATATCATTAGACTGTAGCCTGTGTGTTTTGTGCTTTATAACATAATCCTTATTTTCAGCCTTTAAATTTGGCTCAACACTTAAATTCAAGGTTTTGGAATTCTACCAAAAAGCAATTTTCTCTTTTCACCAATATTCAATTAATGAAAACTTTAAGTGATTTACTTTTCAGACATGTAGGATTTATTCTTTATGCTTCTTTTTATTCTTTTTAATATGTTTTAAATTAGGACTGCTAAAAATGAAATAATATGGGAAGAACTGCATCTTAGAAATGGTTTTAAATGTGCTTTTTGATTTGGAAAATAATCTGTAAGCCAGTATAAAGAAACTACCATTTAAGTACCTCTGTTTTAGTCTTCTGATTGCTAACTATGGTTTAGGCACATAATAGTCTAACAAACTCTGGAGGTATCATACTGTTTCACAATTACGTTCTGTTAAATAATGCTTAGGCAGATTACAAGTACTTAGCTAAGTTAATATGAGCAACCATTTACAATCTGTTATATTTTGCTTATGGTAATTTTAAGAGATTATGCTGGATGCACAAATAAGCTAGCTGAACCTGCTAAATAAAAGTGTGTACACTTAATCCTCTTTCTGCCTGCATTTAAATTAGACCAAATGATTCTTTTTTGCACAACATATTCTTAAGAGGCTAAATGAGCACTTTCATCCTTGAGAACAGAACTAAACACAAGTTCTAGTGTACACACATAAACATATACTGCTTTGGTATACACACACACACACGTATATATATACAACACACATATATGTATATGTATATGTATATGTATATGTATATGTATATGTATATGTATATGTATATGTATATACATACACACACACGTATACATATGTATGAACTTGCTTATTTATATGGCTGAAAAAGAATCAAAAAATTTTTTTAGCTTGGGCCTCAATGACAAGACCTATCCTTCGAGAGTTGGGATTTGAGTACTCTGTCTGGATTAATGGTCTTGTGTTTGTTCATTAGGCTAATTTTTCTGAGATGGAATCAGTATGTTATATGAAACCATGGGGTCATCATCCAGCACAATCTTCCACAGCTCTGAGTTTTCATATGGCACTTAAATTGTACATTACAGGCAGTGTAAATCTGGTAGCACGTAATGTGCTGAGTGGCTGGTTGGTGCATGTTCTGAGGTAGACAACACTGGACAAAAATGTATTTTGTATTCAATGGTTCTTTGGGGCTGGAAACCCTATATCCTGTTCATTAGTTTCTGCAACATAGTTCTAACAGAGATTTTTTTTTTTTTACTTTTTTTCCCCTCAAAATCCTGTCATCTCATCTCTGATTTCCTCCCTACCAGCTGTCTGCTGCTATTTCTGTTTATTCTGAGTAAGCACCTCTTCTTATACACCCGACAAGCTGACTTTCTTTGGTCTAGTCTTTCTCTTGGAAAAGATTGGCTTCACATGGGAGTGTGCCTGACAAGCATGAGTGTAATACTAACTGATGCATTTGCTCCAAGGTTGTGATTACTTCAGTGGTGTTTCGATTCTTGAAGATCATAATAGCAACGTGCTTTCCAATAAATCCTGTCACAACTCTCAACAAAGTAGGTAACGTTGTCTTACTGTTCTTAAATCTGAAGCAAGGGTTATTATTCCCACAGTGTGTGAATCCCAATTGCTTCCCATTTTTCCATGCAAATAGGACTGCTAATGTTTTAACTACTCAGAAACATTTCATTTTCATGTGGTAAAACTGTCCTCAGTCTTAATCCATGAAGTTTGGGACATTGACTGTGGACTTAGCTTTAGCAACATATGTGACCCTGACATGTGATATTTATAACATTTGAACCTCTCACTAAATTCACAACTACAGTGAGATACTTGCTTGCATGTTGGTTTCATTGTAACTCAATATTGCTCATTAGTTTGTCTGATAAAGTATGCCTTTACTATCTAGTCTGATATCCTTTAAGAAACATTTTATCAATGTCACCTGTTAACATCAACTGTTACTTGAGATTCAGAATGGCCACCTCAAACTAGCTCATGAGGTCAAAAACGAATTATTGATGGTGAGCTCCCATTAGTGATCTACTCTAGGTCTCTAACTTGAATGGAAATATCATGACACACCTAGTTTTTCAATTACTCCGTTTGAATCAAATCAAACCTATTCAGTTTGTGTTGGCTTTGCCCATTCATGAGATGATAATATCATAGACTGCATTAATTAATATATCACATGCATATCTTAACAGTGGAATTGAAAATTGTAAAAAAGTATGATAGAGCCATTAACTCTAGGGTGATAGTAAATTAGCAAACTTTCCTTTACAGATGTTAAAAGTCTCTCTTTACTGTGGCAGCGCACATTTGCAGGGATTCGCTGATGGCTATTTATTCTTCCTTATTTTTTCATTTTGTTTTTCTCTGGAGATTTTTTCCCAGCATTGCTTAGCTCTTTGGGTTTTCTATTATAATGGTGTTCCCTCATTTTTGGGGGAATCTTTTTTTTTTTTAATATGGAGTCTGTTCATAAATCTAGCACAGTGTCGTAGAGGCTGATGATGAGCTATGGAGGTAAAGTTGTACAGTGACAGCTCTGAGCACTATAGGTCAGGAGAGAGCTGCAACATGAACAGGATTATCCCAGCAAGGCCTTGGCTTCTGGTATGACTGTCATTGCGCTGTATTGCATAGAGCCTTAAAACAATCCATAATTTATTGCATGTCTGCTCAAATGTGTACTTCCAGAGCAGAGTCAGCAAAGTGCAGACTTTTCAAAATAACTTTATCAAGGTCTTCTGTGTGTGTCTGTGAGCCTCAGAAGAGATGGACTCCCCGTGCTTTCTGAACCATTTGCATTGGTTTTACAACTAACCAATGTTAGCTACAATGGTTGGAATAATTGCTTTTATTTCTCTACCTTTAGCAGTGGAAACCACTCAAAGTCACTACTTTTCCTAACTGGATTATTTTCCCATTATTTAGAAATAATTAGTAAATTATTCTATTTTTCTGAATTGTGATGACCTAACCCTGTCTTACATGCTTAGAATTTTGGCATCCTTACAATTTAGGTTTCTCTCCTGTAAGCCAAACATAATGGACTATTTTGTATGGTGGTAGACTTTATCTAATTAGATGGTATTAATAAGTTGTCAAAATAAGACTTAATAGAATTAGGGTATTATAATATAAACACATAATTTGTATTAAGATCTCAGGCTAAGCCTTCATTTCTATAATGCACATTTCCTTTACAATATATTCTCACACATGGCGCATCATGAAACTTCCTGACTAAGATCACTCCTTGATTCGTACCTTTCATCTGGCCTGCCTTGCGTTTTCCTACATGAAACCCTGTGTGCATATTATCAGCCATATGTTTTCAGTCTGATTCAGTGCCCAAGAGTGCACATACGTGAAATGGTTCCCGTGAGAAAAAGGGAAGCAAAGCCCCTGAGATGAATGCGTCTTCTAGAGCAAAGGGAAGATGCTGTTCTCTGGATTTCGACATAGTCACAGAATCACAGCCCACCAGAAGTGATCTATCAGTGCAGCCTCAAGGTCAGAATTTCCAATTCAGAGAATCACCCAAGAGAGGATTCAGAATTAGTAAGTGCTTCTGGGACTTCAGCAGAGCACAGTGCAGGAAGAAATGCCATTTATAAAAGGGAGGAAACTGCAGAGAATACTAAAGTCTTTCTCCTGTCTTGGGGGAATGACAAAAAAGCTAGCATCCACTTCCCTAACTCAAAGCATAGGGAATGGGAAGAGAAGATACCTATGATGTATCAGAGATATTTAGGTTCATTACCTTTGGTTATTATGACAATCTTGCAGCATGGGAAGGAGTGTAAATAAAACAGAAACTCTAAGCGAAACAAGACAGCAGAATTTGTCTTAAAAAATGTTAAGTAGGGAGGAGTAGACAATTAAGGAGCTTCTAGTGTTATGGACTGCACGTTTGAAAAGGATGGGGAGGCCCTAACTCTGAATAGGGTGGTGGAACTCCCTGGAAGCAATTAACCTTAAAGGACCAGGAAGAACCCAAAGTAAACCACCTCTTTCTGTTTCAGTGTCTGTCTTCATCTCCTTCTCCCTGTCTCCATCTCCCTTTCTGTTTCTCTGTGAATGTGTTTGTCTGTGTTTGTGGTGTGAGGGTACATTAAAAGGTAGTTGTATATAAACCAAGAAGAAAGTTCTAACTAGAATCAACCCAAGCTAAAGTCTGCTCTCTTACTTTCCTAGCTTGGAAGCCCATGAGAAACAAAATCAATGTTCTACTTAACCTGCTTAATCTTTTGTTACAGTGCTGGAATCACACTAATGTCAAAGGCAGATTAGATGTAAATGTTTTATTATGTCAAAGTTTGGAAGGGCAGTCTATTTTCTATTTTATAAAACCAAATAGTTTCTATTCTAGCACAAATCTCTGCATGTAACTTGGAATGACATTATGTGTGCTTCTATGACTGATATGACTGGATATACATAATCAATATTAATAACATTGGCCATTTAATTTCAGGAAATGCTTGTAATTTTCAGCATCCTCTAACTGTTAAGGTTCTAGTCTGTATTAGATAGAATAAGAGACTTTTCAAGACTAAAACAAATGGGTCTGAACTGGGATGATGCTCTAGATTTTCTACATGTTTAGTAGCAACTCTGTTATTCCAGTGTGCTATTTCAAAGAGATTTTTTTCTTAATTTTGTAAGCATTAGACAGAAGAATTGCCGTTAAAAATCTCAAAGCAATGCAAAACTCCATGAACTTGTAGATGGTTTGCCCTTTTTATCGATATAGAGTATAATGCATCTAGGAATGATATTAGTGAATTAGTAAAAACTATCAGCTGTATAATTACTAGCTGTCATGATTGGATATGCTTGTCCTAGGGAGTGGCACTGTTTGCAGGTATGGCCTCATTGGAGTAGGTGTGTCACTGTGGATGTGGACTTTAAGATCCTCATCCTTCATGCCTAGAAGCCAGTATTCTGCTAGCAGCCTTCAGATGAAGGTATAGAACTCTCAGCTTCTCCTGCACCATGCCTGCCTGGATGCCACCATGTTCCCACCTTGATGATAATGGACTGAACCTCTGAACCTGCAAGGCAGCCCAATTAAATGTTGTCCTTATAAGAGTTGCCTTGGTCATGGTGTCTGTTCACAGCAGTAAAACTCTAAGACAGAAGTTGGTAGCAGGGACTGGGGTATTGCTCTGATAGGCCTGACCATGCTTTTGTTTGGAAGAATGTAGATTTTGGGATTTGGATTTTGTAAATCCATAGAGTGCTTTAAATGGAGCTTAATGGCCATCCTAGTGGAGACTTTGTTGTTGAGTGTAATTTGAACTGTGCAGACCTGGCCAAAGAGGTTTCAGAGAAGAATTTCGGTATCTGACAATAGAGACTATTTTTGTTAAATTTTGGTGAAGAATGTGGCTGCTTTTTGCCCTTGTCTGAAGAGTCTATCTAGGTTAAGGTAAAGAGATTTATGCTAATTAATTTGACCAAGGAATTCTTTAAAAAAAACAACAAAAAAAAAACCAGACACTTTGTTCCCTGATTAAGTCTCATGAAGAGCATTTTGAACAAGTATAACACGCTTAGAAAAGAAATATATAAAATATATGATTCGAGTATTTAAAAAGGCACCAAGAAGTGAGATGGAGCTGAATTCTGTGTTCTAGGAAATAGAAGATTAATTCAGTGGGACTTTGGGGCAAGATCCTAGCCAGCTAAGTTTAGATCCAGGCAAGAGGCATGCAGATCTCTGAGTTTAAAGCCTCTCTACAGATCAAGATTCAGGACAGCAAGCTTAGGCAGTAAAGGAGCTGGAAAACAGAAAGCTAGAGACAATGTAATAGAACAAGGGACTACATTCCAGCTCCTGAAAGCAGCGGAACTCGGCTGCTTCAGCCATGTGGCTCTGGCTTAAGTGTGAAAAATAGAAAAGACTACTGGGACAATTGATTCTGGTTAGCTGGGGCTAAGAAATTAGTGTTGATTAAGAAGAGACCTGTATCAACAAAGTAAAATCTACTGGGAAGTGTTTTCTGACAGCACAAAGAAGTTGGCTTCCATGTGTAAGAGTCCTCTAGGTGGTTCTGGTTTTGAAGGCATGAAAGGGTCATGAAGAACAGCTGGGGCATGGTACTGTGAGAGGCCATGGAAGGCCATTGGTGAAGGTGCAGCCTCAGCTGTAGTTGTCAGCCCAGGACTGACAGGGTCATGCAAAGGATATGAAGCTTAGTACTATGAAGAGAGCCCATGAGAGGCTATTGGTGAAGCCTAGTTCCACAGAAAGAACTCAGTATGTTGGAGATGCCAGTACTATGGGCTGATCACCAAGAAGCATCAGGGGAATGGATCAACCTGAGGTTAGAGTACTACAGAGGGCAGAGCTGGAGAAGTGATGCCATCCCTTTGGAGTAGCCCAGAAGATCATATGTGGATGTCAAAGATGGAAACAAGAAGCTGTAACACTGAAGTTGCCTTGGAGACCCCAAGATGTACAAGATGCCAGAGCCATGGGAAATCTGCTAAGGAATGCTGCTAACAGGGAGTAGAAACAGCCCAGGAAAAGATGTTTGTTGCAGTCTACAAAGATGAAAAAGGTGTTGGAAATCTCAAGACTGCTTTGACATCAGACATGGAGATGCAGAGTTTGGAGTTTGTCCAGCCAGTCTCATGTCTTGATTTGGGGTTACAGTCAAGTGGTTGGTTGAGTCTCAGAGGAGACTTTGAACTCTGGACTTTTAGCATTGTTGATACTATTATAGACTATGGGGACTTTGGAAGTTGGACTAAATGTACTTATTAAAGTATGCTATGGCTATATATAACCCCCATAGACTCATGTGTTTGAACAAGCCTATGGGGACCAGGGAGTGGAATGTCCTGGTTTCAGTATGCTTGGCCCAGGGAGTGGCACTATTTGGAGGTTTGGCCTTGTTGGAGTAGGTGTGTCATTGTGGGTGTGGCCTTTAAGACCTTCATCCTCGCTGCCTGGAAGCCAGTATTCTGCTAGCAGCCTTCACATGAAGATGTAAACTCTCAGGTCTTCCTGCACCATGCCTGCCATGTTCTTGCCTTGATGATAATGGACTGAACCTCTGAACCTGTAAGCCAGCTCCAATTAAATGTTGTCCTTATAAGAGTTGCATTGACCATGGAGTCTTTTTACAGCAGTAAAACCCTAACTAAGACCAACGTAAATTTAAGGAATAAGTCTGTAATGGAGCTTTGGAGTTCAGAGTCTCAAAAGAAATATACAAGAAGAAAGCTAAATGTCCTGCTCTTTTCTGAAGGAAAACAGAGGAGTGGAGCTGCAGGAGAGGGGAGGTGGGGGAGACCTTGGAGGGGAGCAGGAAGGTGACAATGTGTTTGGGATGTAATGTATGAGAGAAGAATAAATTTAAAAAGGATAAGAAACAAGCAAGCAAGCAAGCAAACAAACAAACAAACAAAAACCCTCAAAGAAAGTCAGACTTCAAGCTAATCTGTAGGATTGGGTATATGGTCTCAAGACAAACTTTTCAGTCATCTCAGGCTAAATAATTAGCTTTTGCTGAAAATGTTACTTTGTCCTAAAACTGTATAACTTTCTAAAACATCTACTGAGCTATACAGAAATTTTATGATATAGTGAAATGGTTATTATAACTTTTCTTTCTTTATCATCTGTTTAATGTCAGGAGATTGTAATGTAATCAGATCTTTTATCCTATCCCTGACCTTAGAATGCTGCTTTTTTTTTTTTTCAGTTTATCAACATATTCTCTCCAATTGGGTTCCTGATCATTACTTCTGATGCATATCAACTTCTTATGCCATGTATAATTTTCCTTCAGATTCATTATCTTTCTGTTCTTTCTATTAGCACGCATCCTTTTCTCAGCTGAGTAATTTCCCCAGCTGTCCATATCCATTTGCAATTTTGATCGAGCTGATTTATTATCTTTCACTTCTAACATCTTTTATTATAGATTTGGTTGTGCACTCATTTACATTTTTCACTCACTGTTTAATGAATATGGTGAATAATAATATCCAAGCACATTTGGATCCCTGGGGACCGCCCTTGATACTTCTATCTTCCAATGAGGCATAAAATAATTATACTTTCTATTTGCTGAATAATTTGTGTATTCTTATGACACCATTATTTATAAGCAATAAAACTTTAAGTAATGAAACCCTCAATTAGCTACATTTTTTTGCACTCAACTTTTCTGAAAGAAAGAACAAAACACAGTTACAACTATGTACTAAGTTTAGAAATTACTAATTCTCACAGTCCTGACTCAGTTTGCTTTATTTCATTCTTTTATGCCTTTTATAGCTACAATGACAATCTTTTAAGTATTAGTGATATACCTTATCAGATTAAAAATACATAGTAATAACTCTGGCATTGAGGAAAGAAGTGGACTGCTCTAATACAGAAGGACCCTGCTCAGGTAAGATTCAATACCCAACCCCCAACTTTATGCATATACATATATTCATGTGTGCATATGTATTTTGAAATATATATATGTACTCAGAAGGAGAGACGTAGAGAGAAATATTACAGACATATTAGAAAATCTTTTAGAAAAAAATGGAGATCTAGATTTCCTTTCCTCGTGGTTTAATAAAGATAGTTTGATCACTTTCCTTAAAATACCATGACATATGTAGCTCATACAATGCATGGATATGATCTTGTTGAGTATTCACTTGCTTGTTTTGAGACATTCCATCTTGAAACACATGATCTTCCTGTTCTGGCCTCTTAAATAATGAAATTGCATGTATGTAGCATGACACAACTATTTAAATATTATCATTTTGGGGCAGTTCTATAGACATGCAAGGTACAATGACAAATAATCCTATCTTTTTTATATTTAAGATAAGGCAGGCATGTATACTCTAAAGACAACTTTTCCTTTCAGAGAGTGAGGTTAGCTGCTAAAATCTATTTTCTTCGTGATCAAGTATAGCATTATGGTGGTGATTATGAACCAAAATAAACCCTGCCTCTTCTACCTCCTTTACAGTGGCTGGTGTTTCCTGTGCAACACTTCACTTCTATATGAAAATATTAAGACAACTTGCAAATGTTATCCTTTATTTTTATTATTTATTCCTGCAAAAGCTTTAAGTTCTGACTGTGATCAAGAAACTTTATCTGTTAGGCCCAAGGGATTTTATTAATTGAGACTTTTATTCTTGTTCCCAAGGAAGTGCACATAATCATATAATGTGGCAACAGACATCACATACAAAATGAAATACTGGGTGGTTTGCATTTAAATGAGCATAAACATGGAGTGGGCACTTGATGATAAAGGAAGTAGTTCTCAAGAGGAGAAGATAGCATCACAAATAAAAGAGAAGGACAAAAGTAATACATGGCCAAATCTACACAGAAGTGAACAACTGGGGGAGGGGCTTAACAGAGTATCTAAAATTTTAATAGTAAGAAACTCTAATACTTTAGAATAATATTTTTAACTCCCCCAAAAGAAGTCCTATTAATTTTAGGCCTTTGTTGTTTAAATGTGCAAAATATCTACGTAAAACATCTTTCAAAATGACTAGTTTATAATTGATAAGTGACCACAAGTGTTATTTTTGAACTTTCTTCTGTTTGAAAGTGAACTAAGTTGCTACTTCTTCAACTACTCAGTCTGAGAAATTAAATGTATATTATTGAGGCATGATGAGGAGGCATGCATATCTCCTATATCTGAGAGGTCTGGGCTCCAAAAAACTAGGACTGCCCTTGTTAAGTCTCCCAATTAAAAAATGAAAACTTAACAGCATGGGAGTTCATGGTTCATTGACGCTTGTGTTTGTGTGGTAGGACCATGGATCTGATAGCAAATACAATCACATTGTAAGACAAGATGTAACATTAACCATTTGTAGATTGCTATTCATGTACCAAAGTTTTCTTTATTTAAAAAGCAGATTTATTGTGTATGTTTGTTTGTATTTGTGTATGACTATGTTTATGGTGTGTAGGGTATGTATGTGTGTGTAGTTTCAGTGTTGTAAAATGCTGATATTTTAAAATTGCCAAAAACCAAGAAGTAGGAGTGCTGTCAGACTTTCAGAACTCTTGGACTAGACAAAGTAGGGACAAGTAACGGATTCTCTGCCCTCCTATCATTTTTTATAAGACTGAGAATTAAATCAGTAATAGATAAATTAATAAGAAGTTTGGAGCAAGTTTCTCTCCTAAGAAAGAGATGGAGCAAGTAGAAGCTTTATGTGACTTCTATAGTCTCCTAGGAGATAAAAGAAGAGGCTAAGCCTCCACATTTCTGAATGAGTTTACAAAAGGAGAGACAGTTGTGTACAGTATCTTACCTATGTGAGAAAGCAAAAGAAATGTTTCATTTTAATCATGTCTGTTTGAGAAGGAACCTCTGTCTCCATTCTCTGTCCTGAGGGTTGGAGTTTTTCTTTAGAGAAGGGAAGATGGCTTTCATGTGGCCGCTTCTTCTCTTCTTTTCAGTCCAAATCCTCCAATATGCAAAAAGCATCCTAATGAGGCTGACCTGTTCTGCTACCATTCTACAAACATAACTCCGGCCCTTAAAAAGTAATAGGACATTTGAACACCACTTGAAGGAGAGAGAGAGAGAGAGAGAGAGAGAGAGAGAGAGAGAGAGAGAGAGAGAGAGAGATCATAGTACTGCAAGAGAAAATCCCTAAATTCCTTTGTAAAGTTTAAGAGAACAGCAAAGTCAAGTCCATGGAACTACAATAACTGACTTTTACAAGATAGGCTGGAGACTCAAGTAGTGGATTCTTTAGAGAATTAAATACCAAATATCAAAAGTTCTTTTGATTCTTTAAGAGATGCTATTCTGAGTTAAATACAGTAATTGGAAATATTGTGTTTTGGAGGAGTCAGATTGAATGAAAAGAAGTTGTTTTTATGAGTGCCTTTACCAACTTACTATTTTCTCTTTAATGTGAAATAAATGAAAATGTTAGTTTGATCTATAACATCAACTCACCAAATAAACAAAATACTAATCTGCATTGCAATGTGCACTACTGATTTAAGTTCTTTTAGATAGTACTGATTAAGTACTATCTAAAAATATTAAACAAATGACTATATCTGAGATTTAAATGAAACATAATACTTTCTTAGAGGCTAAGAAGGTGAAGGAGCTCCCCCACCCACTCACCCACTTCCACCTCAACACCCTATCATTCTCCTACAAAAAGGCATCGAGCCTTCACAGGACAAAGGACGTCTCCTCCCATTGATGTCTGACAATTTTATCTTTTGCTACATACACGGCTGGAGTCATGGGTCCCTCCATGTATACTCTTTGGTTGGTGGCTTAGTCCCTGGGAGCTCTGGGCGGTCTGGTTGGTTGACATTGTTGTTCTTTCTATGTGGTTTCAAACCCTTTCAGCTTCTTTAGTCCTTTCTCCAACACCTTCATTGGGGACCCCGGGCTCAGTCCGATGGTTGGCTGCAAGTGCATTTCCTTAATAGAGACTTTCTACACATTTTCTTTTTCATTGGACCCTTTCTTTCCCAAGGCCAGTACACACTGAGAATACCACACAAAGTTGCAAGGTTTTGTATTTTTAGGCATAATAGCATAGGACAGAAAAACACATATGAATAAATGCTCTGAAGTATAGAGTAACTACAGAAATTGACTTGCTTATAGATTTCTGACATTTTATTATAATTACCCAAAAGATATTTTCACAAACTCATATAACAGATTAAACACACACTATATTTATTTGAACAAAATGTCCAAGGTTATTATTTTGCTATTGTCTGAGAAATCCTATCTACCTAAATGATGATTTTTTTTAATTCTATAAAATGTGGTAAATAGTTTCAATTTTCAGAACTTTTAAAATTCTACTAGGCAAGAGGAAATCAGAATAAAACCGAGGAAAATGACTTACATTGGGCCACGCACATAGATGGAATGAAAATACAGACATACTTAGGTCCAAATTTGCTCAATGTCGGCCTGCAGTTTGCACCTGCAGTGTGTGGGCATAATTTAAATGAGATAACATCTGGCATATTGTAAGAGTGGTAATCAACAATTGCAGAAGCTTTTAAATTGTGACTGTACTTATGGGGGAAGAAGGAGAACATAATTAAGAAGATAGGAGCTGAAGATCTGTTCAAACTTGCAGTTTCTACATCACGAAATCTTCAGACGTGAGAACCTAGTGGCTGAAAAGAGAATCAGAGAAGGACTCAGAGGCTGTGTTGCTATAGTAGCTCAATCATGAATTGGTGGAAAAATGGTAAACTTGGAGATAATTAGATCTATTTAAGCAGCCTAGGACTAGGGAATAAATATTTAATCTTTGTGTGTGTGTGTCATATGCCTCAAAAAATCTATCTGAGCTTTTAATGAAAGTTATAAAGGAATATCAAAACACAGATGACAATGGATAGCTATTTTTCTGAAACATCTTTTTTATATTTGCACAGCTATTATATATGATAATGTTAATACAGGTATATAACTTGATTTCATGTCTATACATCTGAGGTAAGTTTACCTGCCTTATACTCTAGGAATTCTAGAATTATTGATTTATCTGATACAAGCTAATCATGTGTCCATGTTAATGTTCCAGGTAGTGGAATTATGACTCTGAACACAAAAATCCCCTAAGAGAATCAACCTCAGTAACTGCACTTAAAAAGTATTACATCAATAGGAGTGGGATCACCACAGTGGAGAAAAGAAATGCCTTGTGATTGAAAGTGTGTAGAAATACAGAAGTATTTCATGAGGAAGAAAGGGTAAAATCTAGGCAAAATAAGACAAAAAAAATATTGTAGTGAAGAAGCAGCAGCAGCAAAAAGAATCAAAGGGGAACACAAGAGAAAGAGTCTCTCTCTCTCTCTCCCTCTCTCCCTCTCTCCCTCTTTCCCGCCCTCCCTCCCTCCTTGCTGCCTGTGGGTCAGGATGTAAAATTCTCAGGTATCCTCCAGAGCCATGCCTGTCTGCTTCCTGCCATGATGATCTTAGATTGAGCATGCACCCAATTGTATACTTTCTTTTTATAAGGGTTGCCCTGATCATGATGTCTGCTCACAGCAGTAGAACAATAAAGATATAAATGCAGTAAAATAAAATGCTTATTTTAAAATGGAGGATGACATACCAGAAATTAGTAATTGTATAGACATCTTTATTAGGTTTCATGGATTGAGTAATACTTACCTATATACACAGGAACTTATGAGTGAGTTATGTTCCACATGTGTTTTTAAAATTATGGAAATTAAGACATTCATTAAAATGTAGCTTATGCAAGTATGAGCATTTTGATTGTCAGCTCAGTGAATTTAATTGACAGTGACGTGCTTTGAAGTCAAGCTATAGCTTTTGGAGAGATGTAGAATACAGGTCATGAATACAACACTAGAGTTTCTTGGCCTATGTTCATACAGTCTTTGTTCTCTTGATTAGTCCTTCATTTTTGGGTGTTTCCTGTTTAGTGCTTTGATGTCAGAAAGAGACATTTTCAATTAAAATCAGATTGAACTATTATTTTTAGATACACTATGCAAATAAGAAAATGAGATTGCACCTTATATCTCTGTAATGAAAAGTATAAACAAAAGATAAAGTATGTTTAAATTTAAATCATACTCACAATAGTTTATCAGTCATAGCATATTATCCTCATTTAATTAGTATTACTATGTAAGTCATGTTTGTGGTTTAATAAAAATAGGCATCTCCAAATTATTAGTAGTATATATCCTGTCTAGAAAAAAACAGATGTTTTGTAGTACTAACAATAGAAAGCATCAATAATTATTTGGAGATCATTTCAGTTTTACAAAAAGTTTAATTTGGTGCCATGTATATAGTTATTATGCTATTACTAATAATTACATTGACAACCTGAATATTGAGATGGGGGCATGAAAACATAAATTAATAATATGTGACATAATAATTATGAGAAAAAGGATTTGTTGAATTAAAGTTATGGAGTACCTAACTTACAACTATATCTCTACAATTCCACAGTATCTCTGTATATAGAAAAAAGAGAATTATGTTAGAAGATTCTCCCATTCCATTCACTTTCTTTTTGGCTACTGTTTTTCATATATCTGGAAAAGGAGATGATCATCAAAGTGTTTTGTTACTTGTAAAATTGCCTCTATACATAAGACAATAGAGCCTTCAGTCTCCATAGAGAATATAGATTATCAAGGAATATCTACAATAATGTGGGTGGGTAAATAGTATCAACAAGTACATCATAGTAATCTGGATAAAGACAGATACTGAATCGCTACTCCATGGACAAGTCAACTAGGATCTTGGCTGTGAGATTAAGCCCTGTGAAGTTCAATAACATATGGAGGAAGTGTGTATGATAGAAGCCAATCAATATATGTAGTACATGAAGTACCTAGAGTTTAAGGTGGACTGTGGAAAAACTGTAAGAATGAAAAGAAAGGCGGAAGCCAGCGGGCACAGAATTGTGGGTGACATGTCAAGAAGTTGGATGTAAGAAAAATAGTTTTGGGTTGGCTTCCTAATATTGACTCCTAGAGTTAGACAGATTGCCAAGTCTTGTATGGCCATGGTAGGGAAAGAATGACATGATTTCCTGCCAGCAGAGCATGGGCCTCTATGAGTGTTGACAAGAGAAGGGAAGGAGTGAGAAGGAGAGTCAAGACCAAGCTGTATACGCGTTGTTTGCTTGATGGACCATTTTATTCAGGCATTTTGTAGTCATTGTGTGTTACAAGCTGATTGTAGTGGTTAGAAACAATTTGATCTTTGAACTTCTTCCTCCTCCTCCTCCCCCCTCCTCCTCCTCCTCCCCCCCCTCCTCCTTCCCCCTCCTCCTCCTCTCCCCCCCTCCTCCTCCTCCCCCTCCTCCTCCTCCTCCCCCTCCTCCTCCTCCTCTCCCCCCTCCTTTCCCTCCTCCTCCTCCTCCTCCTCCTCCTCCTCCTCCTCCTCCTCCTCCTCCTCCTTCTCTTCTTCTTCTTTTTCTTCTTCTTCTTCTTCTTCTTCTTCTTCTTCTTCTTCTTCTTCTTCTTCTTCTTCTTCTTCTTCTTCTTCTTCTTCTTCTTCTTTTGGTTTTTCGAGACAGGGTTTCTCTGTGTAGCCCTGGCTATCCTGGTTCTCACTCTGTAGACCAGGCTGGCCTCGAACTCAGAAATCTGCCTGCCTCTGCCTCCTTCCCAGGTGCTGGGATTAAAGGCATGCACCACCACTGCCCAGTATTTTTGGAGCATGTTTAAAGCAGTACCTCTAAACCATCCTCATTGACTTAGCCTATAGTTTTGGGTTGGCTTCCTAATATTGACTCCTAGAGTTAGACAGATTGCCAAGTCTTGTATGGCCATGGTAGGGAAAGAATGACATGATTTCCTGCCAGCAGAGCATGGGCCTCTATGAGTGTTGATGCTTGCTGTGGGTGTTAGGCTTGTTTGTATAATAATGTTCATATTTTCATGCTCCTCCTTCTAGAAATGTCCTCTCTGCCAAGGTGAATGACTCCATGGTAATCAGAGAAACCATGAGTCCAGGAGACAAGGGTGGGGCTAATGTCTCAGCAAAATGAAACCTTCAGAATAGCCCTCAATGTTGTAGGAAAGAACTCTATAATCGAATTCAAAAATATATAATCTCTCAACTATGCAAAATATAAGGATGCAATATGAATGGTGCAAGGAGCCTCACAGGTCTAAAGGAGCAGAGGCAGCTGTATTATGAGCCAGTTTGTCAGAAAGATAGTAAGGAAGGAGATAAAGAGATTTAGGCAGTAGTGATGGCAGAACAAGAACCCACCTAGGAATGGTAATTTCAGGGCAAGGTCCTACCCAGATATCTATTGTCTAAGCTTGTGTTTGCTGTTTCTTTCTAATAATCAAGGGGCTAGGATCACGGGATGCTGATTCATCAGATAAGCAAAAGCGAACCTGAGTTGATATGTCAAAAAAAGAGACGGGGCTTTTGATCTAAAAGAGATGAGCTATCCAGAGTTTTAAACAATGCAAAAAAAAGCTGTCTGGAGTAGGGAGCTGTCTGGAGACCTACAGAGAAAGTTGACTGGAGAGAGAGAGAGAGAGAGAGAGAGAGAGAGAGAGAGAGAGAGAGAGAGAGAACAGAGAGACAGAGACAGACAGAGACAGAGACAGAGACAGAGAGATACAGAGAGAGAAAGACACACACACATACACACACACACACACACACAGAGAGAGAGAGAGAGAGAGAGAGAGAGAGAGAGAGAGACAGAGACAGAGACAGAGACAGAGACAGAGAGAGTGAGGCTGCTTAGCTGTCTTGAGAAAAACATAGGCCAGCAGTTTGTATTCTACAATTCGACTTCAAGTCCTTTGTTTCATGGCTGCCAAACAACCCTTCCTCAGAGCCCCTCTCCAAGCTGAGGCTGGTCCTTGGCAACAGACCAACTCAATTTCTGGCTAATAATATCAAGTAGGGGTCTGATGAGTCTGAAGAAATAACGCAACAGTTAAGAATGCTTCCTACATTTCCGCACCAAAATCTAGCAGTTCATGACCATCTATGTCTAGCTCCAAAGGATGTGATGCCCTCTTCTGGCCTCTGTGAGCATATGAACTCCTATAACACACACAGAGACAGACACACACAGTAACACACAGATGCAGACATAGACACAGATAGACAGACACACACACACACACACACACACACACACACACATGCACATACACACGCACACCATTTTTGGAGTCTCAGATCTGTTTAAATACTATTTCTCCTGAAAACTAAGTAACTGAGAGGGTACTTTTCATTATATAGAATTTTTATTTTTTTTAAAATTATGTGTATGTGTTTGTGCTTGTGTCTGGATAAATGCACTTGAATGCTGGTGTCCATGTAGACGAGGGGAATCAGATATCCTGAAGCTTGTCCTGGGACCCAAATTCTAGTCCTTTGAAAGAGCAATACATACTTAAATATGCAATATTTCTCCAGACCTTCCTGCTCACACTTTAGAAATTTTCATAAGGGAAAATTTTCCATCAAGTATGTTCCAAGAAAGACTTGGAAGGTTGCTCTAAAAATTAAAATGCACAGACTGTATAGATTCTCTGGCAAGCAATATAACTCATTGTCCTTTTCTTTTTCTTCTAAACAGCATGTATATGTGTTAAAAAGATATATGATTATCTTTTGGTTTTTCCTTGTGTGTTCGGCTGGACATAAACATGTTGTTAGTATTTCTTTTAAGATTTCTCCTTCAGAATTTCAAATTAAATCGCTCTGTAGCATAGTGATGCAAGTTTTCCTACTTACGGTGATTCTCTTTTCTTTATTGAAACTTGTTCTATACCAGGTTGGCTTTGAATTCTGAGATCTGCTTGCCTCTCTTTCCTGGGATTAAAGGTTTGGCTGTATTCCAGCTGGATCACATAGACCTAAATGATATTTGGATATGGTACTGTGAAACAAACCCATGACCTCTGAAAAAGCAGCTAGTGCTATTAATTGCCAAACAATCTTTCTATCCAGTTTTATATGCTGAACTTGGTTTGGAAGCAGTTTCTGTTAACATATAAGGATATTGAGTGACCTATATTTCCATCCATTTGAGAAATGTTAATCTGAAAGTATTTTTAGAATTGATACGGAATAAACAACAATAATCTGTTCTCTCCTCAAGTATGCTGGTTGCCTGATTCGTTTATGCCAAGCTGAGAGTTGAGCATCTAGAACGAAGCAGCTGATTTATTATTCTGAAGTCTGGTCAAACCAGTGACAATTGTCAGTACACCTAAATCAGTTCTAGAAAACAAAACACTCAGGTACTACTTTCCTAGAATGCAGAAACTGTAAGAAGTTCATAAACCTTTTTCAGTTTTTTATGGATAACAAAACTTGATAAGTTAACCTCATAAATTTTATTTCCTATAAACTATTATTAGCGAAAGGAATATTAATAATAAATAATATTTATGGAAATATATTTATGGAAATATATTTATGGAAATAAATATAATATTTATGGAAAATACCATTAAATACTTTTCAGGTGAGCAGTTTTAAGAACAGTGTATAATTATAGATAATTTAGCATTTGCAGAGTAATTTTCTACTAGTCACTAAATGACTTAACACATAAGGCATATGCTATCTATAGATTATATAGTAGTACAAGGTGATGAGATGCTAAAGTCCTAATGTTGAAAATGTGTGTCTCACTGTTAATAATCAGATTGGACACATTAGCAGCTGCTTGAAAAGGATTATTAATATTAGTTTAAATATATGAAAACTGACTCAAAAGATAGAAAAATGGACTGTAGGATAAGTGTCCATATTTATCAATTAAACATCCATATAACTCCATTACATCCGATGGGGAGAAGTGAGCAGGGAGGAGACAGAGGGAGAAAAGAAGAAAGAAAGAAAAATAAGCAAAGGGAGAAGGGAGGGGGAAGAGAGGAACAAAAGGAGAGAGAGGAGGGAGAGAAAAAGAGCGAGACAGAGATAGAGAGAGGGGGGAAAAGGGGGAGAGAGGGAGAGAGAGAGAGAGAGTTGAGCTGTTGGACTGACAGCTAAGTTTAACAAAGTTGGCATTTCCATACTTACTCTTTGCATTTTCATAGAAGACTGACTTTGAATCCCAATCTATTTCAATGAAATCCCTTCTGGCTTGAAGATTTCTCTCAGGGTTAAATAACAAAAAATCCCAAGAAACAATTTTAGGATCACTTTGATATAGTAATGGAACCATTATATTTACACTTTGATCGTTTCTAAAATGAGATGTAGTTTATGAATAGGGAGACGTTTTAGCAATCATGTGGACATGTCAGATGTTAAGTTAACCTGACTTATAGTAAAACTTGTCTAGACTTCTGCTACATAAAAAAGAAAAAAGGCCCAAAGCAAAGAAAAAATGGAGATGGGTAAAGGAAAAAAAAGACTCATCTAGTCTAATTTTGGTGAGTTATATGTTTTACCATACTTTTCAGCAATGCAGATTTGTCAAGGGAATTTCCTTTTGGCCAAGAAGAAATAAATGAGATGAAGAAAAAGGAGTGAAAAATCAGCTACTGAAGAGGAATAAAGACTCACTAATACATCACCCATTTAATCTACCCATCTATTGTATAGGCACTTATGCAGTTAACCATTCCCCAATCCCCAAAGCCGTACCAAGATTTATTGTTTAATACTAATATTGATAAAATAACACTTGAGGTTATATGAAATGTCATATGGGAGGTATTATAATTACAGCAATTTAAATACATTGAAGATCAGCCTTCTTCTTGGACCTGAATCTGAGATTTTTGGGTCTGTGAGTCACAGATATCAGTAATCTTACATCTTGTCATTATTTTCATTAATATTCTAAGGACTATCACATGAAGCCTCTCAAATCATCAAGAACAACGAATCAGGACTGTAGAGGAATTCATTTCAACATTTTCTCATGAAAAAAAAATAGCTGTATTTTTGCATTCTAAGATCTCAAAATAATTCCTTATAACAGAAGTCAACAAAAGTTTTAAAGGTCTACATAATAAATATTTTAAAATTTTGTTTGGGGCATGGTCCTTTCTTTAACAAGTATTAAGCTTTCTTATTACAGAAGAAAAGCTGCTACAGTCAAAATGTGATCAAATGGCATGGATAGAATTCAGTCAAATCTTATTTGTGAAAACAGGCTTACCCACTGCCTGGCACTAGCATGCTGACTGCTGTCTTGATCTTGTATCCATCCATTGCTCCTCCATATTGTCAGAATACCCTCTTAGAGATGTCCTCGGGATTGCCACAGACTCTTTATCATCTACCTTTGTCTTTATTTTCTTTTAAGATAAAAATCTCATTAAATTTAATTCATCAATTTTAATATTTCATCTCTGTTCTCAAGGATAGCTGTGAACTCCTGACAATTCTATGTCATTTTTCTGAGTTTTATGTAGATCTGAAACTCCAAAGTCCATATCTACTGACATACTCCTTCTAACAAGGTCACACTCACTGTAAGGAGGACACTTCTCCTAAATTCTCTACTTTCTTTTATTTCTTTTTTTTGGGGGGTGGGGTGGGGTGGATTTGTTCTTTTTGAGACAGAGTTTCTCTGTATATCCCTGGTTGTCCTGGAACTCACTCTGTATACCAGGTTGGCCTCGAACTCAGAAATCCGCCTGTCTCTGCCTCGCAGAGTGCTGGGATTACAGCCATGCACCACCACCGCCCAGGAATTCTCTACTTTCTAATGACCAAGAATTCAAACATTTGAGCTCATGGGGGACATTTCTATATAAACATGACATCGTTGTTTAAAAAATTTTTAGGAACATTAATTTATTTCATAGTATTTTCCTGCTACTTGTGAAGTATGATAATTAGAGAGGTTCAATAATTTTCCCTGATCAAAATAACAAGAGAGGAGCATAGTTATTCCGGATTAAGAAGAGTTTCTTATCAATCTATAAAAACCTGGCAAATTATGGTTGTTTATGACTTTAATCCCAGCACTTGGGAGGCTGAGACACGAAGATCTTTAATTTGTGGCCAGTCTGGACTGCACAGTGAGTTCCAAGGTAGCCAGGGCTACACAGAGAAACACTGTCTCGAAAAGTGAACCAAAACAAACAGATATTTGAGCATTGCACAAAGATTTCCAGGAATAAAATAGCTCAGCATTTCACCAAGAAAGTTTTTCTATCACCTCATTGATAGTTAATATTCAGATTTATATTTCTACTAAGCAGATAATCAGTATTTGTATTCTTCTACTTACAAATAGCTGAGTCTCTAAAGGATTGTTTCTACTTATCCTCTAGAGGATGTAATAATGGCATGACTATTATGGAGTTAAGCAATGGTTTTGTGATTGTATTTAATGCTTGTTATACAGGAGAAAACGCTTTCTGATTCTATAAATATGATCAAGATCTCATGGTCGGGACTCTCATAGACTTAGGGTAGAACATACTGCTGCTACTACTATTTTGCTAAATGGATGTCATATCACATTGCCTTTTAATTATGGATCTTTATTTTCTTAGACTAGTGGAGATCTCATATCTCACCTGAGAAACATTTCCCTCCTTCCCTATTGGAGAAACACAGAAATGTTTAAAGTTTTATGTTTATTTTTGCTTATTTTTTCTTCCTACAAATGATTTATCAGATCATTGACATTTACTGCCATACCATTCTAAGTTGGATGATGTAATGCTCTTGGAATACTGGCTGTGCTCCATCATTGGTGGTCTTAATCACTGGGCTATTTTTTAATCAAAAAATATTTTTGATTATTAATGTGACTAGAAAATAAAGTTTTCTAATAAATAAATAAATAAATAAATAGTTGTTCTTCTTGAAGGATTCACTTCAATGCCCAAGGATTGACAAAGTGCTAGTCATTCAAGTCCAAATCCTACTTGCATTTGCTCAGATAAGCACCCTCAGAATACTAAAAGTTGAGATGGCTCCAGACTTTTAACTCCTAACAATTCAACTCACATTTTTGATATCATATTTATAAACTGCCCTCACAGATATGGTGATCAGTGGTAAAGAGAGTCTGAACATGGATGGATTATAATGCATTCTTTCACTTAAATAAGAAGAGAGTTCAAATAGACCAGCAACCTAATCAATGAAACATCATGCCACTTATTTAATTAGAAATGAATATATGAAGGCTTAATAAACAACCTCAAATCAACTCTACTTTTAGTGGATTCTACCTATAACTGTGAATTTTAAATGTTTGAGACAACAAAAGAAGAGTATTTGTGGCAGAAATCTGTTCAGATAAGACAAAACAAGCAAACCAGAAGACGAAGTCAGTAGTCATGGTAACATATGTAGACGAAGTCAGTAGTCATGATAACATATGTAGAAGAAGTCAGTAGTCATGATAATATATGTAGAGGAAGTCAGTAGTCATGGTAACATATGTAGACGGAGTCAGTAGTTGTGATAACATATGTAGACGAAGTCAGTAGTCCTGGTAACATATGTAGACGGTGTCAGTAGTCATGATAACATATGCAGATGAAGTCAGTAGTCATGATAATATATGTAGACAAAGTCAGTAGTCATGATAATATATGTAGTTTATTCTGTATCCAGTGCTGCAGATTCAAGCTGTTCAGGCTGTGAAAGCAGGCCATTCCTGGAGCCTTCTGCATCAGCTATGCAGCTGAGCTGTGGCATTAAGCCTCTTATCCCCAGGACAGCGGATTAAATTCTCTTGCAAGTGTCAACTCTTTCTTCTATTCACATCTGGAGTGGCTCATTAACTTGTTTTGAGGAATAGCATGAATGAGATTGCTTTAGGCGCTCAGCATAAGCTTGGACCTCAAATTCATGTGAAAGAAGAAACCGTGACTGTCATTTCATAGCCAAGGAAGATATAGACCTGGATTTCCTTCAATTACACTCTACTCATCAACGTATGTATACAAGTACTCATGATGTTTGTTTTGAGACCAGCTAGCCTCCTGTAGCTTAGGCTGGCCTATGATTTTCTCTGTGTATCAGACCAGTCTGGGACTCTTCTTCATTCTTCCTGAAAAAACTCTGGCCAGATTCATGAAGCAGCAAATTGGTTCACTCAGAAATCCTGCCTGTGGATACTGCAGTGAGTTAGTATGATAGTGGGGCAGAGGGTGACAATAAATAAGAAGGTAATGTTGGAAATTTCTTAACTCCTTCAGCTTGAGAAAACTCTACTCGAATAAATTTTTGTTAAAACAAGGTGTATAGGCTATTACACAATGTAGTTACCAAAATTATTTTATTTCTATTGGAAACTATTTGTATTCCACAAAGACATTAATAATTGGCTTAATGCAATTGGCTCTCTCTCTGTCGCTTTTTCTTTCTCGATCTCATACATATATGTATACATATATACATATGTATACATTAATATACACACTCAGGTAATTTTACAAACTACAGAACATTCATCAATAAAAAAATTAAAAACAAATTAAATGTAGTTTTAAAACCCAATACTTGTAATTGTTTTATATTGCATAACTATATGCATCTAAGTATAAATAAATAGAAGAAAAGGTATCTGTGTAACATGGTCAGCTGTATGTGCCCAACTGGCTAAGACATAATTTCTATTTGTTCAGTGTGGTACTAATGTAGATGTTCTAAAAGAGATTTGGAAATGTACTTGATCCCTATAGTCAGTTCACTTTATTTTTTGATTATTAATGTGATTAGAAAATAAAGTTTTCTAATAAATAAATAAATAAATAGATAGATAGATAGATAAATAAATAAATAAATAAATAAATAAATAAATAAATAAATAAATAAATAAATTGTTCTTCTTGAAGGATTCTCTTCAATGCCAAAGGATTGACAAAGTGCTAGTCATTCAGGTCTACATACTACTTTTGGATATGTTTTGGAATACGTTTGGAGAAACAAAACAAAACATAACAAAACAAAACAAGAACTGGGTCAATCATTTGGGAGAAGTAGAGCTAATGCATATCTGAAGAAATACTGCCAGTGTGCAAGCAGTCACAGTTCCATCTAAACTTCCGTTTGGCAAAATTTATGGTTTTCAAACTTACCTAAAACATCCCCAAAGTACACCCAAATGTATGCCAAGTTCTAGTTCTGTTTCTGGTTTTTTAAATTGTTTTTTTTTTATTTTTATTTTTTTTCTAAATTCTGAATAATACAGTTAATAATGTGGCAAAAGTAATAAGGCAAAACTCCCAAGGCACTCATAAAAAGTTACACAGCTTCTACACTTGGATCTCTTTCAAATGGTTGCCTTGGAAACCACCACGGACGCTTATGATGAAATTCGAGCTGCTTACATGCGAAGTGAATCAGCTTGCTGTGGGACAGTAAACCAGGCCAGGAAACTTGGTAGGTGAAGCAATCTGAGACCCCAGAAACTCAGTGGGTGCACATTTGAGATGGTAGGAGCCTTCCTGCTCCCTGCCAAATTCCTGGCTTGGAACACATGCCAGTGCCACACTTCCCACATAAGAAAATGCAACCTGTGGCCACATAGGCCCAGAACAGAGTTCTCCATGCTAATGCTGTAGCCCTGAGGGTTTAGCCACTAAGCTTTCCTTCCCAGACTTTCCTCCATGCAAACGGTATTTAATCGTGGGTCCACCATGAAAAGTTGGTACGGTATGCATTCTTTTTTCCCATGAAGAACAACCGAGAAACGGTTTAGAACCAGGGACTGTCTCTTTCATAGCGATTGGCCATGGGGAGCTTGGAGCAGGCTTGCACCTACAGGGCTGCTGCTTAATTCTCCCATAGAAGGCCTCTCTGTGCTCCCAGCTAAAACTGCCGCCATGCTAAGGACCTTCATCACTGGGCAAAGCAAGCACTTCCATTTCTCCAGCCCTGGGCTAGACACCATCCTCAGCCTGTGGGTTCCTGGCTCTGCACTCAACTCCTCAAGACTCAGTAGAGCCTGAATGCCCAGGAATTTGAGGCTGACCAGTGCCAGACTTGCTGCAGCCCTTGGCCCCCTGGTACCTCCTTCCAGACTTCCCTGTGCAGTTCTCAGCAGAGACTGATGGCCCAGAGAAGACACAAATAATCAAACTCCCCTGCTCTTTGCCTAGTCCTGTAGTTGGGACAAACTCAGGCTCACGGTTCATAGACTCATTGTCAATGTCCAGATCTGTGGATTCTCCAATCCTTTGGATGAAGCAGAGTGCTATTGGCATCCACCTTGATTATACACTCAGAACCCTGTTCTCCTATAGTGTAAAACTTCTGTGAACATTTGTTATTGTTCTTCATACTAATTATTAGGAAAGAATATTAAGAAAAATATCTGCATATGTTCAGTCCAGGCTCAATGTTCAAGAACTATTTTAAATGGAAATTTGTTTTTTTTTGTGGTTTAAAAAGGTACAGCCTATTCATTTTTTTTATTCGATATATTCTTTATTTACATTTCAATTGATTTCCCCTTTCCTGGATCCCCCCTCCTTGAAAGACATATAAGCTCTCTTCCCTCCCCGTTCCACAATCAACCCCCTCCCGCTTCCCTCTCCTGGTATTATTCTCACTGCTGCACTGAGCCTCTCCAGGACCAGGGGACTCTCCTTCCTTCTACTTGGGCATCATTTGATGTGTGAATTGTGTCTTGGGTATTCAGAGCTTCTGGGCTAATATCCACTTATCGGTGAGTGCATACCATATGTGTTCTTTTGTGATTGGGTCACCTCACTCAGAATGCCATTCTCCAGTTCTACATACTTGCCTAAGAATTTCATGAATTCATTGTTTTTAATGGCTTAGTAGTATTCCATATTGTAAATGGAAACTTAAGATATAGCTAGACAACTCCAGTTCAAAGAAAGAAAATTGTAAGAAACTGACATGATGAGCCAGACACATGATTTTTCTATAACTCTGGGACAGTGGGTCTTAACTTTCCTAAAGTTGTAACTTTTTAATACAGCTCTTTATGTTTTGGTGACCCCCCCCCAACCATAAACTTAGTTTTGTTGCTACTTCATTATGAACTGTAATGTAAGTATCTGATATGCAGGATATGCGATATGTGATCCCTGTGAAAGCATCCATTGACCACCCTCCAAAGGGAATCACAACACACAGGTTAAGAAATATTACTATAGGACTAACATTCATTAATTCCTACCTTAAGAATCTCCAATACAAGCCTAAGCCTAATCAACTTGAAGAGTTGAAACACATTAGTACACAACTATTTTTCTACTGCTGTTTGGAATTGCTGTCTTTACAACAATACAGACAAGAGACTGTGTTTGTGTTATGTCAAAATCATTGAGGTTAAATGTCGTTTTTTTCTTTCCTGGTACGATTTTGCTTCTGACTGCTTTGTGGATATATGAGCAAAAGCTCTAAGAAGAGAGAAAAACAACAGTCTGTTGCCTTTTAAAATTTGACTAGAGTTGCATGATTTTTTTGGGTTACACTTTTTATAATAGAACAACCAGATCATTTCATTGATTGAGATACTGCCTTTTCCTTTGCATCATAAACTTTACTCTTTGGGGCTGAAGAGTCTCCAGCAAACACTTATCTTTCACCAAATGTCTGTTTTCATTTGCCCTGGGCATTATGTTATATTTATGTGAGTCTCTAAGCAAGAATACAACAGATTTCCTACATGTTAACTGCTTAAGCATTTATTTTTTCTATAGGCAATGAGGTAAAAGCCCAATCAGGTGATGAATGATTTTCAGTTTAGCTCATGAGTTCCTGCTCTCCTTTAGGCATCTGGCTTGTTCATATTTTTGTCTTTTCACTTCTATGTTTCCCTCATATCTTTGGGACCATCATTTGATATGAAGGACAGAGATTTTCAGGGATTCCTTAGCCAGGTCCCAAGAACTAAAAAGATCATTTCCTACAATGAATATTTTATCCACATAATTGTACTTCTTTTCTGATAAGTAACTAGCAACAAGTAAGGGGTTTGCAGATGGGAAAGTGGGGAGATAACATTTGAAATGCAAATAAATAAAATAACTTAAAAATTAGAAAAGAAAATTCTAAATTTACCTACCTCACAGATTAAACACAATATTTACAATACTCTCCCTCAGAGTGATGCATTGACATTGTTCCTAGAAGCCTAATGAGTTTTTTTTTAAATAGAATATCTTAGAGGTGATTATATTGATTCATGAGTGATAACATTTGAGACCTGGCTTGACTGTGTTTTGTCACTGGGATCCACATAGCATTCAGAATTGATTACCACAAGTTGTCCTCTGAACACACATGATATAGCTTGGGCCCTCCATCTACACATATAGATTTATAAATGAATGTTAAAAAATAGATAATATTAAGGCTACAAGTTAATGTAGACAAAAATGAAATCATTATGTTTTTGGTATCAGAATGGAACAAAAATTCAAATCAATAGAAACAGTCATTTTCAGCTATGTATAACTTTGGGAAATGCAAAATGCATTAGAATAATCTATCAGACATTGAAGAAATTAAGGAGGAAGTTTTTCAAATGTCATTGAATCATCAGTAGGTATAGTGTCAGGCTATAGGGAGGATTTTTGCTGGGGGTTCAAGTCTGGCTAAGACTACAGAGAAAGAAACTGATTCAAATTCCAAAGAAACATGAAAATGAAAGTGCACTTTCTTGAACCTGTGGGATACACTAAGGATAGTCTAAGAAGAAAGGTTACATTTCTGAGTGCTTACATTAGACAAAAACATCAGATAGATCTCAAATAAATAATTTAATGTTGCTCTATTGGGTCCCAGAAAAACAAGATCAAGCTAAACCCCAAAGCAGTAGATGGCAAGAAATAATAAAAATCAGGGCAGAAAATAATGAAATTGAGACTAAAAGAATAATATATGGAATCAAAGAGTTAGTTCTGTGAAAGAATAAGCAAAGACAGACAAGGCCCTATTCAACCTAATCAAAAGAAGGAGAAAGGAGACCCAGGTGCATCAAGCTAGACATGAGGAAGTACAAGTTGCAACAGGTTCCAGTGAAATCCAGAGCACTGTTAAGGAATATTTTCAAAACATATATTCCTAAAATGTTGAAATTAATAAACTCACACATACACAACACTCACACACACTGCATACAACATAAGAAAATAAGTGTTTTAAATTTTAAAAATGTTACAATAAAAATGAGTACAGAACTATATTCACTGTCAAACTCTACCAAACCTTTAAAGAAGTGCTGATACGAATGCTTCTTCAAAAAGTAAGGAATGAAAAATACCAGATTTCTTCTGTAAAGTCAATATTGCTCGATTGCCCTTATACCAACAAAGAAAACTATCGTTTGCTTTCCCTGCTAAAGCTAGGCACAATTATGTATTTGCATTCACCATAATCTGTGGAGTCACTTAATCTATCATTTATCTATTATTCGCTATCTATCATCTATCTATCTATCTATCTATCTATCTATCTATCTATCTATCTATCTATTTATCATCTATTTATCTATCTTCTATCTATCGTCTGTCTATTATCTATTTATCATCTTTCATGATAGATATTATCAATTTATCTTTCATCTATCATTATTTACATAAATGTAGAAGAGGACCTATGTAGGAGTGAGAATAAAGGGCTGGTGACTGAGAGGAAGAGAGGCTTAGGGAGGAAAAAAAAATGACAAAAAGCCCTCTATAAACTCTCCTTTTGGAAACTATGAGGGTTAGAAAGGCTTTTGTGTGTGATCACTATCCAGAGGCTAGATAAGTATCTGGTATTCTCTGTCCTTTCGAGACAGTTTTTCATATGGTGAAGGTTCCATGGTTCTTCCCCCTTTGCTGAAAAAAGAGGAAGGATTGTGAGTCTTTTTACTCTGAAGAATTAGTGAGGTTCCAGGAAGTTAAAATCAACACAAGTTTAAAGCCCTTCCAAAAAGCAATACTCAGAACTTCCCCCATACCAGGCTACCTGGAGCCTAATTGGCAGTTCTCAAAGTTTATATTGGTTTTAACACTATCAATACCTTGCTTCTCCACAGCCACAAAGTTCTGTATGGCTTTGTTAGATTTGCTCCAAATTTCACTATGGAATGACGATCTGAATCTTTAGTATGTCTCCAGGTATTTGATTCTCTTGTGGGATAAAGAACATGTGCATTTGTATGTTGCATGTTTTACTTTTTATACTTTCAAAGAATAGGAATACGACTCCCAAGTTCTTTCCATATCAAAGGGGAAAGCTTTCAACTGCTACAGTCATGTCAATGGTGGTTGGAGAATGGTAGAAAAATATATTATATAATTATATATACAGATGCTCTTTATCAAGCATTTAATGTTTTTGAACAGTATCTTATACTTTTAATATTTAATCATATATATGCTAAGAAAATGATTTCTCTTTTTGCTTTGTCTGTAGAGATACGATGGAAGTGACTAAGGCAATCCACCTAATATTTGTAACTTTTATATGGTGTTCTGTATGCTAGTAGGACACTATAGTACATGGTCTAGTCTGTAAGTTTGCAGCTCTGTGTGTATATATTCTTCCAAGACTGGAAAACTATTATGCAATAGTAAATCATAAAGAATAGTCACTGGGACCACCTAACTTTCCTCATGGGTCATACATGGTTTTATATTCACCTTAAAGCCCTTCCCTTCCTCATTCTCATTGCTGTGTAGCTAAAAAATAAAATAAATCTAAACAAACAAAACATAACAACCAGCCAAACAACAACAAAACCTACCACCACCAACAAAAAAGTTAATTGTAAAGAATTTTTCTTTTATCTGTAACAATAAAAGGATTTTTTTCAAGCAATTCTGCAAACGAAATTGTCTCAAAATCAGTATGCTGTGATTTAGTTCCTGTTGCTTTCATGAAATATCCCCTTTTATAATACAGTCATCACACTCAGCATGGTGAGAAGCAGAGGCCATTGCAATGTTGGTCACTGGCTACCCATCTCAAGAGACACTTGCCCTTCTGTCCTCCATTATATTAAGAAATGTTTAATTCTATAACATTTTCCTGTTCTATTTTTATCCTCTAGTTCCACATGAGTTTGCTACAAAGCTGTATATTGTATTAGTTGAAATATCCTTATAGCATTTTTTTCAAGCAATATGAGAACAAGAGCCAAAAAGGCCTCTTTATTTTCAATATATTTGGAATTTATTAGTAAATGTGAAATTGTTGACTGCCTATAAGTGAACACATAGAGAGGATTCTTCCTAGAGAGAGACAAAGAATTTATATAATATTGTAGCTGCCAGCAGCTACTAAGAACTGGGTTCCTGGAAGAGGAGATGGGGATAGATGGGGGAGGGGAGGCGGCAAAAAGAACAGAGGCTAGGACAACCCAATTGCTGATCAAGCCCCAAGTTTAATGGAGGTCTGACAATTTAAGAGTTTGGGCGAGCCCCTCCCCCACATTCCGGGGTGAGTTTCAGGGAAGTGGTCTGGTAATTCATTGGCTCTACTGCTCAGGCAGCTGGGCAGGACACCTGTTTAATTCAGGAATTCATAGACCTGGAGGAACAATGAGCTTCACCTTCCCTCTGGGCACTACACCCTTGGTGGAGTAGGATCATGAATAGCTCAGGAAATTCTTTGTTTAGCTCAATACCCCACTTTTTAATGGGGTTATTTGGTTCTCTGGGTTCTACCTTCTTAGAGTCTTTGTATATATTAGCCCTCTGTTGGATTTAGGATTGGTGAAGATCCTTTCCCAATCTGTTGGTTGACGTTTTGTCCTTTTGACAGTGTCCTTTGCCTTACAGAAACTTTGTAGTTTTATGAGGTCCCATTTGTCAATTCTTGATCTTAGAGCATAAGCTATTGGTGTTCTATTCAGGAACTTTCCCCTGTGCCCATGTCCTCAAGGGTCTTCCCCAGGTTCTTTTCTTAGTTTCAGTGTGTCAGGTTTTATGTGGAGGTCCTTGATCCATTTGGAGTTGAGCTTAGTACAAGGAGATAAGAATGGATCGATTCACATTCTTCTGCATGCTGACCTCCAATTGAACCAGCACCATTTGTTGAAAAGACTATCTTTTTTCCACTGGATGCTTTCAGCTCCTTTGTCGAAGATCACATGACCATAGGTGTATTGGTTCATTTCTGGATCTTCAATCCTATTCCACTAATCCGCTTGCCTGACATTGTACCAATACCATGCAGTTTTTATCACTATTGCTCTGTAGTAAAGTTTAAAGTCTGGGATACTGAATCCCCCTGAAATTCTTTTACTGTTAATAGTTTTAGCTATTCTGGGTTTTTTGTTATTCCAGATGAATTTGAGAATTGATCTTTCTAGCTCTATGAAGAACTGGCTTGGGGGTTTTATGGGGATAGCATTGAATCTGTAGATTGCCTTTGGCAAGATGGCCATTTTAACTATATTAATCCTGCCAATCCACGAGCATGGAAGATTTTTCCATTTTCTGAGATCTTCTTCGATTTCCTTCTTCAGAGATCTGAAGTTCTTGTCATATAGGTCTTTCACTTGTTTCGTTAGAGTCACCCCAAGATACTTTATGCTATTTCTAGCTATTGTGAAGGGAGTCATATGGAGCTAAACAAAGAATTTTCACATGAAGAACTTCGGAGGGCTGAGAAGCACCTTAAGAAATGTTCAACATCATTAATCATTAGGGAAATGCAAATCAAAACAACCCTGAGATTTCACCTCACACCAGTCAGAATGGCTAAGGTCAAAAACTCAGGAGACAGCAGGTGTTGGCAAGGATGTGGAGAAAGAGGAACACTCCTCCACTGCTGGTGGGATTGCAAGATGGTGCAACCACTTTGGAAATCAGGCTGGCGGTTCCTCGGAAAACTTGGCATAACACTTCCTGAGGACCCTGCTATACCACTCCTGGGCATATATCCAGAGGATTCTTCAGCATGCAATAAAGACACATGCTCCACTATGTTCCTAGCAGCCCTATTTGTAGTAGCCAGAAGCTGGAAAAAAACCAGGTGTCCTTCAATGGAGGAATGGATACAAAAAATGTGGTATATATACACAATGGAGTACTATTCAGCCATTAGAAACAATGAATTCATGAAATTCTTAGACAAATGGATGGAGCTGGAGAACATCATACTAAGTGAGGTAACCCAGTCTCAAAAGATCAATCATGGTATGCATTCACTGATAAGTGGATATTAGCCTAGAAACTTTGAATACCCAAGACATAATCCACATATTAAATGATGTCCAAAAAGAATGGAGGAGTGGCCCCTGGTTCTGGAAAGACTCAGTGCAAGAGTATAGGGGAATTCCAGAACAGGGAATTGGGAAGGGGTAGATGGAGGAACAGGGGGAGGGAAGAGGGCTTATGGGACCTGCAGGGAGTGGGGACCCAGAAAAGGGGAAATCATTTGAAATGTAAATAAAAAACATATCAATAAAAAAAATGAATAGCATAGGAATCCCTGCTCAACAAAGGCTGGGAGACGAAGTTCACCTTGGTCAATGTCGAATTCCTACCAAGTGGCATGATACCCCAATATGTCTCTGTACATAATATATTCATGATAATATGGCATTTGTTACCTGAAGATTTTATATTTTACTTTCTTCTGTCTTAATTTGTTACAAAAGTATAAAAATTTTCTTGGGATAATATAATAAGATACAACGTTATACTAAGTATTTTAAAAGAAATAATTCTATGCTCTGAGAAATAATCAACTCTAAAATTTATGTCATCTTGTTTTACATATATAAACATGCACAAATAATGTCTCATTCAGTTGGATTTGTCTGACCAATTCTCTGATTTCAACATGAAGTACTCTTGAATAGCTGGATTTAGAGGTATTTTTCAATGCCACTGATAAACAACTAATACAAAAACTTTCAACAGCATATGACTAGGCACTGAATTTATGAGAGTGGGGAAGCCAACACTGAAGTTACTATTTCTAGTTGTGTGATGATGTTGCTTTCCCAGTGAGTCTGGAGAGCAGAAGACCAGGCTAAAAACGATTTCCTTTGAAATTTAAAACATATAATGTCCTTCACAGGTTTTGCATATACTTGAGGAAAAACAATCATTTCTTCCTTTATTTCCCTATTTCTTTTTGTGGAATATTAATACTGATTTCTGGCTGTTCCATCATGTTTTTTGAAATATAAATTAAAAAATATTTTCAGTTTCATTGATGGAAGAAAAATGAAAATGAGTAAAATCTCAATTACTTACAACTGATTAGATGATATTTAGCTTGGACATAGATTTAAATGTTAGTATACTTTATTTATTTATTTACTTATTTAGTGTTTGTGTGTTTGTGTGTGTGTGTTTGTGTGTGTGTGCGTGTGCATGAACACATATAGCCATAGACACACGTGGAGGTCATATGACAGCATACTAGGATGGATTCTCTACCACAGAGACCAAACTCAAGTCTCAACCTCAATGGCAAACATACAGTTGCTGAGCCTCCTGGTTGGATCAGACCTCTGATTTTCAACTTGAAAGTTAATGTTGAAGTAATTAAGGATATGCATTTAGGAATTCCCAAAAAGAGAAATATGAACTGAATTATTGTATACCCTAAATTAATTTCTTGGAATTAATGCCCTGGGTGATACTGTTTGGACCAAGGACATTTGGCAATTAACTAAGAGACCAGAGTGAAATCTTGTCAAGTGATTGGTGCTTTTACAGAAAAGCATAGAAAAAACTCCACATAATTTTCTCTATTCTTTGCCAGCACTTGGGAGACAGAGGCAGTTGAATGTCTGTGAATTTGACACCAGCCTGGTCTACAGAGCAAGTTCCAGGACAGAGAAGCCTTAACAGGGTTATTATCTGTAGAACTGGAAGAGGTCCTCTTCAGACTCTGGATCTACCAATGACTTCATCTTGGGGTTCCCAGCCTACAGAATTGTAAGTATAGCTAATTTCGCTACCATATTTATTTATGTTTTTATTTTCTATTTACTTTTTATTTATTTACTTTACATCCCTTTCATTTCTCTCTTCCTGGTCACTCTAACCTTCCCACATGCCCCACTCTCCTCTTCTTTTCTGAGCAGATGGTGGTATACCCCTACCCTGGTACTTAAAGTCTCTGCTAAGCTAGAAACTTTCTCTCCCACTTGGGCCAGAAAATGTAGCCCAGCTAGAAGAACATATACCATAATTCAAGGTAATATAGACATGGTGCATTTATCTGTTATCTTTTCAAATGAAAAGATATATTTTAGTTTGCTATAACTAATATAGACATTATGAATCCAAGAGCTAATTTTGAAATCAATGGGGAATATTGAATGCCGACTATTCTGGGGAATGCTGTAGTAATTAACAAGACTGAGTGGTCATTAGAGGGATTACTACTTTGACTAATACATAAAAATATTTATTATGTATTTTCATCTATTATAGATATTTTATTCTAAAAGAGATTCCATATTAAAATAGGTTGAAACAATACTTTTGAAATTGTGAGTTATAATTGTTTGTTGGAACTATTTTTGAAGTTAAGAAATATCCAAAGTGTTATATAGATCAGAGACTATGATTTTCCTTTGTTTTTGTTGTTGCTGGTTTTTTGCTTTTATCTTTTTCTTTTCTTTTTTTTTTTTCTTTCTTTCTTTTTCTTTTTTTGGAGTTAAGGCTTCTCTGTCCTGCAACTTGCTCTGTAGACCAGGCTGGTGTCAAATTCACAGACATTCAACTACTTCTATCTCCCAAGTGCTGGGATTAAAGGCATGTTCTACTATATCTGGCTGAGATTATGATTTTCTATGTGACCAAAATGTGTAAACAACATATAAAATTAAAATATTTCATGAATTATAGTAATGATTTTAGAGGAATTAAAATTGTTTAATAATTCATGTTGTGTCTCGTAGGCATATTTAAATCTCCCTATCTTATAACTGGGATAATAGCTTTTATAATTAAGGGCAGAAATGTTTCTGATTTTGCCTTAATTTCCTTATATCAATTAATCAACAATATGTAGTAAGTATTCTTTCATTTAGATCATTACACTTCTTTGAACTCTAAATTTAAATTTTCTACATTCTAAATTCAAGTGCATATGTATGCATAAATGTGGTAAATATAAAAGTACCTTGCCTTACTTTATAGAATTCATAATGTGCAGTGTGTAATGTAGAATATTTACATATATTTATAATATAATCAATAGATGATAAAATGCCAGCATACTATCATACAATGAAACAAAATCCCTGAAAAATGGGAAAACTTTGACATAAGCTATAGAAGATATTGAGGACTTTCTCTTTACACTTACACTTTTGAAAAAGGCCTTTATGTACTTGAATGCTGCTTTGCCATCAAAATCTCTTTTCTCTTCTTTTTATATAAATCTAAAGGCTTAGCTCGTGTCTGATATGACCAAATGAACTGGGCTTGAAATGGGCTTAGAAGTAGATTTGATGCTGTCAGTATCTAACCAGATGACAATGTGCTATTCGTTAATTCTGTAAGAGATATAAAGGGAGATTTTTCTTTCTCAGAAGAAAAAAAAATGTCAGACTTTGAAATGCAAACTGGCCTAATTTTCCACTCCATGTCACACACTGATGGTCCTCATCAGTCATACCTGGGGGAAAGTTCAAGCAAGCAGGAGAAGGCTGGGTGCACAGAAGTCTCAGTGTCTCAGAGAAATGGTTATATCATCAACAGGAGAACCTGGGAGTATTAATACAGAGTTGAGAAGAAAAAATAATTTGGCTTAGGAGGATTAGAAATCCCCAGTTCCTAGTTAAAAGCAATTCAAGCAAATAATAAAGTAAACAAATCCAGTAATATTTGAGCTTTACAAACAAAGATAGTCAGAAAAGAAGGGATAATGATGTGTAGTACAAGAAAGCTTTGTTCTTGGAGCTTTTGACAGAAAAAAAAATATCTGTGAACAGGATTACACTGGGGAGCAGAGGAAATCTTGCTGCGAAACCTGTGTGTCTCACAGACGACCTTCATTGGTTTTCGTGTGTGTCTCCCCTTTCCTAGGAATGCACATTGAAATATGAGAAGTTTGATGTCAGAGCAATTGGCATACTATCGACATATTCTAAAAATACAATTATCAAGTATTGTGGTTGTCTCAGTTTGATTTGATGGGTTTCCTGGGGAATATTTATGCAAAGCCTTAATGCCATCACTGACTATACACCCATGTGTTATTTGAAATGTGTGTTGTTCTTTCACTAGTCAACAACAAATCACTTCTAGGCTATTTCCTAGAAGTGGTCTAGTCTCTCCCAGTTTCCTCCAGATGAAAAGAAAACATATTTTATTCAAAAAATTCCTTGGAAAATTGAATGAATTGAAAATAACTCCAGAAAGTATTTTTGATGTTATAAGATACTTTATAAGTGGAGTTATGTAGTATTATTCACATGATACTTATGAATCACCGTGCTTTGACGCCACATATAAACAATACAGGACAATTATAATTAGTCCAGAGAAGTCATGCAACAAAACATGATTCAATTATACAATAATAAGCTTGTGTAAAACTTTAGTCAAAAAAATTAAGGAAAAAATCAGGAGGTCCATCTGATACCTCTATCATGTTGGGGACTTTATGAAAGTAAATATATATAGGTGAATCTAAAACCCCCAGTCACCAAACTACCTTACTTAGTAACTCCTAACAATAATCTATAAATATTTGACCATAAGGATGAGTTTAGTCCTTATGCATCAAGGAAACGTTTTTTTATCAACAGCCAGAGGAGATCATTATAGGACATCACAGCCAATCAAAATGCAGTCTTGTGGAGCCAACTGCTAGTGCTTACTTCTGCAAAACAAAAACCCCTCCCACATCTAAGGCTCATGTAACCTTTCTGACGATGTAGTAGAAGCAGTGTAAGAGCCAGAAAATTTCAGTGAGTTTGCTATGGAATTGTGTCTCCAAGTAACACCAGAAGATAAACCTATAATGTCTTACCAACGTGACTACCCAAACATGAGCTGAAAAAGGAGTACACCAAGGGACATACCAACTTGGATTAGAAAAACCCACAAGAACAAAAGACCTCAAACCTAAATAAAGAGCAATGTCCGGCCAAATAAACTGGGAGCAGGAGAACTGATTTTCCCCAGGGGGAAAAAAACCATATGGATTGGGTTTCCAGTGACAAATGACCATTCTCAAGGATGTGTATCTAACATATGAGAACTCAATGGACATATGTTTTGGAATAACATGCAGTAACATTTAGTGAAAAAAGAGGGCATGCATTTCAAGATCAGCAGGAAGGGGTAGATGGGAGGTCTTGGAGAAAGGAAAGAGAATGCATAAATAATGTAATTAAATTACAATCTTAAAAGAACAAAACAAAGAAGAAAGGAAGAAACATTTTAAAATGAAAAATTGTCGAAGGGTCATTATCAGCTTTCACTATGTAGCAAAGGCCAAACAGCTGCAAAAAGCAATGGCTCAGTGGGTAAAGACAGTTGTAAAAAGATGAAGGACCCTTATACTTTTCTGTCCTTTTTTTTTCATCTAGACTCTTATGCAAGAGAAAAAACTAATATTTGTCTGAGTCTCCCTCACTTCTTCTGAAATAACAATCTCTAATATTTTAATTATGCAGTTTTGTTATGCTTTATGGTTAAATAATACTCTATCATGTATATATTCCATAATTTATCCATTTATCTTTTTCGCATATTTAGGCTAATTGTGTCCATCAGGCATTAAAAATACTCTCACTATAGATATGATTTTTATAAGTATCTGTCTTGTATGTAGACTTCAGCTCTTTCACATATAAATCCGAGAATGGTATATCTACACCATTCTCTCAACACCCATCTCTCTCTTTCTCGCAAAAGCGTTATGCAGATTTCCACAGTGTCTATATACTAATACTAATCTGCATTCTTGCCAGCATTTATTAAGGTTCACTTTTTCCCAGATGATCACCATTTGTTGCTTGTTTTCTCTATGGTAGCCATTCTAATTCAGTGTGATGAAATCTTAGTATAATTTGCATTTCCCTGACAGGGCTACAGATGTTGAACATTTTCTTCATGTGTTTAATAGCTACTTGAATTTCATTTTTTGAATACTACCTTTTTAATTCATCTGCTTACTTATTGATTAGATTGCATGTGGATTTTGATGTTTAACTTCTTTGAATATTAATTAGATTGGCAGAAAAGACTCTTTTCCCATTTAGTAGGATGTCTGGTTACTTAAGTAGCCTTTCTTTTCTTTCTTTCTTTTTTTTTTGGATTTGGGTTTTTTCGAGATAGGGTTTCTCTGTATAGCTCTGGCTGTCCTGGAACTCACTCTGTAGACCAGGCTGGCCTCGAACTCAGAAATCCGCCTGCCTCTGCCTCCTAGAGGGCTGGGATTACAGGTGTGAGCCACCACTGCCCGGCTTAAGTAGCCTTTCTTTCTTTCTTTCTTTCTTTCTTTCTTTCTTTCTTTCTTTCTTTCTTTCTTTCTTTCTTTCTTTCTTTCTTTCTTTCTTTCTTGTGCAAAAAATGTTTTAAGTTTGGTACATTTACACTTGTCAGTTTTTGTTATTTCCTAAGTTTTTTGAGTCTACTCAAAGGTTCCTGACTATGTTTCCTTTGATCTTTTATGGTCTATTGTTGGATGCACCCTTTGTGTCTAGCTGGAAGTTGTGCTCATGTCATGTATTCTGTGTCCTTCTATAGTTAAATGGTTTGATTAAATCATATCTAATTTATGATGCATTTTAATTCCATGTGTTTAATCAATACACATTTCTGCTATATAATATGTTTTAAATAAATAAACTGCTAACATTTCATGTTATTTTATGAGTACCATCTTTGTATTCAGATGACCTAAACTGAAAAATATACTATCTTACAAAATACTCAATAGAACACATTAGTTTAAGATGTGAAAGTTACTTCAACTTTTTAAAATTTGAATACAAAAATGTGATAACTTCGTTATATCAGCTATATTATTGCAGCTAAAATCCATTTTTTCCAGATAAAGAAAAACAAACATATGTTACTTTAAGTTACTCACATGTTGTTGTTTTGACTTTTTGAGATAGACTTTTACAATATAAGCCCTCACTGACCTGTTTCTTATGTAAAGCAGGCTGGCCTCAAACTTGTAAGGAATCCTTTGGCCTCACCTTAATAACCTTGCTTGTTTTAAAGACATTTTCTGCCATGCCTATTTTAAACCATTTACATTTTTCATCACTCAAGATAAACCCATATATGCTTACAATGTATACATGTATACAATGTACTTTTATCAAACAGATTACACTATTCTTCCTCCTGTTCAGTTTTCATCACCCACTGAGGATGACCACTGCTGTTCATGTGTTAATGGGTGTAGGGCTTTTCCTTATAACATAGTCAATTTATCAGGGTTCATTTCCTTGGAGAATATGGATTTTTCCATCCCCCATCAATTTCTTACATTTTAAAATTCAGATATTCTGACACAGTTGTTATTTGCCTAAAAATGGACTACAATCATGTATTTGAGATCTTATGGGATTAAATTTTCTATGCATATTTATCTCAGCCAAAAAGCCTAGAATTTAAACTATCTCAGTATATTATAATATGAAAACCTAATACTTGTAGTGAAGAGAATGAAGTAAGAAGTCATTCTCACTTATACCCATGGGCGGGCTATTTTTATTTCCTCCTTCTAGATAATCTTTTCTCATGAAACTTGAATTTGTCATTTATTAACTGTATGAAAAACAATCCTAGAAATCAGTGGATATTTCTAGACCTCATATTCAATATGTATAAATAGTCTAACTCTTAAGATTGTGCCAACAACCTGCTTATCCTTTGAGTATAGGAAGGCCACTGATTTGCTTGAGTTGATTTTATAACCTGCCACTTTGCTGAAGTTGTTTATCAGCTGTAGGAGTTCTCTAGTGGAGTTTTTTTGAGTCACTTAGGTAGACTATCATGTCATCTGCAAATAATGATAGTTTGATTTCTTCCTTTCCAATTTGTATCCCTTTGACCTCCTTATGTTGTCGAATTGCCCGAGCTAGTACCTCAAGTACAATATTGAAAAGATAAGGAGAAAGGGTGCAGCCCTGTCTAGTCCCTGATTTTAGAGGGATTGCTTCAAGTTTCTCTCCATTTAGGTTGATGCTGGCTACCGGTTTGCTGTATATTGCTTTAACGATGTTTAGGTATGGGCCTTGAATTCCTGTTCTTTCCAAGACTTTAAGCATGAAAGGATGCTGAATTCTGTCAAATGCTTTTTCAGCATCCAATGAAATGACCATGTGGTTTTTTTTTCTTTGAGTTTGTTTATGTAGTGGATTGCATTGATGGATTTCCATACATTGAACCAACCCTGCATCCCTGGGATAAAGCCTACTTGATCATGGTGGATGATCGTTTTGATGTGTTCTTGGATTTGGTTGGTAAGAATTTTATTGAGTATTTTTGCATCGGTGCTCATAAGGCAGATTGGTCTGAAGTTTTCTTTCTTTGTTGGATCTTTGTGTGGTTTTGGTATCAGCGTAACTGTGGCTTTGTAGAAGGAATTGGGTAGTGTTCCTTCTGTTTCTATTTTGTGGAATAGTTTGAATAGCCACAAACAGTATAAAGTATCTTTGGGTGACTCTTACCAAACATGTGAAAGATCCGTATGACAAGAACTTCAAGACTCTGAAGAAGGAAATGGAAGAAGACCTCAAAAAATGGGAAAACCTCCCATGCTCATGGATCAGCAGGATCAATATAGTTAAAATGGCCATTTTGCCAAAAGCAATATACAGATTCAATGCAATACCCATCAAAATCCCAACTCAATTCTTCACAGAGTTAGAAAGACCAATTATCAAATTCATCTGGAATAACAAAAAAACCAGGATAGCTAAAACTATTCTCAGCAACAAAAGAAATTCTGGGGGAATCAGTATCCCTGACCTCAAGCAATACTACAGAGCAATAGTGTTAAAAACTGCATAGTATTGGTACAGTGACAGGCAGGCAGATCAATGGAACAGGATTGAAGATCCAGAAATGAACCCACACACCTATGGCCACTTGATCCTCGACAAAGGGGCTGAAAACATCCAATGGAAAAAAGATAGCCTTTTCAACAAATGGTGCTGGTTCAACTGGAGGGCAGCATGCAGATGAATGCGAATTGATCCATCCTTGTCTCCTTGTACTAACCTCAAATCCAAATGGATCAAGGACCTCCACATAAAGTCAGATACCCTGAAGCTAATAGAAAAGAAACTGGGGAGGACCCTTGAGGACATCGGTACAGGGAGAAAGTTTCTGAACAGAACACCAATAGCATATGCTCTAAGATCAAGAATTGACAAATGGGACCTCATAAAATTACAAAGTTTCTGTAAGGCAAAGGACACCATCAAAAGGACAGATCGGCAACCAACAAATTGGGAAAGGATCTTCACCAATCCTACATCAGATAGAGGGCTAATATCCAATATATATAAAGAACTCAAGAAGTTAGACTCCAGAAAACCAAACAACCCTATTAAAAAATGGGGTATAGAGTTAAACAAAGAATTCTCACCTGAAGAATTTCAGATGGCGGAGAAACATCTTAAAAAATGCTCAACTTCATTAGTCATTAGGGAAATGCAAATCAAAACAACCCTGAGATTTCACCTTATACTACTCAGAATGGCTAAGATTAAAAATTCAGGAGACAGCAGGTGTTGATGAGGATGTGGAGAAAGAGGAAGACTCCTCCACTGCTGGTGGGGTTGCAAATTGGTACAACAACTCTGGAAATCAGTCTGGCGGTTCCTCCGAAAACTGGGCACCTCACTGCCAGAAGATCCTGCTATACCACTCCTGGACATATACCCAAAAGATTCCCCAGCATGTAATAAGGATACATGTTCTACTATGTTCAGAGCAGCCCTATTTATAATTGCCAGAAGTTGGAAAGAACCCAGACATCCCTCAACAGAAGAGTGGATGCAAACAATGTGGTATATATACACAATGGAGTACTATTCAGCCATTAGAAACAATGAATTCATGAAATTCTTAGGCAAATGGATGGAGCTGGAGAACATCATACTAAGTGAGGTAACCCAGACTCAAAAGATGAATCATGGTATGCACTCACCAATAAGTGGATATTAACCTAGAAAACTGGGATACCCAAAACATAATCCACACATCAAATGAGGTACAAGAAGAACGGAGGAGTGGCCCCTTGTTCTGGAAAGACTCAGTGAAGCAGTATTGAACAAAATCAGAACAGGGAAGTGGGAAGGGTTGGGTGGGAAAACAGGGGGAGGGAAGGGAACTGATGGGACTTTCGGGGAGTGGGGGTCCAGAAAAGGGGAAATCATTTGAAATGTAAATAAATCTATCAATAAATTAAAAAAAAGATTGTGCCAACAAAATAATATTTGTAGGTAATATAGTATTGAAACTATAAAATATGGTAAAACCTTTTACTGTAACAAAATTAATGTTAAATGACAACAAAGAACCTTGAGGGAATAACTTCTTTATTATTTTACTCAAGAGCTTCTGAGGAGCAAATAGAATATGATTTGTTAACTATAATTGAGGCCTGTTGGTTTCTTTAAGTCTAAATATTTAAAGAATCAGTTGCTCAAATCAGACTTATCTTCAGTTTCCCGGAGATTCTAGATGACTATATTTAAAAAGTCATTCTTATTTTAGTTTGAATAACATTTGAGATGGAGAATAAGCTTAAGATCAGGGTAGTGTTGTAGTGATGCTGAGATGCAATTAGACAAAACAAACAAACAAAATTCTACCTACATTGATATTTCAATTGCTTGAGTCTCCAGCTGAATACTCAGCCTTCATCATGTCTAACATCTGAACACAGTGTGCAAAGGAGGGATTTGTTACAGTTGGAAGCCTTATCCTCACACAATTGCCTGCTCAGAAATCAGCAGACTAGGGGATCCAGCATCCTATCTCTGTCTATGGTAGTATCCTTGTCAGGTGCTTGTTTTGGAGTTGCATGATTCTTGTGGTAAGTGCAGAGCTGTACAATCTTGTAGAGAAATATCTGAGGCTTAATATTTAAACAGAATAATGGGTATTAAAAATGGGTTGGCAGATTTAACTGCAAACAATAGTGCAGTTGTACTTCTTATCCAGCCTTTGCTTGATGCCATACAGCATTGGATGTAATAAATGTAATCAAAGGAAAGATTTATGTTGCCTCATAATGTCAGAAATGTCCATTAGTGGTCACTCCCAGCCCATTTAGCCCTATTGCTTTGGGCCTAAGTCAAGGTGGAGAATATTGGAAAGCCCGTGGTTTTGTAAAGATGGCCACATCATGGTGGACAAGGAGAAAGAAAGAGGAAGTAGAGTGTGTGTACCTCTTCAAAAGGATGTCCTCTGTGACCTATTGTTCCAACTAGTTCTCATTTCTAATGTATATACTACATTAAAATAGTGCCACTAACTGAGGATCAAGACGTGAGCTCGTGGCATTTTGGAGGCAGTTCAGATCCAAATGACAAAAATATAACCACAAACAAAACCACAAAATTATGCCACATGGAGGGCAGCATAAAGTCAATGTTTCATTGTTGCAGGATCTGTGGTGAAACATAGGCAGCTGTCTACAAGAACACTAGAGATCAACTGTCAAAGCAGGAAACTCTTTACTAAAGATATTAAACAATTTTATTCAATTATCATATTCCCTGCAAAGTGAAAGATGCCACATCAAAAGCATACTCTAAAGTGGTACTAAAATGTAATGCCAGGTTACCTTGTAATTTCATTTATAAAACATTTTACCTTCATTTATTATTTAAGTGAATATTAGGTAAACTCAATTTTTAGAGAAGTGATTTTTATGTTTTTGTTATATAAATGCTGCATATAATGTGCATCAAATTATTAGACATTTCACAATTTTTAATTTATGAATGATGAATTCATATTACACCAATTAGACAATGCTATAAAATTCTATAAAATTACTTCTTGATCCCTTAGGTGGATAAATCAATGAACAATGTAATTCATGAATCTTGATTAAATAAAAAGTAATAAAGATTTTGTTGTTATATAATTTTATTAAATATATATTTCTCTAAGGCTACAATGTTCATTATCATTTAATTGTAGATTTTTTTGGAGAAAACATAAAATTTTAACCCAGTGCATAAGTATACATATGAGGAAAGTATTATAAATTATTAAAACTTAATTTTAATAGTCAAATTACATAATAACAGACAAAATACTTATAGCTCAAAAAGCCTATCATATTCCTTGCAAAGTGAATGATGTCACATCAAAAGAATACTCTAAAGTGGTACTAAAATGTAATGCCAGGTTACAGAAGCAAAAATCATTTGGTGAGATTCCATTCAGCCGCAGATATATTTGAAAGACCGGGAGATAGGACTTGTTAAAAAGCTTTCATTCACAAGCTCCATCATGAGTAAAATTAAAAGGCTTTATTGCCTTCATTAGTTTTCTTCTCCCCAAATCTCATGAACTTTCTTTCGATATCATCCATCAGCATCGTCCTTGGAGGAAAGGTCATGAATTTCATCTTTCATTCAGGCACACAGGGCATTAACATCGAATATACAATGCTAGGTATCATATATAATAATTAGGTTTGTAATTATGTTCATATATTTCCTCATAGATGTCTTCAGGCACTAGCTATTCTTCTACTTCTAGACATTGCAGAGGATACTGTTCCTATGGTTACAAGGAGGAATGCAGTGGGAAGATGGCTCAGGATTATAAAACGAATAAGAAAGCAAACTGGAATCATGCGACAGGCCAAGAACGTCAGTCTGCCCATTTGTATTTCTCTAATACCTTAATACTGAGATTGTGTTCTTTCCTAAGTTCCAAAATGTCAGTGGAATATTTAACATGACAAGCCAATTAGTTTTCTGACTGTTAAGCATATTAAGTGATACAGCTGCAGTTTTCATAATAAAATGCAGTTTTCAAAAACAAGGAACACAAAGATAAGAGGAAAGAGGTTTCTTAACTTTAAAGGGTTGGCATTAAGAACTCTTCTGTCAGCTAAGACAACACTAGTCAACTAAGACAACAAAGTCAACTAAGACAAGCACTGTCAACTCAAGTAGAATTTAAAACAAGAATAGAGCAGAAGCCGGTGAAATCTGTTAAAGGGCGAGTTGTCTTAGCTGAGCATTCATCCGATCAGCTTTTGCTACGGTTGTGTCCATTTTATAATGACAAATACAATGTTCCTGAAGTCACATGATATCTGTCCGATGGGAACTGGATGTAGGTCCAGGGAGAGAATGAAGCCGTGGCCGTCTGTCTCTAAACTGAAGGCGAGGATTAAGCGGTAAAATGAGATGACTGAAAATTACGAATTTCTTGTTTTCATAGAGATTAATTTTGCTAAGAAACCTTTGACTTTTCCACTTTCATTAATTTCATAATAAGATGGCATTGCATGTGTGCTTAAATACTGTGAACTTGAAGTGAGTACAGCCTCTTTACTGCCCAAAGGACTCAAAACATAATGATATTCCTACAAATAGGCTCCTAGTCTTTTGCCATTGTATTATTTTCTCTGATCAAAAGTGGGGCACTCACTAATAAGTGGATATTAACCTAGAAAACTGGAATACCCAAAACATAATCCACACATCAAATGAGGTACAAGAAGAACAGAGGAGTGGCCCCTGGTTCTGGAAAGACTCAGTGAAGCAGTATAGGGCAAAACCAGAACAGGGAAGTGGGAAGGGGTGGGTGGGAGGACAGGGGGAGAGAAGGGGGCTTATGGGACTTTCAGGGAGTGGGGGGCTAGAAAAGGGGAAATCATTTGAAATGTAAATAAAAATATATCAAATAAAAAAAGTGGGACATTTAATCATTTTTATCTAGTGTGTGATTGTGGTGTTCTTTGTCTCTAATAATAAAACACGAATAGAATTCTACAAAAAATTAAAGTGTTTCCGTCTCAAATATATTGCATATTTCTTTTCTTCTCAATAATTTATTTTTATTCATGATATATCCCAATCTTAGTCCCCCTTGCTTCTCTCCTCCATTCCCACCCTTACAAATCCCTTCCCCATTTCCCCCACCCCTTCCTTTATATCTTACTCTAGCCCAGTCTTCTGAGACTAGCAAGCTTAGCTATCTGTCAGACCTGAAGAACACACAAGAAGTTCATTCTATGTAAATTTATAATTAAGGAAAGGGAATCAAAGGCATTGACTCTAACCTGCCATCCTAGGTCTTGACATATTTTCAAACTGAGTAAGATATAATTATTTGTGTATGTCAGCTAATACCCAGTGGCATATGTGAGAACAACATCTATTAGAGCACAGACACCCTCGTTTTCCTTGGAAGAACCTGAAATAATTAAGTTAGTAAATCATCACCCAGTCAGGACACTAGGCTCCCACGGTTACTCCCCTTGATCTTCATTTTAATTATGTGCTTGTCTTGATCCCTGACTATAAAATACACTGACATGCATGTGCCTTTGACTGCTCAATTCTGGACATAGTCTGCAGCCTGTTCACGATGTACTGCTTTCAGTCTCCCTATGCCTCCTTGACACATCTATCCAGAGCAGTGTATGCTGGAGCCTGCAATATCTTGGAATGAAGTTACTTAAATTAATTTTCTCTGTCCAATAACTACCAGTGCATTTGCATCAGGTATGCAACAGTTAATTGCTGTCTATATTATAAGGAGGATTATATCAAGTCTACACTTTAATTATGAGTATAGAGCAGAGACAAGACTTATTTTTAATACATACAAGGACATAGCAAAAAATCTATTTAGCAATAGATTTATATTATCTTTAAGATATAACAAGACTACAGCTATACTTTAACAGTAAATTTTAAAATGGAGATTGTATTACTGTAAAGCATTAACATTATCAAAATGATATATGATAATATTATTTATTACAATTGAATAATAGTATTATACAGGGTTGAATTGCTTCTATATAACTTCAGGTTTCTAGTTTTATTAATGCTTGTGTATACACATATGCATGTTAATATTTGTGTATATAGATTGATGATTAGTGTAATTTAGAATAAAAGTTTAATTTAGTATCTAATTAGACAAATTGGAGGATGATGAGAGAATGTTGTGTGAACTCAATATTATACTAGGCAATTATTTCCTATAGTTTTCATTGAGCACCTACAATATTGTCTTTATAAAATAACTAACATCATTAGATTTCTTAAAATTAGATTTTCTCGAGGAATACTTGTAAAAATGGAGTTTAACCCTTGTCTGTAGGGGAATATGTGATGACTTTATGTAGATAAGAAATAAACAACATTTTAAAGTTATACTTGGTAGAAAGGAATATCTATTTATATATCCATCTCCCTATATATCATATACACATATACATATGAGACAGACAGAGAGAGAGAGAGGATCTGTTAAAGAAATGTTATGTTTGCAAGGTCATCATATAATGGACTTGAAAGGTAATTTTTACACCCCCACCATTAACCCACAATTAGAAAGATCATTCTCTCTGAGATGAAGTATCTGAATGCTGAGTTACCAAATGTATATAAACTATAGAAAGTGAAAATCTGGTGCATATATACCAGATTTTATTTTACAAAATAAATCTCAGCGGAATTTTATTCAGCTGAAAAGAAAATGAAATTACTAAATTTTCAACTAAATGGATAGAATTGGAAAACATTTTATTTGTAGAAACCCAGGCCCAGAACAAATATGGTATGTTCTCACTAATAGATCATGGCCTCAGTTAAATATCTGTGTAGGTGGGAATATATTTAGTTAAAGGTTGATAAACTGCAAAATGACCTTTGGACCTGAAGGATGAGGCCAACTTCAAAAGATTGGTTTGTGCAACAATAAAGTAGAAAGAGAAATACTTGGGACATGTCAACAGGTTCAGAGAGGAGAGGGTAGCAGAGAGAAATCAAGGAGTCAATTGGAGACAAATGATCAAAATGAGATATGTATAAAATCCCATTTAGAAATTTGTTACTTTGAAACCTAATCTTAAAAATTAAAATGGAATAGTAAATAAATTAAAAACTGTATCTTATTATATTTTATTTTATGTGCTGTTGTTATCTTTTAGAATCTCTTTTCTTTGCAAACTAAAGACAGAAAGAGAGTGGATGGAAGAAGAGCTGGGAGGAACTGGGAGGAGTAGAAGGATGGAAAACTGTACCCACACACCTATGGTCACTTGAGCTTTGACAAAGAAGCTAAAATCATCCAGTGGGGGAAAAAGACATCATCTTCAGCAAATGGTGCTGTTTCAATTGGCAATCAACATGTAGAAGAATGCAAACTGACCCATTATCTCCCTGTACAAATCTCAGGTTCAAGTGGATCAAGTACCTGCACATAAAACCAGATACACTGAATCCAATAGAAGAGAAAGTGGGGAAAAGCCTTGAACACATGGGCACAGGAAAATTTCCTGAGCAGAACACCAATGGTGTATGCTCTAAGATCAAGAATCAACAAATGGGACCTCACAACATTGCAAAGCTTCTGTAAGGCAAAGGACATGGCACCGTCAATAGGACAAAATGCTAGCCAACAGATTGGGAAAGGTCTTTACCAATACTAAATCTGATAGTGGGGCTAATATCTCATATATACCAGAAGTTAGACTCCAGAGAACCAAATAACCCCATTAAAATGGGGAACAGAGCTAAACGGAGAATTCTCACCTGAGGAATACTGGATGGCTGAGAAACACCTAAAGAAATGATGACATCCTTAGTCATCAGGGACATGTAAATCCAAATGACCTTGAGATTTCACATCACACGAGTCAGAATGACTAAGTTCAAAAACTCAGGTGACAGTAGATTCTGGTGAGGATGTGGAGAAAGCCCCTTGGAACGTGGACATCCTCTGGAGAATATATCTGTTAAGCATGCTGTCTTTGCTCATCTGAGACAACAAAGAGGCTATCAGCCCATGCAGCTGGCATCACTGAAAGTTGTGAGCAGCCTAATGTACGTGCTGAGACTCAAACTCAGGTTCTCTGGAAGAACTTCAGGTGTTCTTAACTACTAGCCCTCTCTTCAGCCATGTCAGCTTCTTGTATTACCAAGATTAAATTTGTCTTTATGAAAATCAACTTCAGTGGTATTTTCATGAAAGTTAATAACTTCAAGGGCACTTGGGAGCATATACTCCTTTCCAAGTTAAAAGCATCTTTTACTAATAGAATTTCATCTAGTGATTATAAAAAAATAAAATATAATGTCCAATGAATCTTCATTGTATTGATATGATGCAACTGGATGGTGGATGTTATGTTCTGTTGCCATATAGTCACACCTGAGACCATTCTGGACAAAGAAGAGAGATAATTCTTTCTCACACATTGTCTGTAAGACAACAAGAAATAGGGCTGTATGGAACCATGGTAAACACTGCTCAGATGGCCAAGTATCTGAGACTAGGTAGGTTGTTGATCTAAGGAAAAACCAAATACTAGTGTGTTCTGCCAAAGGATAGAAACAATAATAGTCTCTTAATAATATTCTTTTCCTTTCATACAGCAGTGTCTTGCTCCACTATCATGAGAGAAGCTTCTTTTGCAGACTATGGGAACAAATACACAGACCTACAACTGGACAATGTGCGGACAGTAACAAATCTAGAACACTCTATCATAAATGGGATATCTTCATTAAATCTCTACCCCCAGGGTTCAGAGAACTCTTTAGAAAAGAAGATAGAAAGATTATAAGATCTGGTAGCAACTCAAAGGATTTTTTTTTTTATTTCATCTGACTTGTTGATACCTGTGCCAGTATCTTCTCCAATAATCTCAATGTTTTACCAGAAATAATTATATAATATTAACAGTTCTATACCATTGTGTTGAATTTTAAAACTCTTAATATTGTCTTAATATTTATGACATTCATCTTTTTTAGTTAATTCTTTTTGAATTTGATTTATGAGCAGTGTGTCTATATTACTCCCACTTTTCCTTCTGTCATCCAACTCCTCCTGTGTCCCCTTTTTAAACTCATCATTTTTGAACGCATTTTGATTACTCAGATGTACATACCAATATAGCCAATCACTTGGGACTGTATATTCTATGCTTATCTCTGGTGAATATTAATTACCTATCTCTTTAGCAGCCATTAAATAGCTGTATTATTTTAGCTAGGGATGGAACCACATGCATTTTCCCCTTTCCACTTTCACACATCAACTGATTGTCATTATGATTGTCTTGTTCAGGCAACCATATTGTTGGAATTTTAAGTGTGCATTTTTCTCTCATCCTTAAGGGACAGAATATAACAATAAGCACCTGGGCATGTTAATCTTTCCCTTCCATCCAAAATACAGCCTTTCCACAGGCCTCATCATCCTGACTCCTATAAATGTGAACTCCTATTTATTCCCCATACTGGCTACCTCTAGTACACAATCTCCATTAAGTCACTATATAGAAAATGTCTGTATCCTTTATGATATCAATTCCATTATTCAAGTTGACTATTTTTTATTAACTCCAGAGAGACAAGAGTGGCTAAGAGTGGTCACAAATATATATGACATAATCGGGGCAGTGGTGGCACACACCTTTAATCCCAGCACTTGGGAGGCAGAGACAGGTGGATTTCTGAGTTCGAGGCCATCCTGGTCTACAGAGTGAATTCCAGGACAGCCAGGGCTACACAGAAAAACCCTGTCTCGAAAATACAAACAAACAAACAAACCATATATATATGAGGAGATTCTTATGGGAATTATATCATACACCTATGGAGATCAGAAAGTTCTGAAATTGTTCACACATGGAAATCAGGGAAAAAGGTGGTGTGATCAATTCTGAGGATACAGCCTGTTACCTGTAGGAGATCAAACCCCATAGTTTTCAGGCCTCTGTATCAGGACCTCTTAGGTCTAGGGCAAGATACTATGGCTGCCCCAGTTAAAGAGCAGACTTGGGGGGAGTAGAAGACAGAGAGGGGAAGGGGCAGGAAAAAGAGCTCTAACTTCACAGCCATCCTGTGATCTTTGTTCAAAGTTTGTTAGGTTTTACTGGTTCACATTGTTAGATCACTTTTTCTCACTGTTAATTAAATTCTAATATCTCTAAAATGTCTTCAAATTTCTTCTTGTATATAAGACTAGGTCTATGTCAACTAGAAACAGGATAGAATCACTGAAGTCGAGGGAGTCTCAGTTGAGAAAATGTCTGGAATGTAGATAAGACTATGGAGTGATTTTATTAATTAGTTAATTGTTTGTTGTACCACCCCTGGGCTGGTGGTCCTTGGTTCTATAAGGAAGCAGTGTGAGCGAGGCCGTAAACAACACTCCTCCATTGCCTCTGTATTGAGGCATGCCCCCAGGTCTGTCTCGTTTGTGTTGCTATCTTCTATATTCAGAGTTGAAGAATGTTTTAGAAGGATAATGCAAATAAACCCTTTCCTCACAAACTTGCTCTTGGTCATGGTATGTCAACATAATACTAATACTTACTAATGTTATTTGAAATCCTTAGGCATTTTGGGAAACTCTATAAAGCTTACCACCATGACTCCTGTCAACCTGCATATATATGCATGTTCTTAAACCAGCTTAGACTCCAAAGAGCAATCAAACATGATAAAAGTCTATCTAACATGAAATAACCCTCTATTATATCTATCTAACATGATATAACTCTCTATTTTATATATACATATGTTATATACATGTTATATACACATATACACTATATATATTACACTAATATTTTCTTAGAATACTTAAGTGTTTAAATGATAATACTACTTTCCTGATACAGGCTAATCTTAAATTTTATGATGCAAAATTAACAAGTTAAGTACTGAAATAGAGCATTATGATGTATTAACAGGAGTACATAAAGCTGAGCTATTTGTTCAATACAGTATTGTTCAATATCTGAGGGGTTTTATCTACTGAGTTCTTATAGATGCAAAAGGCTATAGATGTATCCATTATACTAAATAATGTTGTATTAGCATGCTGCCTATATGTTTCCTTTTACATTCTTTGATACTCATATTCCTTCTAGATCCTTATACTTAACACAATATAAATGCTATACTAGTCATAATTATGTTGTATTATTTAGGAAAGATGGCCAGGAAGATACTTGTATATACTATATCCCATCATAATTATTCTAGTTTTAAATATATATATATATATATATATATATATATACAGGATTCATGGATTTGGAGAGACATTGTAGGATTCATGTAAGCATAGACATACATTAATGGTAATCTAAAGAAAATATTAACTGAATCATAATTTCTAATTGGTCATGTGGTCACAGTTATTCTTTTTAACTTTCTTTGTCTACTGTCCACTCTATTTTTTCCAACAAGTGCATGAAATAAGTATTTCATTAGTTTCCATTTCATAACAATATTTTTATTTGTTCTTTGAAATCTTCATACAGTGTATTTCAAGTGTATTTCCATTTCCCTACCTCAGATGTTCTCAACCTCCCTACTGGTATGACTCTTTAATACAGTCCCCTCATATTGTTCAGATGCCGAGCATAAAATTATTTTTGCTACTTTGTAACTGTAATTTTGCTTCAGATGAGAATCACAATTAAATATCTCATATGCATGCTATCTGATATGTATATGAGATCCCTGTGAAAGGGTCATTCATCCCCCAAGAGGGTCATGATCTACAGATTGAGAACTGATACCCTAACTCCTCTCACAACCACCATCTCTACCTTCCAAGTTTTGACTATTCTTCATTTTATATGCACCCATTGATTTATTTTTATTAGCTGAAAGAGTATAATGCTTATAGCTGAATGGTCTAGGACATTCATACTGTTCCTTAATTGGGCTGTTACAGTCTATAGGATCTAAGGATAAGATAAGAGCTGAAGGAGATCTTGAGTTCTAAGCATATGCCCTTTTGTTAATGATTGTGAAATAGTTGTCCAGTTGCTTTTCAACTTCGGATCAGTTATGTCAGCTAACACTTTCCTTTTCAGTACTGCTGACTCAAGAACATGAGGGCCAAAGGGACTAGGAAAGTCTAACCTTATTTAGTGACGTTATTATTAAGACTTTTTTGGAGCAACATTTATTCACTTGGAGCAAAGTACTTCAGGTCTGCAGAGCATTGCATGTTAAAGAGGGAAGCAAGAATACTGGTAGATCAATAAGACAGGTGACGGATGGTGACACACTCATACATAGCTGTTGACTACAGAATGTGGAGATCCTGGCTGTCAAAGAAACAGCTGCATGTGTTGCAGTCTGCTATATAGCTGTATATCACCCTTTAGAGCATATTATCCAAATCTTGAAAGAGATTGCTATGTGCATTGCACAGTTATTGAGTTAATTAATGGTAATCTAAAGGGAAAATATTAACTAAATCATAATTTCTAACTGGCCATGTGGTCACAGTTATTCTTTTTAACTTTCTTTGTCTACTGTCCACTCTATTTTTTCCAACAAGTGCATGAAATAAATATTTCATTAGTTCCATTTCATAACAATATTTTTTTGTCTTCAAGAGGATGTTCTACTGTTCAAATTGTTAACTGATTCCAGATGTTATACTCAATGGTTAGAAAGAGTGAATTCCAAGATAAGGGTCCATGCTTCCTTACTTTAGTTGTGATGTGATTTCACTTTTCAGAATCAATGCTATTGGGAATGCTGCAGTGTTGAACAAAGGACTTTGTAAGTCCACAGATATTTTACTTTGGATAGGAGCATTGTGTGTAGAGAGAGCAAATCTATACAGATCACAGTTATCTCCTCTGTTAAAGACAAAATGCTACCCTTCTATGATGGAAATGGTCCAGTGTAATCAATCTGCCCACAAGCAAGCTGGATAATCATTCCAGGCACTGTGACATATGGAGGGATCAGTGTGGTCCCTACTGCTGACAGATTGTGGGCAATCAGAAGTATAGACAAGTTCACTATCAGGACTTGAAGCCCATGTTGTTACATATGTGTAGGCCCTCAGTCATGGGTGCCGTGGACATTTTGTTCTCTATTCTATTGGGTAATAAGTGGGAGGTTTACAAAAGCTGACAGATCTGAACTAAATAGAACATCTTATCCACTTCATTTTCATCTGCGTTTAGTGAGTTCTTCTAATGCCTAAGCATCAGAGACACACAAGATACATCAAGAAGTCCATGCCTCACAACTCCCCCACAATCAAGAACCAGCCATATAGTCATTGAATCTGTTTGTGCCTTTGGGGTAGTTCCTCATTTATATTTCTCTGGGTCACTTGCAAAGACTAGTTTTGAGAGAGTCTGAAACAAGAATAGAAGACCCTGAATTTTACATTGGTATCTTATTGGACATAATATCATTCTGAATATCTGGTAGTTGCTATATCTTGCTTGCAAGGTCCAGTTAACAAAATTCTATTCATATAATGAGCCAGCCTCTGTGAACTAAATTATGACACAAAACTAGATTCATAGGTATATAACAAAAGTTGATATACCTATGAAGGGGATAGTGATACATTTATAGGCTGGCCAGCTGAAGGGAATATACTTTTGGTAGGCATCTAGAAATGTATTGAGTAAAGGGGATTTCTCCAGGTCAGTAGCAGCCTAGCAGATACCAGGGCACATGCTAGTGCTCGACCAAGTGAAACACATCTGGTGAAACAGCTGCAGGTAGAATCTCCACTCAGTTCCTAATCTACTTTGATTATCCAATATTCATCTGTTTCTGCATAGGGCAAATGATGTTGAAAGAAACTGTGATGGAAATTGTGACTGATATATCTTCCAAGACATTTTTGATGACGCACCTCTCCAAAAATCCCTCCAGGACTTTTTTTTATTGCTTTTGACTTATTATTTTCTGAGATTGCGGCAGTCTAAATTGCTTCCATATTGCCTCCTCTGTCAGAACAGCACTCACTGTACAGGTCATGGAATCAATATGAAGATTCTGTCAGCTGCTAAAGACATCCCTTTCAATGATTTATTCTGGAACTGGGGACGTATCCACAGGATACGTGGGGAAACTTAACCCACCATGAGTGGAATTGTGCTAACATTCCATTGATCTTTTCTCCAGCATAAGCACTTTCTCTAGAGGAAGGCCTTTAGGAATATTCCGAATCTCTTGGAATCAATGCTAATTCATTACCTCTGTCCAATAATTTCTTACCTTTTCCTCTTCCCAGTGCACAGTTGACTTGCTAGAGGTCACATGTCTTTTTTGAGAAATCTAATATAAGGATAAAGAGCATACATTTTCAGCAGTGTCCATAGGTCCTTGTGGCTATTACCTATGTCATTCAATGGGATCTCTGTGTGTAAATTGGCTAAAGTTGTGAAGCCGACTAAATGTCTGTCTTCTCTGAATTTAGCATTCACATTAGAATTCTGTCTATTTGTACCAGAGCTTTTCTTCAATAGATCAGGTAAGGATTTAGTAGGCCTCCCATTGACTTTACTTCTAAGAACACAATGACCTACTTGTTAATGGCATGTGTTTTGTAGGTCCGAAGATGTATATTGGTCCTGTGATCCTGTTGCCCATTATCAGGAATTACTCTCATCTTGCCCTTGGGCTACTTCCATCTGGATGCAGCCACTCTGGCATCTAATTCTTCCATTGTATTTAAGTTTTCCAACTTGATGGCGTTAGATTTCCACTGTTAGATCAGGTATAGAGGTAAAAAATGAACTCTTTGAAATGTTTGTGTAGAGCTCCTGAATTTTATTGTAAAATATTGGTGACAGGTACATTTTATGGACTACCACAGAAAGCATAAGCAGGTTTCACATATTTTAGATTAATTTTTTGTACATAAATATTTGGCCCTCATGTATATAAATATGTACAGAGTGTATGTGCCTGGTGCCTGTGGACTTGAGAGGAGACTATCAGGTTTCTTCGGACAGTAGTTATGGATAGTTATGAGTCATTGTCTAAGTGCTGGCAACTAAATCCAGTCCTTTGCAAGAGCAAGTACTCTTTACTACTGAGTCAATTCTGAATTTTTAAATGACCATTGTTCTTTAACATTTTAATCTCCTTCAGTCTTTGAATCTTTTCTTTCACAAAGAACCCTGTACAGTTTCAGCCTGCTCATAGTGAACAATCCTTGATTTGTGTTTTAGTCAGCCAAGCAAACTTTTAGAACTTTCTCTAATTCTGCAAGCTGAATAATGGATGCGGGATCTCTGATTAAATGGCCCACAAGGGTGATGGCATTGGTGATAGAAATGGGGTGGGGGGCAGATGCTCAACACACAATGCATATTAATATGAAAATAGCCTCACTCACTCCTCCCTCATCCAGTACAGAAATAGAATGAACATGTGAAAACACTAACTGTAACAGAGGCAATTCAGATTTTCCTTCAAGCATGGTCCTGAGTTTTTATTCATGCAGGATAGAAAGACAATTGAGGGCTCATGGGAGGAAGCTGATTTACCTTTCTGGCTAAAAGAGTCAGGAACACTAGACTCCACTGATAAAGAAAAATTGCTCATACACAATATATGTTTTCCTAGAGACATCTCAAATGAAAATGCTGAAGACAGAAAAAGCACCTGTACTCCTTTGAGGCCCAGATCATCTGTAGCTTGAGTTTTGTTAGTACTCATCCCCCTTCTATTCCTTAATGGAAGAAATTTTCATCATGAATATATCTTACCACTTTGTTTCAGGAAGGAAATGCTTTAACTTTCAGAAACTGTTCTAGGTTCCACTGCCAGACAATGTTAACTAAGAAAACCTGAGACTTATATACAGGCACTGTATTAAAAAAAAAAAAGACAAAGAGATTCAAGAAACCTATTTCCATATTTTAATGTATCTTATCTCTCCTGAATTATTATTCTTTTAACCCTCAAGCCACGTCATCTTTTAACCTTAATGCTGTTTTCAGATATATTCTATATTCTGATTTTTGCTATTATGGGCTTTCTGTGTATGTAGACATGCATGTCTTTGAGTCCCTTTGTTTCTCATGTTTTATTGTGGGGGGGGCTCTTTTTGTTTTATTCTTTTATTGCTTGTCTGGATTTGTTGTTGTTGTGATTGTCATATTAGTATTTTAGATGGCTAAATTTATGTCGTTACATTTATATTCTAATAAGAGAGAAAAAGAGAGAAAGAAAGAGAGAGAGAGAGAGAAGAGAGTTGTAGAGGTGGATGGGTGAAAATATGGAGGAGGATCTGGAAAGAGGTGAAGGGGGAACCATAATCAAAATACATTGCATGAACAATATCTATTTTAGATAAAAACATTCCTGCAATGTAACTTGTCTTTGGATCGCCCTCCCTTAAGCTTTGTACTTGCCCCTCTGAGGTGAAGTCATGAATCTTGGTTCTGCTAGAGAACAGGTCCTTCCAAGAGAATGAGCTTGCACAGGCTGCTGCCAGTGGCAGTGTGGAACTATGCCTTCATCCCTTCTGTTATTAATACTACTATGCATTTTCCTACATATTCCCTAGGTACTGCCCTTATATTCAGGGACATACATTCAGGGAGTTAATCTTGTTATAAGTTAGATCTCAATATGTACTAATGCTTATTCTGAGGAGGATAAAACCTGTCATTTGGGGAGAGTCATTATAGTTTGCCTAGAAATGAATTAATCATTTTGTATAGCATTGTAATTCTAAATCACTATAGTGTAAAGGCTGCCTTTGCTAACTCTTTGTAGAAGAGTAAGGAGCTGAATTCTGGAGAGAAGAATTCATATCTATTGCTGATGGTGAGACAATTTCTGATGGGATTGGAGAACATTTTCTACTTGGAAACAACTCAGCATCTAAGGAAGAACTCAATAACTCCAGATTAATGAAGGTCTTTCCACATGTCTCCATCTCAATTTAGAGGACTTTATTCCTTACCAGTTCATCAGTCTGTATTCTATGGGTTAGGGAGTCCAACTTGCACCATACCTAAGTTTTCTGCTTGATTTCTAACAGCTATTGTCACAAGCTCTCTCCATCAGTTAGATGCTGTTAATGATGAACACAGGTCTGGTTCTAAGTTTTCAATTCTTTCTCTCACAGCACATTGTGCAGCAGTGAAGATAATCAGTCTTTATATTCCTGAATTTCTCCCAAAATAGTTTAGAGTATCAAACTCAGAGTTGCTTAGTTATTTGATTCTTGCAGCTTATTGAATAGAAAATTCCAAGGCTTATATGTTGCATATATTTTTAAATGTTTTACTCTGTGACTCATCCATGTTTGTTTATAGAGAAAACAATCACAGTATTGAGTCTAATTAAATTGAGAACTATTATTAGCATGAGAATTCAAGAAATCCTAAGTCTGGTTTGAAAACTAAACAAGAGAGAAAACCAAAGACCCATTTCAGGAACAGTGTCATGTGATTACAGCAGTTGAAGAACTTCATGATATACTGTCTGTCTGTGAACTAAAGAACCAGAAAAATCAGTGATTAGCAATTTGCTGAGTCCATTGGACTGAGAAGTGAGAGATCTGATAATGTAACTGAAACTGAAGCCTTGGGAAATGGTGGAGAAGCTGATGTAACACTCTGTGTTGTAGCCAAAATTCTCAGAACCATGCTCTGGGATGCTGGAGGGCAAGAGAAGATGGATTAGCTCAGGAGGGAGTTTTCTTTCTCTTTGCCTTTATGCCCTGCTCAGATAGTTAATGAACTGGGTGATGTCCACTCAGATCAGTGAAGGCCACTTCTTTACCCAGTGCACTGATCCAAGTCTGAAACGTGAAGGGAAACTTTTGCAGATTCCCGAAGAAATATGTATGCTTTTTGTTTTTAGTTGCTTTACGTTTCAAAAATAAAACTTTATTACTACATACCTGTGTATAGTTTAGCTATACTTTTATAATAAAATACACATGTGCAAAGATCAATTATAAAACCAAGGCAACTTAAATAGTATTTCTCTCTCCTTAAACATTTGTTATTTATTTTGGAAATGGTAAACTCTTCTCTCCATACAAAATATTTAAAGATTTTCATAAACTACAGTCATAGTTTTATGTGGTGGAATAGTAGAGTTGAGTAGTTTTATGCAATTGTATTTTGATACATGTTATTTAAATTCATTCTAGTCTGCTACCCATACATGTTCTACCCTCTTGAGACAAGAATTACACCCCCTTGCCTCTACAAAATCAAATTTCTTAGCTTTTAATATGGAAAGGGAATATACCCATTTGCCTTTGTTATGATCATGCTGTCAGAAACAGAGATGAGCATCCTTATTTCATTCCACATACAATATCAGAATTCGTTGAAGAATAATGAACTTACAAGTTATAATTGCTTTGTTTCCAACAACTTGTCACATAGTACTGATTTTCTTGATAGTTCATGAAGGCAAACCGAGGGTGTTTTACCCCAGTCTTCATCATTAATATTGACTCTCAGATTGTACATTCCATGCCCTCTATTTTGGTCTGTCTCTCTTTCTCTTTGTTTGTGTCTGTCTCTCTGTCTTTGTCTCTGGATTTCTATGTTTCTTTCTCCTCTGTGTATGATACAGAATGTCTGCCAAATGCTGAAGAAGTCAGAGTACAGTTCAAGGAGTTTTAAATAGGTCAGAAGGGCAAACTAAAAAGTTGATCAAAAGGGAAATATGCCTCTAAGGGTTGGTTTCATAGAACTAAACTTGCAAGTGATCTTCTTAAAGCACTCCTGCCAGGCCTCGCAGTTCAGCTGAACTATAAGATACATAGTTGTCGAGGCTCTAGAGGCAAATGGAATGACAGAACCCAGATCAATGAACAGGTGGATGATGGACAGTTGTGTGTCTCAACAAATTATGAGCTAGATATATTAAAATCAATTTGAATAACTTGCATAAACAGTAAGAATTTAGCTGAAAATTAAGGCTCTGGTATGAACTGGTTTCTCTTTCTATTTGACAATGCACACACTGTGTGGTAAGATTATAATTTGTAAGGGCAGTTTACATTGCACTTTTAGCTGTCTTTCTAATAGGGAAGAAAAACATGTTTCCTACTATTTCCAGGTAGTGCCAAAAAATGTAGATTTTTGTGGAAATGTTTATTTTGAATCTCCTGCTCTGCATTCTATTCTTATGGTTCAAATAGTCATTGATTCTCTTATTCTCAGAAAATATTAGAACAAATTTAAGAGAATGAAAATATAACCATGTTCAATTATTCATTTTCCCATGCTAGTGCCATTGTGTTGTCCCAATTTATTTCTCTCCCAGAGCCTTTGTGAGTCATCAGAATGTGTTTCAATAGTCAAAAAATTTAAAAATGTATAAAATACATATAGATTTTCATATCAAGATTTATACAGAGGAGCATAGTATGTTGATATCTGCATTTAATCATGAGTAACAAGATGTCCTTACTAATGGTTATACAATTCTGAATTAGAACAGAATATTAACATCAAGTACACACTTAAACATTTTTGAGTACTTTATTTACTCATTCATTTATTAATGCAATTATTCAACAATTACATGCAGATTAGAAGAGAAAGATACTTAGAGCTAAAAAAAGTGCACGTTCTAAGAGAATTTTAATTCTAATAAGAATGGTTGAGAATGGAAAGAATTCATACATGTAAATGGTAATTAAAGTCAGGGATAGGTGTACAATAGTGTCAGTGCTGCTGAGACTAACACACCCTGAGATGTACCAATATTAATATATAGAAGAAATGGAAAGAGAATGGATATGTATAACATGAGTTATTTAATATTTAATATATAGAAGAAATGGAAAGAGTATGAACATGTATAATGAATTTATAACAACATTCAAATGTGTGTTGGTGAATTCAAATAAAGAAGGTAATAATCAACTATATTATTTTCAGTCTAAAAATAGTTGGAATAGATTGAGTATTTAGACTTAACTAATTGAATTGAAGAAACGAATATTATTTTCACACTAATATGTTTTACTTTTATGGAAAGGAAAGATTTATTAAGGTATCAGCAATTTTAAAAGAGAATTATTCAAAATAAAATATATTTTTATCACTGAGTATGTGTTTTCGTAAGTTTATGCCTATGCCGTATTATGGCGGTCATGAGGACAGCTTCAGGAACCAGTGATCTCTTTCCACTATTTATGAAGATCAAACAATGATCATCACACTTGAATTGGAAGCAGTTTTTACTCATTGAGTGATCTCATTGGCCCATAATGCAACATTTTTTTTACCTTTTTTTTATTTCATTCGATATATTTTTTATTTACATTTACAATTATTTCCCCTTATCTGGTCTCCCACTCCCCAAAAGTCACATAAGCCCCCTTCCCTCCCCCTATTCTCCCACCCACCCATTCCCACTTCCCCTGTTCTGGTTTTGCCTTATACTGCTACACTGAGTCTTTCCAGAACCAGGGGCCACTCCTCTGTTCTTCTTGTACGTCTTTTGATATGTGGATTATGTTTTGGGTATTCCAGTTTTCCAGGCTAATATCCACTTATTAGTGAGTACATACCATGATTGATCTTTTGAGACTGGGTTACCTCACTTAGTATGATGTTCTCCAGCTCCATCCATTTGCCTAAGAATTTCATGAATTCATTGTTTCTAATGGCTGAATAGTACTCCATTGTGTATATATACCACATAAAAGTTGTTTTCCATGGAAATTTAATAGACATATGAAGGCATAGCTGAAGGCATATACAAGCCCAAGGTATTTTAAATCAATTGTCTATGTGTGTCGTTTCTGGATGAGATTTTTCAGTATGTTTGATCTAGTGTAGAAACAGTAATTATAATTTAAAAGAATAAAGCTCAAATGCTACAGGTCCAGAAGTCATGAAAACTGCCAGCCAACAGTGTAGAAGTTGCACATAGGGAAATAGAGAAGAACACTGAATATTTGGAAAGTTACAGAATGAAAAAATATCAGAAGTCATAAAATGCCTGGAGCTTTTATTCACTATCATTAAAATACAAAGACTTATGACAAAAACTTTAGTAATTGTAGGAAGTTAAACATTTTATTTTACAGGATAGGAATAGAAACCCATAACAAATCATAATTAAAATGTGTACATTTTTAAAAAAGGAATTCAGCAAATGAAAAACTAGCCAATACATATGTATAAATATGTATACACAGATACACACACACACACACAGATGCACACACACACACAAACACACACGTATATCATTATACAACCAAAATCTTAAGTAGCATAACAGGTAAAATAGAAAAAGCAGAACCATAAAATAGAAGCAATTATGAATTAAGGAGAATAGTATGATTATTTTTCTATTTTTTTTGTTTTTTTTGTTTTTTTTAATTCGATATATTTTTTATTTACATTTAAAATGATTTCCCCTTTTCTGGCCCCCCACTCCCCGAAAGTCACATAAGCCCCCTTCCCTCCCCCTGTTCTCCCACCCACTCCTTCCCACTTCCCTGTTCTGGTTTTGCCTTATACTGCTACACTGAGTCTTTCCAGAACCAGGGGCCACTCCTCTGTTCTTCTTGTATCTCATTTGATATGTGGATTATGTTTTGGGTATTCCAGTTTTCCAGGCTAATATCCACTTATTAGTGAGTGCATATCATGATTGATCTTTTGAGACTGGGTTACCTCACTTAGTATGATGTTCTCCAGCTCCATCCATTTGCCTAAGAATTTCATGAATTAATTGTTTCTAATGACTGAATAGTACTCCACTGTGTATATATACCACATTTTTTGCATCCATTCTTCTGAGGGATACCTGTGTTCTTTCCAGCTTCTGGCTATTATAAATAGGGCTGCTATGAACATAGTGGAGCATATATCCTTATTCATGCTGGGGAATCCTCTGGGTATAAGCCCAGGAGTGGTATAGCAGGATCTCCAAAATGAAAAAACTTCCCATGCTCACGGATCGGCAGGATTAATATAGTTAAAATGGCCATTTTGCCAAAAGCAATATACAGATTCAACGCAATACCTATCAAAATCCCAACTCAATTCTTCATAGAGTTAGAAAGAGCAATTCATCTGGAATAACAAAAAAACCCAGGACAGCTGAAACTATTCTCAACAACAAAAGAAATTCTGTGGGAATCAGTATCCCTGACCTCAAGCAATACTACCAAGCAATAGTGTTAAAAACTGCATGGTATTGGTACAGTGACAGGCAGGAGGATCAATGGAACAGGACTGAAGATCCAGAAATGAACCCACATACCTATAGCCACTTTATCCTCAACAAAGGGGCTGAACACATCCAATGGAAAAAAGATAGCCTTTTCAACAAATGGTGCTGGTTCAACCGGAGGTCAGCATGCAGAAGAATGGGAATTGATCCATCCTTGTCTCCTTGTACTAAGCTCAAATCCAAATGGATCAAGGACCTCCACATAAAGCCAGACACACTGAAGCTAATAGAAAAGAAACTGAGGAAGACCCTGAGGACATCGGTACAGGGGGAAACTTCCTGAACAGAACACCAATAGTTTATGCTCTATGATCAAGAATTGACAAATGGGACCTCATAAAATTACAAAGTTTCTGTAAGGCAAAGGACACCATCAAGAGGACAAATCGGCAACCAACAAATTGGGAAAAGATCTTCACCAACCTTACATCAGCTAGAGGGCTAATGTCCAATATATACAAAGAATTCAAGAAGTTAGACCCCAGAAAACCAAATAACCCTATTAAAAATGGGGTACAGAGTTAAACAAAGAATTCTCACCTGAAGAACTTTGGATGGAGGAGAAACATCTTAAAAAATGCTCAACTTCATTAGTCATTAGGGAAATGCAAATCTAAACAACCCTGAAATTTCACCTTATACCAGTCAGAATGGCTAAGATTAAAAACTCAGGAGACAGCAGGTGTTGGAGAGGGTGTGATTATTTTTCTTGAGACAGGCTCTTCCTATAGTGCCCTGGCTGATTTTGAACTCAGGATCTTTCTAGTTTAACCTCCCAAGTGCTAGGTGTATAAGCATTCCCAACTAATATTATTCAGTAGTGTAAAAAAGAAAACAATAGCCAATGTATACATGACACGACTAGGAAAGAAGCATAAATATATACACTTATACTTCACATAGGCAAATAAGTAGGAACAAAAGGACTAATTACAAAATAAGTTATTCTAGGAACAAACAAGGGAAAGCGGTTTGAAAAAGAATGTCAGGGCTTCTCTTTGTTTCCATATTTTCCATTGTATTTCCAATGGAAACCATTCTGCTTAGTATGCCCAAAATTCTAAGACATCTTTCTCTTTCGTGAGGTCAAATATATCTACACATCTAATTTTGAAATCTCAAAATCAAAGAACATATATAAGATAGGCATTTTCATAAGTGGAAAAAGTCTGTGGAACACAAAACTCCACTTTAGGTGGTTTACATTTTTTCCCAGTAGAAATCGTTTGTACCTTCAGTAGATAAGACCCAGGAGCACTGAGCATGCCTGTGTTTCCTCTTTGAAGTCCATCCTCTGTCATTTATCTAGGCTTCTCTGAGCTAAGAGATCTTACCATCAGGAGAGACTTTCACTTGATGGGATATGCAGCCTTGAGAAGACCTGTACTTGTTTCAGAATGACTCTTGTCCCAGAACAAATAAATAAACCTGGGGTGACGATTATTCTGTAATTTCAGATTTCCTGTGTTCTGTATTCCTTGACTTGAAGTTTTAACAAATGGTATTTTTTTTTACATATTCACATGTAAATAACTAAATAATGAACTAACCCTGGTTTGCTCCCTGGTGATTCTCTTTTATGAATCCGATATGTTTCCCATTGACAGCCTGAGTGCATGATGGCTCATTTTCCTTGAGGCTAAGATGCATCGGTAACTCATTCCTAAAATGTAATCTTTCCTACCAATGATATTTGAGATTTAATTAAACAGATCTGAAATTCCTAATTACCTTTAGAGATACATCCGTGTCTCCTTTTACTCTTCTCTGTTTGGAATTTACAATGAAGCTCATATTAAAAATATTGGAGTTTAGAGGTCTGGTGGGGTAGGTGGTTGGGGATATTCTTGTGGAGACGGGGGATAGGGAGGAGGTATGCAATGTCAAACAGTTGGAGGGTAGACTGGGAAGGGAATAAAATCTGGATTGTAGAAAATAATAATGGTAATAATAATAATAATAATAAATATTTGAAGAAATCATTTTGCTATTGTTGAGAAGTACCCTGAAATCTTATTAGATTACTCTTCTAAGATGGCCCTGAATATTCTAGAAATACAGCATAGGTTCAATATTGTAATTGCTATTTACTTAATATAAAAGATATAGTTATTTATGTTACTGCTGTATAATATTCTATATGTTATTAGATATCAGAAAGTAAGTATAAAATAGCAAAAGACGTATTTATTTATTTATTTATTTATTTATTTATTTATGTTTTACTTGTTTCAGTTGTGTTAGGGATATACACTAGAGTCTTGTGACTCCCAGGTCAAACTCTACTACAGACTTTAAGTCAGCCTTCAAGGGAGAATCTTTTATCATGTATATATTTGTGTGAGTATATGCCACATGTGAGCAGATAGGAAACAATAAAGTTTTCATATTCACCAGAACTAGACTTACAGGCAGATGATTAGCCGTGATTTGTTTTATCTGAGTGCTGCGAACTAAATTCTGATCATCTCTTGGTAAGACCAGAAAGGGCTCTTGACTACTGAATCACTCATCAACCATCTCTGGTTGTATACCAGATTCTGCAGGAGACTTTTATTTTGCACCTGCTAATAACTATGAGTATTGCTCTAAAATGCTTTAATTCTATAAAGATATAAACTATAATAAAATTCTTACGGTTTTGAAAACTTTAAAATATTTTAATTAGAATGTAATTAAATGTAATTAAATCACTTAGTTCTCAAACTGGCTCTTCTCAAGCCTCCACCATCTGATTCTTCATATATCCCTGTCCCAAACTAATAGTCTCCTCGCAAATTATCAGTTACATGTTTATATTCACACATATATTATCATAGCTTGCTTCATTGGTTTTCGTTGCTTTTGTGCATATGTTTACTGCACTGATCACTTAGTATTTGACGAGTCGTCTCCCAGAGAAATCACTCCTCCCTCTGTCAGCAGTCGTCAGGTCCCTGAAGGTCCCTATGCAGGAGTATGACCCTATGAGCTTTTCTCCCTTTGAAGTTACAATGTCTATCAGTATTGGTGCCATTCATATCTTGTTATGCAGCCATTTGTATGAGAAACTGTTTTACAGCAGATTTCCTGGTTTTCTGCATCTTACAGTCCTAAATCCTACCCCTCCATGTATTTCTTGAGTAGGATAGAGCAGGAGTCCAATGTGCATTTGTTCTTGTAGAGAACCCTGGTGCAGCACCAGCATGGTAACTCATAACTGTCTGTAGCTCTAGTTTCACGTGATCCAACATCCTCTTCCAGGTAATGCAATCATGCATGTGCTACATTGGTATACATGTAAACAAAAATTAAATGCATGAAATAATAAATGACAATAACAAAAAATCATACTACTAGTAATTTTAAAACTATAAACCATGATCCACAGTGGTATGTTTGTCTTCCAAGGTCAAAGTGTTGAACTGAATTTTAGTTTTGGAAGTATGTTATTATGCTTTAATTATAACTATTAGGATAAAAGTGTGTTGCACACAAAGTTACACTCTATACAATAGTCTTGGACAACACTGTTATGGGATTTCCTTCGATTTTGAAATTCCTCGACTCTCGGCTAGGTGACATTTGTGTAAGATAAAAATTTCAAAAGCAGAGCCACATCTAAAATGCGTGCTATGACTACAGCCATCAGCAGTTTGCACGAACTGTATTATTAAATCATTTGGGAAACACAGCATGCTTTAAACACTGGTTATTCATCATGTGTGGATCACATCTCTCATATCAGCAATGAGAGATGTGAGATAGATTTTACAGCACCAGTTAAATGAATTATCCATAGGAATGCCAAAAATGAAAGAAATTTGGGAACAGACTAAAAGTAGAAGAATGATTTAAGTGTGTGTATGCTTTGTATCTTTCACAAATCTTTCCCTTTTTTTCAGATGATATTTTTCATCATTTTTGCCTTTTGACATTGCGATGTTTCATACATCTTAAAGTACTTGTCACAATGGTCAATGCAATGTCATGACCATTGTTGTTGCTATTGAATGGAAAACTTGAAACAATTATTTTCACGCTGTTTTATGGATTCATTCATAAACACCAAATAGCTGCTTCCTTAACATTTTCTTGAATGGCACGATTGATTCTCAAGATTTTTGCAATCCACCCCTCCTTTTTGCTTTCTTGCTCTTCAAGTACACAAAGAAATTCTTTCCAAAATTGATAAGTTCTCACATTCTGTCTTGCTGTTAAAGCAAAGCCACGAGAAACAAAGAACACAAAAACAGTTGCCAGTTTTAGCAGTTGTCTTTGCAGGTTACAACCTTGTTAACAAGAGATTTTGGAAATAAGGATTACTGTGCATGATGGGAATGCATTGAAGATATATGTTATTCTAGAAATCAGATAATCATCCAGTAAATGCTTAGAACACCTTCTTTTTTCGTGATATTTTCAGTAAAGTTAGTCTATATGTTAAGTTTATTACTAATAAAAATGAAACTCTATTAACATGAAATCAATCATCTAAAATTTCATTTAGATTTATTTGATTATTTTATGTGCCTTAATATGTATGTAAGTCCATTATTATTTTATGCTTTGTCTCTTAACTTCTTTGCATAATTACTGAATGATATTAGAAAACCTTTTTGCTTTAATATTATGTAGTTTGTTTTTTTTTTAACTAGGATATTTACGGAAAAAGACAAACATCCTGGATGTTAGTGTCAATAACATTTCATTGGACTTACTTTATAAAAAAACCATAGTAACTTATAAAGGAAAAATTTAATTGGGGCTGGCTTACAGTTTCAGACGCTCAGTCCATTATCATCATAGCAGGAAGCATGCAGCATCCAGGCAGATGTGGTACTGGAAAAAATATTGAGATTTTTGTACCTTGTTCTGAAAGCAGCAGAAGTCTGTGTGCCACATTTGGCTTCGCTTAGGAGACTTCAAAGTCTTTCCCACAGTGACACACTTTCTTCAATAAGAAGATACCTACTCCAACAAGGCCTTACTTCTCAATAGTGTCACGCCCTATGGATCAAGCATTCAAACACAGGAGTCTATGGGGGATGTATCTATTAGAACCACCACATGGTTTTACTATTTGTGGCTTCCATAGGCCTATAGCCATAACATAAGGTACAATGGATTTATTCTAACTTCAAAATTCTCCAGAGCCTAACACAATCTCAAGAATGTTTAAAAGTCCCAAAATTCAAAGTCTCTTCTGAGATCCATCTAATCTCTTAACTGTAATTCCCTATAAAATAAAACATTGCAGATCATATACTTCCCACATATAATGACACATTACTGTTATAAAAGAAGCATGAAGAAGATATCAGAAGCTAGAAAGATCTCCCATCCTAACAGATTGACAAAATTAACATAGTAAAATGCTTACCCTAATAAAAACAATATATAGACTCAATGCAATCTTCTTCAAAATACCAACACAATTATTCACAGATCTGGAAGGAACAATTTTCAGATCTCTATGTATCTTAAGATGTCATTGCTGTAAAGAGAAACCATGACCAAGACAACTCCTATAAAGAACAACATTTAATTGGGACTGGTTCTTTAAACTCTGCGTCTCCATTGACTTTGTTGACTGCAAAGTTTCTTTCTCTTGGGCTGAGTCTACTCCCTATCACCAGCTTTCCCTGGCAGATGTCCATGGCTCTGGATTCTTTCAACTCTTGGGGTCTCCAAGACACTCTGCCTTTTACTTTAATAGGGATTGAAGAAAACTTCTGAGGCCAGGTATGTGGCAAGGGTCCTCTTGCATGGAGACCCAGAAAGGCCATTATGTCAAGCTATGAAAGTGAGGTAGCACTATTAGGTGTGGTCTTGTTGGAGTAGGTGTGGCCTTGTTAGAGTACATGTGGCCTTGTTAAAGTAGGCATGTCCTTGTTAGAGTAGGTGTTCTTTTGTTGAATGAGGTCTGGCTTTGTTGGAGGAAGTGTGTCACTGTGGGGTGGGCTTTGAGGTCCCCAAAGCTCAAACCAGTATACTTCTTGCTGCCTGCTGATACTGATTTAGAACTCTCAGCTCTTTCTCCAGCATCATGTCTGCCTGCACACTGCCAACTTCCTGCCATTATGATAATGGACTAAACTTCTGAAATTGTAAGCCAGCCCTCAATGAAATGTTTTCCTTTCTAAGAGTTGCTGTGGTCATGGTGTCTTTTGTCTAAGACAGATGTTTGCAGATCTTCTACAACTTTATTTTGAATTTGTTAAAGTTCAATATTAGTTTTTTTTCAAGATCATTTAAAAAAAATCATTCACTAACTAGTTTTAAATAGACAAATTCAACTGCTTATTTTCCTGTCTCACAGGGTAATATATCCATTTTTTGTCAGTGAGATGTCATTCACTGAGCATGTAAAGATACACAATGTATATGTGTCCAAAATAGAATGAATTTCCCATTTATTATCTTTCCAACAGATTCATACATGAATCTTTTTTTACTTCATTTCATTGTTCTGAACTAATGAGATTCTTTAGGATACAGTTCATTGCTCAGTGGTACAATTGTTCACTGAATTCATTCACCAATACTCTACTGAGACTTAATTAACTATGTCTAGGAAGATCAAACACTAAATACATATTTATCAATATACCAATTTGAAATTTTAAATAATACAACTTATTTATTGTTACTTGCAGTGATAACAGAAAATAAATGCCTATCAAGTGTGAAATTTTCAAGTAAAATATAATAACTTTTACTACATATTAATAAAGTATAAAGGAACAAAAATACATACTATGTAATAAAATCAGGCAGCTCAAAACATGGAAACTGATTTTGTAATAGTATTTCTGTGTATTGAGTGACACATAATCCTTTTCCGCTTTATAACTATGAATCTTTAATTCGTAAAGACTAGCAACCTCTAGGTCTAGAGATTAGGGATTTATTTTATAATATAATTACATTTCTCAGTGTTTGCATTTCTTTTATGCAAATTTATACAAATATGTGGAATAAAAATTTGTTAACATTTAAAAACATTTCTTTAATAATATTTTCTGATTTTTGCCTAATCCAAATGTTTTCTCTGTGTTTTCAAATTACTTTTATTTTAGAGATTAGGTGGTGCCATCCCTGAAGGTAGGATGAAAACAGCAAAATACCTGTAGTGATAAATATTCCTGAACAGTCACATGAAAAGCTATTAAATGACATCCTATTCAAATTTCAGCTCATAAATCTGTTAGGAAGAGTATTGTGTTACACCTACATTTATGAAATGATAAATTTTAGAGATAGCGATGGGGGAACAAGTTACTATGATACTATAATTAATTGACTTGAAGTTTTAGAAAAACTAAAATCTGTTAAAATGGAGAACAATAACTAATCATCTACCTTTTCATGATTTTAACATAAAAGGTGTTTTGGAATTAAAAATTAACATTTATTACAACTAATTTAAAATTTATCTAAGCTGTACATTGTTTAAGTGAGATGGATCAAAAAATATCTAGCTTTAGAAGCCAAAGCAAAATGTAATCAATGCAGAAATATTAAATCAATCCATAAAGAAAATAAAGAGCCAATGACCTGAGAATTACCCAATAAATGAGATATAGAATGTGATAGTCTCCAAAAGATTATCTGCAAGGTAAGTTAGGTTGTCTAGAGAAAAATGAATTCCTTTCACCAAAATATTATTAACACCTGTTGAATGAAATGAACAAGCACTGGGTTGGTGTTACAAGTAGTCCTGAGCCACCATGTATATGATGGAAATTGAACCTGAGTCCTTTGTAAGGGGAATAAGTGCATTTAATTACAGAGGCAAGCAATATAATTGTTTGGTAAACAAAAAATTAAATAGACTGGCTAGAAACTCAGAAACTTAGTGAGAAAAAGATTAATGTGCAGTTTACAATAAAACCGAGAAATTTAGCTTAGAGAAATAAAAAGTGAATATTTCACGTGGTTGGAATAAGAAATATGGAAACCAGAAGCTGGAAAGATCCCAGATGTTGCTCAACAGAGAAATGGATACAAAAAATGTGGTACATTTACACAATGAAGAGCTACTCAGCTATTAAAAACAATGGTTTCACAAAATTCTTAGGCAAATGGATAGAATAAGAAAATATCATCCTGAGTGAGGTAACCCAGTCACTAAAGGTATGCACTTACTGATAGGTGGATATTAGCCCCAAAGCTTAGAATTACCAAGATACAATTCACAGACCATATAAACTCAAGAAAAAGGAAAACCAAAATGCGGATGCTTCTGTCCTTCTTAGAAGGGGGAACAAAATACTCACAGGAGATAGAGGGTTGGAGGGACTTGACAGTAATAGAGGAGAGGGAGCAGGAAAAGGCGAGCAGGATCAGGTATGAGAGGAAATGGGGATGATATAGAGAGGGTCAGGAATTTGACCAGAGGTGTGTAGCAATGAGGGATGGGGAACGGGGGTGGGGGTGGGAGGTGGGGGGGGGGGTAGCCACCAGCAAGTCCCAGATGCCAGGAAAGCAAGAGAGTCCCAGGGCCTAACAGGAATGAGATTTGCTGAACTGCCCTTCAAAGGGAAGGGAGAACCTGTGGAGACCAGATCCAGAGGTTAGGCAAGGTCCCCATTTGGGGGATGGGGCCACCCACTCATCTACGAATTCTTAGACTAGATGGGCTCCTGCCTAAAGGAAATACAGGGACAAAATATGGAGCAGAGACTGAAGAAGAGGCCATCTAGAGACTGCCCCTCCTGGGGATCCATCCCATACAGACACCAAACGCAGTTGTCATTGAGAATGTCAAGAAGTGCTTGCTGACAGGATCCTGTTATAGGTGTCTCCTGAGAGGCTTTGCCATAGCCTGACAAATACAGAAGCAGATGATTGCCACCAACCATTGAACTTAGCACTGGGTCCCCAATGGAGGAGTTAAAGAAAGGACAGAAGTAGCTGAAGGTGTTTGCAACCCCATAGGAAAAACAACATCAACCAAAGAGACTCCCCTCCCCCAGAGCTCCCAGGGAGTAAACCACCAACCAAAGAGTACACATGGATTGACCCATGGCTCCAGCCACATATGTAGCAGAGAATGGCATTATTGGGCATCAATGGGAGAAGCCCTTGGTCCTGTGAAGGCTGTATTTTCCAGTGTAGGGGATGCCAGGGTGGTGAGGTGGGAGTGGACGAAAGGGAGGGGGAACATCCTCCTGGAAGTGGGGGAAGGGAGATAAGAAAGGGGGGATACATGGGGGAAACTGTGAAAGGGGATAACATTTGAAATGTAAATATATAAAATATCCAATTAAAAAAGAAATAAGAAATATATTTATTGTTGAATGATTTTTAACGTCAAAGGAAATACTATTTTTGTATTACGTTCATTATATCTAAGCCACATCAATACATGGAATCACACTTATTATTATCCTAATTATAAACCAGACTTTCTACTTACAGATTTTTGAAAAATTTCCCAAATAATTTTATATTATAAAAAAGAATGCCAGGCGGTGGTAGCACATGCCCTTAATTCCAGCGCTTGGGAGGCAGAGGCAGGCAGATTTCTGAGTTCGAGGCCAGCCTCATCTACAGAGTGAGTTCCAGGACAGCCAAGGCTACAAAGAGAAACTGTTTCGAAAACAAACAAACAAAATAAATAAATAAATAAAAAGAATGGCAGCTATGTGTTTTTAAAAGAAACATTGTTCAATAATTTAAATATTTTCTCTATATTTATAGCAGAAATCTTTTATAGACTTTAAATAAATACTTTCGTATGTCACTTACTCTTTATGAAAATAATACATAATGTACATGGAAACACAGATAATAATGTATCCAGTTCCTATGAGATTTCGACCTAGAATGGAAGGTTGATAATCATTATGGACTACCCGTCCTTCTTAACTCGTTAGTTTGAGCTCTCCTACACAGTGTGGTTTTTGTGTGGCGAAGACTACTCTGTGTTAAGCTTCAATGAAGACCTAAGGTTAGTAATGGTGTCTTATTAGAAAGATGTCTCTATAAAAAGAGATAACAGAATGTTTTGGCCACCCTCCCTCATCCTACACCTAATACACATTCATCAGGGAAGCATCTACCTGGAAGTCAAAAACAGATGCTTCAGGTAAACATGAGTTGCATATCTTTGACTTGTAAACACAAGAACTGTGATAAAATAAGTGTCTTTTGTTGATTCCAATAGTATCTTAGAATGGCATTGCTAGCAAATTAATGGAACAGCCAAGGGTACAAAATTCAATTGAACTTGGTCAATTCAAGTACATACTGTAGGTCAACTTTTTGTAACTATGTTCCACTAGGATAGTTCTATCATGATGGGAAGAGATAAAACCCAAACTATTTCAGGTGGAGATAGTTATAAGTGAGGGAAGGATAATGGAACATACCTTTGTATGTATTGGTTTTATATAAAATATTTACTTTGTTCTTCCTTGAGTTTCCTATAGGATTATGAGTTTACAAAGTCTATAGTGTTGTTCTAAGAAGTTCATAAAATGGTAGAAAATGGAGAAAAGAAATAATTTAACTACATTGAAATATAGAAGACTCAGGGAAAATTATCTAAAAAGAAAAGGCACAAGTTAGGTTATATAGCAGGAAAAATGATAATAAATAGTTTATTATGTAGGTAGATAGATGATAGATGGATGGATGCCTTAGTCGGGGTTTCTTTTTCTGAACAAAACATAACCAAGAAGCAAGTTGGAGAGAAAAGAGTTTATGCAGTTACTGCTGTTCATCACCAAAGTAAGTCAGAATGGAACTCAAGTAGATCAGAAAACAGGAGCTGATGAAGAGGCCATGGAGAGATGTTCCTTACTGGCTTGCTTTCTCTACCTTGATTGCTTGCTTTCTTATAGAACCCAGACTACCAGCTCAGGGATGGCACCACCCAATGTGGGCCCTTCCGCCTTGATTACTAATTGAGAAAATGCCTTACTGCTGGATCTCATGGAAAGTTCCTTTCCCTGTGATAACTCCAGTCTCTGTCAAGTTGACACACAAACCTAGCCAGTACAATGGATATATAGGTAGAGAGATGGTTGATAGATTATAGATAGAAGATTTATGATAAATGGATAGATGATAGATGTTTGATAAAAATTAAAGTGATAAATAATTTCATTAACTTAAAATCCTATTATAAATCCTGTTTCTTGAACATTTATTGACTCATCTTCCTATTCTATGATCTTAGAAATATATTAATCTTACTCGAAGCATGGGATGAAAGACTATTATCCTTCCCCAAAAATTTCTTAAAGGAGAGTGTCTGTATATAGTTTCTGGGAACCTGACCCATGTGGTTCTGATTAGTAAATGAAGATGTCAGCAGCCAATAGCTGGAGAGGACAGACAGGCAGGATATTTACGATATCCTCAGACTTGGGACCAGGAGGATGGAGAAGGAGATCCACCATGCCTGGAGAGTGTGGAGGAGACGAGAGATGCCATGCCCGAGAAGTGTAGAGGACAGAGAGGCATAGCCACAATGTGAAGGAGCTGGGAGAGCATGGCATGGCCCAAAGGCTTCCCAACTGGGTCCAGAGCAACCAAGACAGAACATAGAACTATTAAGTAAGAACTTGGGATTTACTGTATGGAGGTTCTGCAGTGGCCCAGTTCTTGTGCTGTTTAAAGCATATTGAAATATAAAGTGGTGTGTGTGTGTGTGTGTTGTTTCTTTCATTCTGGAACATAAACCATTGGGGCGGGTAGCAAACCAGTCACCAGGATTTATTAATTACATAATTATTTCTAAAAATACTATTAATTTTTTTGTTTGTTTTTTGAGACAAGGTTTCTCTGTATAGCCCTGGCTGTTCTAGAACTACTCAGTAGACCAGGCTAGCCTTGAATTCAGAAATCCTCCTGCCTCTGCCTCCCAAGTTCTGGGATTGTCTATGAAAATAAGTTTTATAATTCAAATTATTCAAATTATTCTGTATAGGGCATACTGGAAATAGATTTTTCATTTTGAAATAGTTTATAGTTTTGTTTCTCTCTCTCTCTCTCTTCCTCCCTTCTTTCCTCCCTCCCTCCCTCTCTCTGTTCGTGTCAGGGAATTCACACTAATTATACAACAGTTCCACAGAAACCATCATTTTTGTGGGAAAGCAGGGAGAATCTTTGCCTTCAGCACTCCTGCTCTTTGTGAGCGCTTGGAAGATGAGACAATCTTTATTTGCTTGCTGGTTTATTTAATCATGTATTAGTTGGTATCCTTGAGAAGGGTCTTATGTAGTTCAGGCTAGCCTTGAAATGGCTGGTTATCAAAGATGAATGAGAATACCTCGTTTTCATGGTTCTGCTTCTCAAGCTCTGGAGTGACTGCCACCAAGCCCAGAGACATTCGATGGGTTATTTGCAGCTATCTTCCTTCAAATGCTCACAGTGTGCTGTTAGTGTCTTAAGATCTGTGTGCCACTTTCAATGACAGTCGCTTAATCTTGTATTGGGAGGCATGCTTCTCTTTCTTAGGTATTTTCTGAGCTTCAAAATTAATCAGAAAAAAAATCCTCCCAACACACACACACACACACACACACACAGATGACTGAGTACAAAAATTGTCAGTTTCTCAAAAACCCACACTTAACCGTATTCTGTCCACTTGAGGGGTAAGCTGGCACTCAAAGTATCTCATCTTAAAAAGTCTCCATCAGCTGCTCCTTTCCAAGTATGGCCTGAGCTCCCTGCAGACATTCAGCCAGCTAGGAATCCACACACTCCCTTTTGATGGGAAGCTCTCCCCAGTTGCCTAAAACTTGTTGCTTAAAGTGTGGTTAAACGTGAGCTTGACTACTTATGCTCGTAATGAAGTGGGCACCTATTGAGCAAGTTCAGTGAAGACTCTAGTTTACAAAGTAAAACAAACCTCCTGCCCCAGGTCTTTAAAAAGAAAAGAGAAAGCCCACTCACCACCGTTCTCTAGCTTTAATATTCCATTTATATAATTGGTATTTAATATAATCTGTGAGTCATGGGGCGTGGGGTTGTGAAGCTCTACCTTTACATAAATAGGAAAATGAAAAACAATCTTTATTGCATTTAAAAGCATTTTTCCTTCTATGAAGGTGTGATCCCAGCTTGGTTGTTACCAGAAATATAAAATTGAAGATCAGTTTTGTGTAGCCAGATAAACATTAGGTTTTAATGTTCATTATGCTAGCTTACAATGCAACCTCCCTACTCTGGGGCTCTTAAAAATTGCCATTATGAGCAACTTTCTTCACTTATTCTATGGTGCATATGGGGATAATTGCTAACATATATTCCAGGGAAAATAGCACACTACCTTCATTTTCCTTTTACTTCATTTCAGTACAAACTTTTGTGCATTCAGTGGAGACTTTTAGCAAAAACTATTACATTACACAGTGAGGTGATTCATTTAAAATTTAATGTGGCAGAATAACCAGGTGAAAAATTAATTCTGTAGTTCTTTTTATCATAGAAAATGTATAAAATATTATTTTCTTTTACCCTCTATCTGTACTTGAATCGTTCTGATTTTGTGTCCTTGCATTCTGGGGTCTCCCCCCACTTTTTTTTTAAATTGAAGAACAAGGCAGAAGAGAGATATTTGGAAACATTTCAGCCAACACAGCTACATTGGCAGTAGTTGTAAGAAAACAAACAACATTCAATAGTTGCTTGTATGTCTTCTCTATCCCTTCTAATGTTATGAATATTCTTAATTCCAGGAGAACATCTTTGTTTGATACTCACAAGGATTGTGGGACTTGAAAAACTCGCAAGATTCTTCTGTCTCTCTCAACAACTGGCTGACTCTGGCAAATACAGCATTTGTAGACATTCACGTTGTTGTGACATTGTTGGCACAGCCTGACTGTTTCTGGGGATGCTACTCTAATACGAGTACCATGGAAGAGATCAGAAGGATAGCATGTATGAGTTTATTTAGTTTCAGTGTAATCACAGGAATATTTCTGCACAACTCCAAATGGTAGCCATGAGCTAAATATAGTTACGTGTTTGGCACAACTGAGTTTAAATTTCATCTAACTTCTGTTACACTTACATTCGGAATTTAGCTGAAGACAACAACAGTTTTTATAGAAAAAAATGTGCTTTATTTTATGAAGTGCTACCACAAAAAAATAAAAACATATTACTAACGGAAAATACATTCTCAAGACAATTAAATAGAGATGGGAACGTGCGTTTTGATTTGTAAGTGTATATGAACAAATCAAATGCAGAGGAAGACCGGCAGTGAGTCGGCTCAGCATGAAAAGCTGATCGAACACATTGATTTCTTAGAAATTTAAACAGACTGGCCCACGAAATTTCCTGAAGCTAAGAGGGTGAATGGAGTAGACTTTACACCATGTGGATGCTTAATGGTTCAACCTCAGTACCTACACAAATGTTATAAAATGTTATGAAGTAGTTTGTATCCTCCGATCTGAAAAGTCAGAAGATGCCAGTCCATGAAATGTCAGATTCTGAATAACTTGTGCAGTGTGAGGGAGTGTGTTCTCTCCTTGAGTTGTCTGTGAAAAGCCCTCCTGCACAAGGCTTAAATATTCCATTTGGGAAAGGTCTATTCAGTGTAGGATTAACGTATACTCGTACTGCATGTGTTATTTGTCTTGAAATATGAAGAAAATATAGGAAAATAGAGTTTTCCTCAATTAACATGTAGAAATAAGGCTAATATTGGGTACTTTTGGAGATTATAATTGTGTGACTCTTCAATGTCACAAACTTAATGAAGTATTTATGTGAATAATAAAACCTAATATATCCTCTAACTTATTCTGCTCCCCTAAGCACATTGTAAAAGAGTTAAATTGAAACGAAACCTTTTACTTTCTACGTCTTACCAATAATCAAACATTTTAAGATGAAGTTCTATGGACAGTTTTATTTCATATTTAAATAATTTTCAGTGAGGTAGGTTTTAGGATTTATCAAGAATTCAGAGTGTTATATTTAGAACTATGGGCATAAATATTATCCTCATGAATTATTCGTCTACTTACTGGTCTATATTTACACCAGATTTAAGCTAATAAAGTTTTAGTCATGAGCTTTGAAAGTTTACTAAATGGCATAATTATATGCTAAATATGTTGCCACGCTTTAATGTTTACTTAAATATTCCATTTTGGAAAGACCTATTCACTGTAGAATTAATGTATACTCATACTGCATATGTTATTTGTCTCAAAATAATTACCAAGAGTTATTCAGTGAACTCACTTAAAGAAGTAGTTCATTAATTTATTTACCCTTATATCCTAGTATGTTTTTCTGTATTTTGTCTACAGAGTGGTATCATTTATGAGTGTGTTTTTTCAATACAGCAAATATCTTTGGAGAACCAGTGAAGAAATTGGATAATGGTACACTTTTTAATTGCCTCAATATAACTAACAATTTAACAGTAAAGAATCGCAGAAAAAGGAGAAAAGGATATTGTAGGTAAAGTCATTGAAGCATTGGGACATAAATCAAAAATGAAAAACTGTTTTTATATTGAATGGTGTATAATGAACTTCATCATTAATCAGATCATGAATAAGCCTGACTGTGGTAACATTCTGGAAAAAAAAGCCCCAAAGCATTAATTTACTTATTTCTCTTGAGAAGTCAAAGAATTCTGTGAGGCAGTTTATATCAGACCAAAAGGGCTTATCTAAAAAATTCTAACTGGATAAGTATGTAAAAATATAAAAACTTTTAAACTGGCTTTATAGATATCTATGATATATATTCAGGTATATACATATACATACATATATATATTCAGGTACATATATCTGAATATATAATACATTAAATTATATAATATATATTCAATGTATATATGTATATACTGGAATATACATTTGAGTGTATGGTAAATACATATTCAAGTATATACAATGTGATTTTTATCAATAATAATACAAGAGACACCAATGAACTTTTACCCATTGCACTGATAGTATATTATCCAGTCATTTCAAAATACCATCCTCCTCTTCATATGTAACTAATCTTGAATGTTGAGACTACTCACTTATTTGTTTTTAATTTAATATTTTAAGAACTTCATATATGTCTATTGCACTTGTTTCAATTTCAGCCTTCCTTCTTCCCAGTGCAACTCCTCCAATGTCCTTTTATCTCCTCTCAAATATATGACATGTGCTTCTTGATTATTGTTATATATATTTTATTTTATTTATTTTTTAATATTTTTATTTTCTATATTCTTTGTTTACATTCCAAATGATTTCCCCTTTCCCGGATCCCTCCTCCCCATATGTCCCATAAACCTTCTTCTCTCCATCCATTCTCCAATCACCTCCCTTCTTTTTTTCTCTGTCCTTATATTCCCCTCCAATGCTAGATCAATCCTTTCCAGGATCAGGACCTTCTCCATACTTCTTCATGGGAGTCATTTGTTATGTGATTTGTGCCTTGGGTATTCAGGGCTTCTGGGCTAATTAATATCCACTTATCAGAGATTGCACTGTTATATATATATTTTATATGTGTGTATGTATTGTGTGTAAGTATGTGCAGAATGATGGGTCATTTTAGTCTTTCTTTTAGATGTATCTATTTAGGGCTCTATTAGACATTTTATGATTGTATAATGGTTTAGTCTCTGGAGAAAGAGTTAGTCTCTGGTCATTCTCTGTCTCTCCCCAGCCTTTAGTTACCTATAGTTTTTCATCTTAGCTAGGCCCTGTTGATATCTTTTCTATTTGGTTTTAATTTTGGAAACTTACTATTACTATTTAATAATAATAATAATAATAATAATTTAGATTTTGTGGATAGAGCTTCCCCTTTATATTTAAGATACAGCATCTCATACCAGGAATCCTGGCCTTCTCACTTATACAATCTTTCTGTCTTTTCTTCATCAATGTTCCTTACTGTTCAGTGAACTTTAGGTGCAGGTGTTTTGCTGTATCTGACGGGGCTGGGCACCACACTGTGAATTGTTCTCTAGATTTTGATTGCTTATGGATTACTGGGATAGTCTCTGTCTAATGTAAGAGACGCTTCCTTGAGGAGGAGGAGTAAGAGCTGCACGTCTTATCTGAGTATAAGAAGTGGAAATTAGAGCAGAGTTATAAAGAACAGTGCCTCAGGAAAGTATCAGAGGTAGATTCTTCTCAGGGGTCCATGGCCTCACTAGCAAGTGGTAGTTGTTTAGTTTTACAGTACCAGGAATTAATTTTCTTGTCTTGAACTGGCCCTGAGTCCTATTAGACATGTATACAAAGACACACTTGGTTATTTTGACCTTTTATGATCTTCCTAGAGTTTCAAAAATTTGATCTACCCAAATCCCTGTCTTCTTACCTTTGTAAGGAATTTGAAATGAAACCAGTTCATTTCTTCACCCTCTTTATAAAGAATATATTTATATTGTGTAAATCAGAGATTTCAAAAGATTTAGCTATATTCACTATATATTTTCATTATATTGACTGTCAATATACAATTATGTGTGTGTGTATGTACATAGAAAATGCAGTTGCTAATTACATGACTGATTGCAGAGTGTGTAATAATGTTAAATAGTCTTATTGAATTCCTTTGATATTCTATGTGCCTGTTGTTTTCTAAAATATATACTGTGTGGAAGATGAATACGACTTTGATTCCTGTGTCACTGTGTGTTTTCAGGATGCTACACATTAGTGCTTTTCATTTCATTTATATTCTTTTATCAATGTGTGAAGCAGAGAGAGAGAGAGAGAGAGAGAGAGAGAGAGAGAGAATATGAAACAATGAGGATACTGTTAGGATTCTTCCTCTACTGCAATATTAGCATGCTATTAAACAGTTCTCACCCATTTTGGCTAGCACGGTCAATAAGCATGTCCCTATAATTTTCCTCCACTCCTTTGCTTTTATTCAACAAGAATATCTAATGGAGTAATTAGTTTTTAATTTTTTATTGGTTATTTTATTTATTTACATTTCAAATGTATTTGTCTTCCTGGTCCCCTCCCCCCCAAAACCTTATCCCACTTCCCTCCCCCTGCTTCTTTGAGGGTGCTCCACTACCCTCCCACCCATCCACTACCACCTCACCACCCTAGCATTCCTCTGGGACATCAAGCCTTCACAGGACCTAGGGCCTCCCCTGTCATTGATGCCAGATAAAACCATCCTCTGTTACATATGCATCTGGAGCCATGGGTCCCTTCATGTGTACTCTTTGGTTGGTGGTTTAGTTCCTGGGAGCTCTGGGGGATTTGGTTGGTTGATATTGTTGTTCTTCCTATGGGTTGCAAACCACTTCAGCTCCTGCAGTCCTTCCCCTAACTTCTCCATGCTCAGTCCAGTGGTTGGCTGCGTGCATCTGCATCTATATTGATAAGATTTTGACAAAGCCTCTCAGGAGACATCTATATCAAGATCCCATCAACAAGCACTTCTTGCCATCCATAATAGTGTCTGGGTTTGGTAACTGTAAATGGGATGGATCTCCAGGTGGGACAGTCTATGGATGGCCTTTCCTTCAATCACTGCTCCACTCTTTGTCCCCTTATTTCCTTTAGACAGGAGCAATTCTGGGGTAATTAAATCTTCTGTGAAATGTGTATATATACATACATATATATATCTCTATATATGTATATGTGTGTATAATATTTCAAATTAGGAAAATACAAATATTGAGGATAATTCTCTGATATTAAAAGGTTCTAGGTGATAACTAGATTAACTGAGTTATTGAAATAAATTTATAAAGATGATGAGTAATAAAATATTCACAGCAAAACAATTGACTGAATTTAAAACCAAGGAGAGACAATAAAAGATGAAGTATATAAATACATTTTTAACTTAAAATATATATTTTCATGCAGAAAACCAACTTAAGATAATTTGCTCATGACTAAAAAATTACATTGTTTATATCATTTAACAGAACATGACATGATAATAAGCAAACTTACTCTGCATCAAAGAACAAAAGAATAGCAATTACAATATTAGAAAATATTTTAAATTATTTAAATATGAGAAAACTCATAAAGTGAGTAGTGTTTTAATTTGTAATTTTTGAAGAAAGGTCTCATAGTCATGACTGGGCTAGAATTTACTGTGTAGCTAAAGCTGGGATTGAACATGCGCTGATAATTTTGCTTCATCTCCAGGAGTGCTAGGAATACATGTATTAACCACAGATCCTAGCTTAAAATGAAGTTATACCCAGCATTTATTTTGCATTTCAAATTCACTAATATTGTCCTGAATGGAAGGTACAAGCTGTGTGGCTCAACATATGTGTACAGGTTTGTAATTATTTCTTTGTTGGTTTAAACATTTAGACTCCATTGCCTAACAAAATATTTTTCTGCCATCATATTGCATTATTCTTTCTGATCTTTTCATGCTATGCATTCAACATCCTTTATACTCTGGTCTTTTTTCCTTTGGATTTCTGAGAAACTGTCCTCCTATCTCTGCTATTAACCTTTCTTCCTCCGGACTGGTTGCACTTTCACTGTGAACACTTGTCTTTCTTTCTTCTGTGGTACTCTGTGAATCTAGACAAGGGTCAAAGCTCTTTCAGCAGTAGGGCACCAAATCTTTTTACAGTCAATCCTCTTGTCCATGGATTCTCAGTGGTCAGTCCGAGGCAATAATTGTGTTCGGTATGTCACCAGAGAGTACTCTCGAGGGCCTGATCTCAATTCCTTATTCTCTTACACAATCCTTCAATACTGTTTGCAGGCCCCCTTTCATTTAAGGTTTCAGTGAAACAACCGTGAAATGAAATTATCAGGCAGAACAGTTATAAAAATAAACATAGAGGAAAATTTAGCACTGCTGGCTCTGTATCCAGCGATTCGGTGTGCAGAGTGCAGAGCTATCCCCATCCCTTCCTCACACATTCCAGATAGAAGGATAAGCACAGCAGACTCGAGAATACCGTCGCTGTGCATATTACAGGGTTTTGTTGCTATTTTTTAATCAGAACACCTGCAATTTGACACTTACTTCCTACATGCCGAGGAATCGTTTAGCATGACTGTTTTCCTTTGTCTAAACATTACCTCCATGCTCTACTGAATTTGTTTTAAACATCAATTATATTGTTTCAATATAGACACAACTTAAAAGTTAATTCTATGAGAGGAGAGGAACGAATCTTCCAAGAGGGCTTAGACTCACAGACAGGAAAGTCAAAGGTCTCCTTGACTTTAAGTCAACTTAGCAGCCAGGGTAGAGTGACATAGGACAAATTCTCAACCTATGAACCAGTCGCTTCTCATTCTCAGCTTGCAAGGTACCCTTGTGAGAAGCACCAGCATTCACACAAGTTATATACAAACTCTGACGAGAGTCTGAGAAGAGGAGGTGAGGAGAACAGGGTACTTCAAGCCTGTAATGGTAGATAGCTCCACCAAATATGGCACTGACAGCAAACACCCGTAACACAGAGGTTTAGCCTGGATTTTGGCCACTCTGGAATCATTCTAGTATATGAGGCATCTCAAGAAATTTCCATATTATTTAAAGAAAAATCAGCATGTCCTTTCACTCTTAATATTCAGTGTTAGGTGATACAAACAATCAACCATAAACAGAGTCATTAAGAATTAAAAAAACATTTTACCTCAGAATGAATTTAATTTAATTGTTTAGGGTTGATTCTTATTTAATGATTGGTATTGTAGCTTTGTGTCTGTTTCTGTGATGAAGTACATTGACAAAATAGGTAATTTTGGCTCAAACTTCAAGGGGACAAAGCTATTCATAATGGGGAAGGCATGACATCACAAGCAAAAAACTTCTGGTCTCACTGTGTGCACAGTCAGGAAGATGAGAATAATGTATGTGCGTGCTAAGGTTCCATTCTCTCTCTTTTTATTTTATTCTTGCTTTCTATTTAATAATTTCCCTCTTTTCTTTCCTTTGTGGCTATCCTACCATACATATGTTTGCATATGTGTGTATATGCATGTATATGCCCATATATGTATATACATACACACACCCCTTTTTCCAATTCATAAAATTATTACTTACTGTTATTTCATGTTTATACTACTAAATATAAACTGCTCACTTTGCATAATGTTACTGTTATTCAGGACTGACGATTTGGTATTAGATAGCTAAGTAGTGTGCTCTTTCCCGGGGGAATACTATTTCTCCTGTTCTCAGCATCCTTTATTTTCCCATAGTCTGTCAGGAATCTTCCAGGTTTTCAATACTAAATTGGACTGATGTGGATTCTCATTTCCGAATTAGGAGCTTTATCTTCTACCATTCCAGCCTGAAGAAGGGAATTATTGGATTATACATACCATTCCATGGAAACGAATTGAATAATGCCCTACTTCATAACTTTATTCCTTCATAAAATACAGATACAAACACAATACACACACATTTAAAGCAAGAGGATAGATAGATAGATTAGATAGATAGATGATAGATAGATAGATAGATAGATAGATAGATAGATAGATAGATAGATAGAGTAGTATCTACATCTTTTCCTATTGTTCTAGAACAAAGGACAAAGTTTTTTTTAGGTGAGGTAACATTTTTTCATGATTCTATGATATTGTGTCCTTAGCTACTTTATTTATAGCTTCTTGGACCACAACTCTAATTTCAATAATATTTGTTCCGTATTCAATTGTATTCCTTTCTGTTTGTTTCTGTTCTGAATTCTCAGTATAAACCTGGAAAAATGTTAGTAAGGAATAACCATGGCATGGCCTGAACAGTATTCTGTTCGGAAATTGCCTCCACTAAATGAACCAGTATATCACCTTTTTAAATCAACCTCTTTCAAATGTTGATGATCATGAGCAGAACTGAACCTGTATCAGAAGGTGACATGAACAGCCTCAGATTCAGTTTCCAACAGTATGGTTTCCCTTTTAAACTTCTTTTTATTGGATTTTTTCTTTATTTGCATTTCAAATGTTATCCCCTTTCCTGGTTTCCTCCCAAACCCCCATTAACCCTGCTTCTATGAGGGTGTTCCCCTACCCACTAACCCACCCACCCACTCCTGCCTCCCTGCCCTGGCATTCCCCTACACTGGGACATCAAGCCTTCACAGGACCAAGGGCCTCTCTTCCCATTGATGCCCTTAAACTTCTTGAATAAAGACTACTAGTCATATTTCAGTAATCTTATCTTTGGACTCCCACACAAATTAAGCTCTGCTTGTAGAATTCTAAGGCTTCTCTAGAATCTTCCCATAACTCCTCCATTTTACTTAGCTTCTTTTTGTCTGTGGATTGTAGCATGACTATCCTGTACTTTATGGCTAATAACCACTTATAAGTGTGTCCATACCATGCCTGTGTTTTAGAGTCTGGGTTACCTCTCTCAGCATGATATTTTCTATTTCCATCCATTTACCTGCAAATGTAATAATGTGGGTGCTTTAATGACTGAGTAGCATTCTATTTTGTAAATATACCATATTTCTTTATAATTTGGTTAAGGGACATCTTAACCAAACCATTTCTGGCTTTTATGAAAAATCTGCTATGAACATAGTTGAGTATGTATCTCTGTGGTACAGTACAGAATCTTTTGGGTATATTCTCAGAAGTGGTATAATTGTGTATTTAATAGAACTATTCTGAACTTTCTGTGAAAACATCAAATTGATTTCCAAAGTAGATATGTAAGTTTGCATTCCCACCAGCAATGGAGGAGTATTTTCTCTTCCTCCACATTCCCAAAAGCATGTCACTTGACTTTTTGATCTCAGCCCTTCTGATAAGTATAAGATGAAATCTAAGAATTGTCGTTAATTATATTTCCCTGATATTGAAGGACTTCGAACATTTCTATAAGTGCCTTTGGGCCATTAGATAATCCTCTCTTTACAATTCTCTGCTTAGTTCTGTGTTCCATTTTCCTTTTTCTTTTCTTAATCATTTTATTGGTTTACATTTCAAATGATATCCCTTTTACTGGTTACCCCCCACCCCCATCCTATCTACCCTCCCCTCTCCCCTTTGACTCTATGAGAGTGATTCTCCATCCATTTACCCACTCCTGCCCCACCCCCTTAGCATCTCTGTATGCTGGTGCATTAAGCCTCTCTCCCCTCCAATTGGAGTCAGAGAAAACCATCCCCTGCCACACATGTATCTAGAGCCATGGATCCCTCTATGTATACTCTTTGATAGGTGGTTTAGTCCTGAGAACTCTGGGTGGACCAGTTAGTTGATATTGTTCTTGAGGGTTGCACTCTCCTTCAGTCTTTCCTCTAGCTTATCCATAAGGGTTCCCAGGCTCAGTTCAATGATTGGCTGTAAGTGTCTGCATCCGTATCAGTCACGTGGTGGTAGAACCTCTCAGGGAACAGCTATATCAGACTCCTCTCAGCCAGTGCCTCTTGAAATCAGCAATAGTGTGGGGGATTTGGGGTCTGCAGATAGGATGAACCTCTAGGTGGGGCGGTCTCTGGATGGCCTTTCCTTCAGTTTCTGCTCCATTATTTTTGTCCCCTGTCTTTTCTTTGGACAGGAACATTTCTGGTTTAAAATTCTGAGATGTGTGTGTGGCCCATCCTCAACTGGGGGCCATGCCTATGGACTCTGAACTGTGTCCCATTTTTTCAATTGAGTTTTTGGTTTGTTGATCTCTAATTTCTTGAGTTCTTGATGCAGTTGGTATATTAGGTCTCTGTCAGACACAGGGTTGGTGAAGATCTTTTCCCATTCTGCTGGTTGTGTCCTATTGACAATGTCCTTTGCCTGAAGCTTTGCATTTTCATGAGGTTCCCTTTATTATTTGTTGTTCTTCATGTCTACACTATTGATGTTCTGTGCCAATGTGTTCAAAGCAGTCCCCCACTTTCTCTTCTATTATTTAGCGTGTTCAGTTTTATGTTGAGGTCTGTGATCCACATGGAGGTGAGTTTGCTGCAGGGAGATAAATATGGGTCCAATTAGTCCAGCACCATTTGTTGAATATGCTTTCCTTTTTCCATTGTATGGTTTTTGCTTTGTTAAAATCAAGTATGTGTGTTTGTGTGTGTGTGTGTCTGTGTGTGTGTTTATTTTTAGGTCTTCAATTCTATTTGATTTATTAAACTGTCTATTTTTTAATGACAATATCATGCTGTTTTTATTATTATTTCTCTGTAGTACAGCATGAAATCAGGGATGGTAATATCACTAGAATTTCTTTTATTGCACAGGATAGTTGTAGGTATCCTGTCCTTTTTGTTTTTTTTTTCCATATGAAGTTAAGAATTACTTTTCAAGGTCTGTAAAAGTCACATTGGATTTCTGATGGAAATTACATTGACTCTGTAGGTTCCTTGTAAGATGGCTAATTTTGACTATGTTAATCCTGCCAATCCACGAGCATAGGAAGTCTTTCCATCTTCTGATATTTTCTTCAGTTTTTTGTTTCAGAGAATGGAAGCTCTTATCGTCTGGGTCTTTCACATGATTTATTAGACTAACACCAAGATATTTTATATTATTTGTGGCTATTTTAAAGGGTGTTGTTTCCCTGATTTTTTGCTCAACCAGTTTATTGCTTATATAAAGGAGGGATATTCATTTTTGTTTTTGGTTTTTTTTTTTTTTTTCAGGTAATTTTGTATCTGGCAACTTTGCTGATGGTATATCAGCTACAGGAGTTCTCTAATTGAATTTTGATGGCTGCTTATGTATACTGTCATATAATCCACAAATAGTGATACTTTTCCTTTTTCCTTTCCACTATCCCTCTGAACTTCTTTAGGTGTCTTATTGCTCTAGCTGGAAATACAGGTACTATATTAAATAGATATGGAGAGTATGGGCAGCCTTGCCATATCTCTGATTTTAGTAGAATTGTTTAAGTTTCTCTCCATTTAGTTTCATATTGGCTATTAGCTGGCTCTAGATTGATTTTGTTATGTTTAGGTATGTGCCTTGAATTCCTGGTCTCTCCAAGACTTGTAACATGAAGAGGAGTTAGATTTTGTTGAAGGTTTTTACAGCATCTAATGAAAGGATCATGTGTTTCTTTGCTTTCAGTTTGTTTATACTGTGAATAGCATTCATAATTTTTTGTATAATGAACCAATGTTACATCCCTGGGATGAAGACTTTGATCATGGTGGATGATGTATTTGATGTGTTCTTGTGATTGATTTGCAAGTATTAGATTAAGTTAAATATAATTGCATCAATGCTCATAAGAAAGAATGTTCTGAAATTCTCATTCTTTGTTGAGTCTTTGCATGGTTTAGGTATCAGGGTGACTGTGGCCTCATAGAATAAGTTTGACAATGTGTCTTCTGTTTCTATTTTGTGGAATACTTTGATCAGCATTAGTATTCGTTCTTTGAAAGTCTGATAGAATTCTGCACTAAAACCTTCTGCATGTGGGCTTTTTTGCTTGAGACTTTAAATGACTGCTTCTAATTCATTAGCATTTATAGGACTATTTAAGTAGATTATATGTTCTTGATTTAACTTTAGTAAGTGATATCTATAGGGAAAAACCATCCATTTTATTTAGATTTTCCTATTTTTGTGGTACAGGCTTTTGATGTAAGATCTAATGGTTCTCTGGATTTCCTTATTGTTAGTTTTCTGTCCCCTTTTAATTTTTGATTTTGTTTGTATTTAAAATGATAAGTTATTTTCTTCCTTCCTTCCTTCCTTCCTTCCTTCCTTCCTTCCTTCCTTCCTTCCTTCCTTCCTTCCTTCCTTCCTTCCTTCTTTCTTTCTTTCTTTCTTTCTTTCTTTCTTTCTTTCTTTCTTTCTTTCTTTCTTTCTTTTCTTTTTACACTCCAGATTTTATTCCACCCACCCCTGGTCTATTCTCTGACTGTTCTACATTCGATACCTCCTCCCCATCCCCCTGTCTCCATGAGAATGTCCCCACCCCCCACCCCACCAGACCTCTCCACTCTGTGGGGCCTCCAGTGTCTTAAGGGTTAGGTATATCTTCTTTGACTGAACCCATACCCAGAAATCCTCAGCTCTATATGTGTGGGGGGCCTCATATCAGTTGGTGCATGCTGCCTGTTTGGTGGTCTACTGTTGGAGAGATTTAGAAGACCCAGCAATACCACCTTTAGGAATATACCCTAAAAATGCCCCACTATGTCACAGGGGCACATGTTCCATTATGTTCATAGTGGCCATATTTGTGATAGCCAGACGCTGGAAACAAACCAGATACCCCACGACAGAAGAGTAGATATAGAAAATGTGTTTCAAATATACCACATTTTCTGTATCCATTGCTCCTTTAAGGGGCATCTGGGTTCTTTCCAGCTTCTAGCTATTATAAATAAGGCTGCTATGAACATAATGGAGCATGTGTCTTTATTGCATGCCGGGGAATCCTTTGGGTATATGCCCAGGAGAGGTATAGCAGGATCCTCTGGAAGTCTCATGTCCATTTTTCTGAGGAACCTCCAGACTGATTTCCACAGTGGTTGTACCATCTTATAGCCCCACCAGCAGTGGAGGAGTGTTCCTCTTTCTCCACATCCTCTCCAACACCTGCTGTCTCCTGAGTTTTTGACCTTAGCCATTCTGACTGGTGTAAGGTGAAATCTCAGGGTTGTTTTGATTTGCATTTCCCTAATGACTAATGATGTTGAGCACTTCTTAAGGTGCTTCTCGGCCATCCGAATTTCTTCAGGTGAAAATTCTTTGTTAAGATCTGCACCCCATTTTTAATAGGGTTATTTGGTTCCCTGGGGTCTAACTTCTTGAGTTCTTTGTATATATTGGATATTAGCCCTCTATCAGATGTGGGGTTGGGGAATACTACTCAGCAATTAGAAGCAATGAATTCACAAAATCTTTAGGCAAATGGTTTGATCTGGAAAATATCATCCTAAGTGAGGTAACCCAATCACAAAAGAATACACATGGAATGCAATCTCTGATAAGTGGATATTAATTAGCCCAGAAACTCTGAATACCCAAGGCACAAATTGCATAACAAATGACTCCCATGAAAAAGTATGGAGAGGGTCCTGATCCTGGAAAGGATTGATCTAGCATGGGAAGGGAATATAAGGACAGAGAAAAAGGAGGGAGGTGATTGGAGAAGGGATGGAGAGAAGAAGGTTTATGGGACATATGGGGAAGGAGGATCCGGGAAAGGGGAAATCATTTGGAATGTAAACAAAGAATATAGAAAATAAAAATATTTAAAAAAAAAAGAAAAGAAAAGAAAATGTGTTTCATTTACGTAATGGAATACTATTCAGCTATTAAGAACGAGAACATCCTGAATTTTGCAGGCAAATGGATGCTGAGTGAGGTAACTCAGACCCAAAAGGACATGCATGGTATGTACTCATTAATAAGTGGATATTAGAAAAAAAAAAGCACAGAATACCCAAGATTTAATCCATAGAACTCAAGCTAGAAAGAATTGAAACAGGCAACCTCTGGAGGTAGGAGGTTAGGAGGACCCTCCAGAATGCACCAGAAACCTGGGAGGTGAGAAACTCTCAGTACTCAAAGGGAGGGACACTAGATGAAATGCCAGACAGTAGGGAGAGCGAACTTACAGAGCCCACCTCCAGAAGGAAGACGGGGCATCAAGTGGAGGGATGGGGTTTGCCATCCCACAGTTAAAACTCTCACCCATAATTGTTCCTGTCTGAAAGAACTACAGGGATGGAAATTGAGAGGAGCCTGAGGAAAAGAAGGTCCAGTGAGAAGCCCAAAGTGGGATCCAGCTCATGGGGAGGTCCCAAGGCCTGACACTATTACTGAGGCTGTGGAGTGCTCGCAAAACGGGACCTAGCACGATTGCACTGAGGAAGATCCAGCAAGCAGCTGAAAGAGTCAGATGCAGATATTAGCATTCAACCAATGGACAGAAGTGTTGTTGAATTAGGGAAAGGCTGAAAGAAGCTGAGGAGGAGGGTGACCCCGGAGAAGGACCGCAGTCTCATTTTTGATTTTTTTGTTTTTCACTTGGCTAGTATCTCTCTGTCTTTTCATTAGTTTGGCCAAGGCTTTATCCATCTTTCTGGTTTTCCCAATGAATCAGTTCTTGGTTTCCTTGTTTCTTTGTATTGTTCTTTTTGTTTATAATTTATTGATTTCAGCCCTGAATTTGATTATCATTTTTTTTGCCACCTACTCCTTTTGAATATGTTTGCTTCTTTTGTTCTAAAGCTTTCAGGTATGCTTTTAAATTGCTGGTATGAGATCTCTCCAATTTCTTTTTGCAGGCACTTAAGGCTATAAACTTTCCTCTTAGGACTGCTTTCATTATTTTCCATAAGTCTGGGTATGCTATGCCTTCATTTTCATTGACTTCTAGAAAATTTTCAATTTCTTTCTTATTTCTTACCTGAGCCAGTGGTGATTCCTTAGAGTTATTCAGTTTTCATGCATTTGTAGGCATTCTGATGCTTCTGCTATTGTTGAATTTTAGCTTTAGTCCATGGTGATCTGATAAGATACAAGGGATCGTTTTTATTATCTTGTATATCTTGAGGCTTGTTATGTGACTGACTATATGGTCAATTTTGGAGAAAGGTTCTGTGAGGTGCTAAGAAGAAAGTATATTCTTTTGTGTTTGGGTAAAAGGTTCTGTAGATATCTGTTGGTTCCATTTGGTAAATAACCTGTTTTTTTTCCCCAATATTTCTCTGTTTCAATGTCCTGTCCATTGGTGAGAGTTGGTATTGAAATTTCCCATTATTAATGTATGGAGTGCAATATATGATTTAAGGTTTAGTAATGTTGCTGTTACAAATGTAACAGAATGTGGCTGCCCTTGCAAGATGTTCAGAATTGAGACATCATCTTAGTGGATTTTTCCTTTGATGAGTATGAAGTAACCTTTCCCATCTCTTGTTTCTCTGTCTATGGTTATTGATTGTTTTCAGGGTACAATAGTCTGGACTGACATCTGTGGTCCCTTAGAGTCTGCAAGACAGACATCTGCTTGAGCTCTTCTGGCTTTTAGAGTCTCTGTTGGGAAGTCAGGTATATTTCTGATAGTTCTACCTTTAATGTTACTTGGCCTTTATACCTTGTAGTTTTTAATACTCTTTCTTTGTTCTGTACATTGAGTGTTTTGATTATAATGGGGGAGAAGTATTTTCTTTTTTTTATTATTATTTTATAGTTTTTTTATTTTTTTTATTTTTTTATTCGATATAATTTATTTACATTTCAAATGATTTCCCCTTTCCTAGCCCCCCACTCCCCGAAAGTCCCGTAAGCCCCCTTCTCTTCCCCTGTCCTCCCACCCACCCCTTCCCACTTCCCCGTTCTGGTTTTGCCGAATACTGTTTCACTGAGTCTTTCCAGAACCAGGGGCCACTCCTCCTTTCTTCTTGTACCTCATTTGAGGTGTGGATTATGTTTTGGGTATTCCAGTTTTCTAGGTTAATATGCACTTATTAGTGAGTGCATACCATGATTCACCTTTTGAGTCTGGGTTACCTCACTTAGTATGATGTTCTCTAGCTCCATCCATTTGCCTAAGAATTTCATGAATTCATTGTTTCTAATGGCTGAATAGTACTCCATTGTGTAGATATACCACATTTTTTGCATCCACTCTTCTGTTGAGGGATACCTGGGTTCTTTCCAGCATCTGGCAATTATAAATAGGGCTGCTATGAACATAGTAGAGCATGTGTCCTTATTACATGGTGGGGAATCCTCTGGGTATATGCCCAGGAGTGGTATAACAGGATCTTCTGGAAGTGAGGTGCCTAGTTTTCAGAGGAACCGCCAGACTGATTTCCAGAATGGTTGTACCAATTTGCAACCCCACCAGCAGTGGAGGAGTGTTCCTCTTTCTCCACACCCTCTCCAACACCTGCTGTCTCCTGAATTTTTAATCTTAGCCTTTCTGACTGGTGTAAGATGAAATCTTAGGGTTGTTTTGATTTGCATTTCCCTAATGATTAATGAAGTCGAGCATTTTTTAAGATGCTTCTCTGCCATCTGAATTTCTTCAGGTGAGAATTCCTCGTTTAACTCTGTACCCCATTTTTTAATTTCTTTTCTGGTCCTATCTATTTAGTGTTCTGCAAGGTTCTTAAATGTTTACAGGCTTCTTTTTCTTTAGGTTTGAAATTTTTTCTATGCTTTTGTTGATAATATTTTCTGGGACTTGTCACTGGGAATCTCTCCTTCTATTCCTACTATTTATACATTTAGTCTTTTCATAGTGTCCCATATTTCTTGTATGTTTTATGTCAGGAACTTCTTAAGTTTAACATTTTTTTTGACCAATATATCAGTTTCTTTCATTGTATCTTTCATACTTGAGATTCTCTCTTTTGTCTCTTGTATTCTGTTGTGGATGATTGCTTGCATCTGTAGTTCCTGTTCTCTTCCCTAGGGTTTCTATCTCCAGGATTCCCTCAGTTTATGTTTTCTTTATTGCTTCTATTTCTGCTTTTAGTTCTTGCACCATTTTCTTCTTTTCTTTCACCTGTTTCATTGTCTTTTTTCTGTAGTTCTTTATGGAATTTGTTCATTTTTCCTTTACACACATGCCTCTATCTAAGTTCATCTTGTGCTTTGGCTGTGTTTGGATGCCCAGAGTTTGCTGCAGTAGGATACACAGGCTCTGCTGGCTTGCTATTGCCCTGACTCTTGTTAATTGTAGTCTCATGCTAGCCTTTAGCCGTCTGGTTGTTCTTGATGTTTTCTGGATGTTCCTGATATTAGCAGGACTCCTTGCTGAGGGCAGGCAGAGCTACGGGCCTCTCTTGGTTCTTCCTCAGGTGGGCATGGTAAGCAGGATATTCAAGATCAATCATGGTATGCACTCACTAATAAGTGGATATTATCCTGGAAAATTGGAATACCCAAAACATAATCCACACATCAAATGATGTACAAGAAGAATGGAGGATTGGCCCCTGGTTCTGGAAAGACTCAGTGTAGCAGTGTAAGGCAAAACCAGAACAGGGAAGTGGAAAGGGGTGGGTGGGAGAACAGGGGGAGTGAAGGGGGCTTATGTGACTTTCAGGGAGTGGGGACCAGAAAAGGGGAAATCATTTGAAATGTAAATAAAAAATATTTCGAATAAAATAAAAAAAAGAAGAAAAAATAAATTTAGTGTCAATCACATGACCAACCATCGTTAGTAAAATTCCTTTTAGAATAAAAAATATTCTAGAAAAAAAGTCTTATTGTTTTCTGTTTTTGTTGTTCATATTTCAGAATCCACAGCAATCCATACAACTGTGTTGTATCCTCTTTTCCTTCCAAAAGAAATAGTGCTGTGTAAATTTGTTACAATTATTCTTAAAATTGAGAAAAATATTTTTTATTAATACTAAAAAGTATAATAATAATGAGCCAAAATTCAATAGAACTCTCCAAATATTCTCCATAAAGCATCACTTCAAATAGAAGATATTTTACACATAAAATTTGCAGTACCACTGTTCATATTGAATACCAAACCTAGCAATAGGATTTTCTTACATTTATACTTTATGGACTCAGTAGTCAGATTGATAACTATTTAAAAAGTAGTTCATTTTTAATAAAAGTACTTAAATTATTTGGGTTTGCAAATAGATTTTGTACCTTGTACACAAAACATATTTTTTTATTTTCTATATTCTTTGTTTACATTCCAAATTATTTTCCCCTTCCCAGTTCCCCCCTCCCCAAAAGTCCCATAAGCCCTCTTCCCTCCGCCCATTCTCTAAAACAGTAAATATCACCTTTAGGGAAGTAAAACATTAAAATAATAACTCAATATAAAATTATACAAGGCATTAGCACTGAAACTTATTTATTGTTTACATTCTGAATTTTATTGTTTATGTTTGCCATCTATCTTTAAGCCATTTTTTAGTGTTTTCTTATATGAACTAGACCAATTTAGTTTTGTTAGCCCAGACGTGCCCTCTACTGTCGTACTCCTTCACTGTCTACTGGTTGAGTGGGTGGATGCATTGGAGCAAACACCCAGAAGCCTTTCCTCTTACACTCCATGTATGTGCCTAGCATTGCATTGCAGAGTCAGATTTATGTCACCAAGAGAAGAACTTTATGTTATACCTGACATCTTCTATTTTATAATTCAAGCCTAGTCACTCTGTATCCTTGGATACAAATGTACACAGACCTCTTCATTTATCAGGCTGGTAAGTCTTGTCTCTATTCTTATGTTCTCATCACCTGTAAACAGGTCAAATGTCTGCAGTCCACATACCCTCATGTATCTATGAGTATACACTTCAATCCTATTTGTCTGATTGGCTTATAATTGTGTATTTAATTTTCCCATTTTTCTATTATATAGTACCGATGTCTAGTCTTTGCTTATCATGACTATCCTACTTATGAGTTGTCATGGGAAGAAAGTGGTATACACAAAGTTTCTTGTTATGGGATAAGCTACTAGATTCGTGAACCCTTTCTGGAAACAAACCATGAATTCTAATTACAACACGTATCTGGACAAGAGGAATGCCTCGGGGTGAAAGTATTTGCCTGCAGGTCTGGATATTTGAGCTCCACTTCTGAAGTCCACATGGTTGAAACTCAGAAGAGACTCATACAGAAGATACTCATAAGAGAGCTGTCCTCTGAACCACACACATACATGTACACACATACAGAGAGAGAGGGAGGTGGGGGAGAGAGAGAGAGAGAGAGAGAGAGAGAGAGAGAGAGAGAGAGAGAGAGAGAGAAAGAGAGAGAGAGAGAGAGAAAGAGAGAGAGAGACTAACAAGATACTTTTCTGTTTGGAAATTATGCTAGTTTGCTTTTCTCATTTCTATAAAAAGAACTGAGAGAAATCCTTCCTTCCAATCCTAAATCAAATCTGACATTTATGACTAGAGATGACAAAACTTCCCTGGTTTTCTGCTCTGAAAAATATTGAGTGTCAGGATACTTTCTCATGCTGTTGGTGAGGTTAAACAGTTGACTTCACAAAAACTGTCTTCATCAATGGGAAGCCATTCGATCTGTCTCCTCTGTGTGAACTGTGGCTGCTTCTGGTTGAGAGAAGACCCAGTTGTATTCTTGAAGTGAGAGAAACAAAATAGAAGGATTAAAAATACTGGCTTTGGGGTGTATATATTTTGTAGAGAAATATTTTACTTTGCCAAGTGATTTTCAATTAACCCAGAAGATGATTGTGTTACCAAAACAATGGAGTAGCAAGGATCTCAGTCTGACCAATGAACATTGCTGCCACAGGATCTGAATAGGACAGGTGATCTTAGCTGAAAGGCTGGGAAGCAGTATCCTTCATTTCTGAGATGCATAAATATCTACAAGGAAGAAGCACATATGAAATATTTTGTTTTGACTCTCATCTGTTCTTCTGACCATATGGCAGCCACTGTGACCTTCCTGTGGCTGCCAACTCGTCCTCAGGCAGCACAGGTGAGTTTTGCTGAACAAGGAGACCTAGTCAAGCAGATCTGGCAGGTTTGTGATGATGTATACACAGAGAGATTCCAGTTTAGGCTCTTCACTTTGCTGATTTGATAGCAGTACAGACGGTGAGTGATGTGGACCTTTAAATCATAACTTTGACAGTGAGAAAAGTGTGTAGGCCTCATCAGGGAGTATATAAACATGCATAAGGAAACGATGGGGACATGTGGCTACTGTGCCTATATATATATATATATATATATATGTGTGTGTGTGTGTGTGTGTGTGTGTGTGTGTGTGTGTGTGGTGTGTACATATATGTGTGTGTACATATATATATGTGTGTGTGTACATATATATACATATATACATATATATGGATTTTAAGTGTTTATTCAATACCAAATAGTCAGCATTTAGATCACACAGACACACACACACAGACACACACACAGACACACACACATAGACACACACAAACACACGCACCCACACCACTAAATTGGTTCACAATATTATATATTTACTTGGTATAAATATATATATAAAATAATAAAATAATATTACTTGAAGAAAATGAGATCATGAAAATCTGGGCATGTGAGGACATGGAACAGACTAGAAGGAGTAAATAGAGGAGGATTTTACATTGTATTTTATTTTTAAAAAGATTGTAAAAAATGTTTCACTTTGAAAGAGAATTTATACAGGGTATATAAGGTTAGTCATATCTTCCCAGAATTTAATTTTCAAAACACTAATTTGAGCAGGTATTTGATAGGAAGTACAGAAATTAATTCAGTGGTAAAACATGTTTTTGAAATGACTGCATATCATATCTTATATCTTCATATCTCTTATAAATGAGAGAATTGAATGTGCAAATACATTTCAAAATCTGATAGATGCAGATTTTCTACATTTGTGTACATATATCACTTCTAAGTGAGTTATCTTGAGATTAAGTATTTTGTATAATTAATTATATAAGAAGGAGATTTTGAAAAATACTGTCTCAGACTTACCATATTATAAATTTGTTATTTCTCCTATTTTAAGTAAAGTATTCTTCCCATTTTATTTTATGTGTATGGTTGTTTGTCCTGCAAATGTGTCTTTACATATGTGTGCCTGAAACCCACAAAATCCAGAATAAGGGGTAGGATTTCCTAGAACTGGATTTTCAGATATTTGCAAGCTGCTTTGTGGGTGGGAATAAAAACCAGGTCCTCTGGAAGAGAAGTGCTGATAACCACTATGCCAGCACTTTAGTTATGTCGCTTTATTTGTAAATATTGTTCATGTGTGTTTAATTTTCTGATATCACTAAGCATTCGCTAACCCTTGCATAATGGGAGATGAAGCTAATTATTGAAGTGTCAAAGTATATAAACTGAAAGGGGAGATCATAAGAAGAGATAAAGGGAAGGTATAATAGAACCCCCCCCCTTCTTTTTTGGTCTTCCTGATACTTTATAGACCCATTTCATTATAATATAAATGACTACAAGAATGTCAACCTAAAGTACATCTTGGCCTTCACAGCCCTGCTACATAGTCATAGAAGCTATTTGGGGATTTCTTATGGCAATGAACTGTCATATTCTACATACTAGCCCTCAGATACTTGACTTTTAGTAAAATGTAAAACATTTCAAAAAAGCACAAAAGAGCTTCAAAGCACCATGAAACTTCAATATGGGTTACCGTAAATGCATTCTCTCTCATCAATCTCGTTTTATCCTCCCTCTCTGAGACACTCTGTTGGATTATTAATTCAATGACTATATTGTTGGCTAGCCTCCGTTCATGCAAAGAAAAGTTCAGCAATCAGTCTTAATTGATATCATCCTGAAAAAGATTTGTTTAAATATTCAGCCCGATATTCCACATGACTAATTTATGGTCATAAACTGAATAAGTGACATTTCCAAAATTCAATTTTTAACACAATTAAATTTTCTAGCATAAAACAATCTCTCATAAGCAGGTTAATTGTTTAAGCTGAAACATAGCACCTTTCCCCTCTAAACATCTATAAATATAAATTAAGTTACATCATAGCACATTATACTAGACATTCGTCTCTGGAGAACTAATAGGGTCCTTATTCAGAAACCAATTTTCTGCCCTAAAGTTCACAGGGTAAATAAGCAACGGACACAGAACTGGAAATCAGAGACTGCTACATTTCCAAACTTCTATTTGAAATATTTATTCGAGGTCCCATGATTAAACTGGTCTGTATGTTAATTGTAGAGTCAATTAGTGAAATACTAGGGCAAGCACAAATCCCTTTGTCTTCTAGAGGAGTGGCACATCTGGGCAAAACACACACACACACACACACACACACACACTAGTGAGGGAGAGAAACTGAGAGAGAAATACTCACATATAGATAAATACACAGAGGAGAGGGGGAGAAAGAGAGAGAGAGACAGACAGACAGAAAGACAGACAGACAGACAGAGGGGGAGAGAGAGGGAGAGAAGAAGAGGGGTAAGCAGTTTGATAGCTATCCTTGATTGTCAACCTGATTACATCTTAAATTAACTAAAATCCCCAAAGGGGGGGCATGCTAGTGAGAGATTTTTTTGCTCAACTTGAAGTAGAAAGATCTACTTCTATTTCACTTCTTGAGTTGGGAAAACACACCTTTCACTTGAGCACACCTTCTGCTTGAAACCTATAATAAGAACACGGGGCAAGGAAGGTTTTGCCCTTTGTTCACGCTCGCCTTGCTAGGATGTTGTTCATTGCTTCCCTGGCACTGGATCTACAATTTGGGGACTGTAGCATCTACAGAAGAGCAGCTCGGATCTGGATCCTTACTGTTCCTGTTCACAGCCATTGTTGGATTAGCTGGACTCCTGTGAATTATTCTAATCAATCCTCTTTCTGTACGTATAGAGAGAATCCTTGTTACTCCAGCGAATGCTGGCGAATACACAGATAGAATAAAATTAAACACAAGCAGCAAGAACAGCAGAATCACCATTTCTTCTTAAATCTGCTCGATTTGTTCTGCTATGAAATCTGGACCTATTCAGATTAGACTGTTTCCGTGGCTACGTTTCCAAGTAGCTTCTGTTTATGGCCAATCAGATGTTAGTGTTCTACAGCTGTGAACTGAGCTGGACTTAAGCTTAAAACTAGATTTTCCTGGTGTCTCACATGTGGCATTTAGGTATTTAGCAAAGCTGGAAATTTCTTGATTCTTAGGAAAATAAGGTTGTTTGCGTCAGCAACCAGATTTCAGAAATTTGAGATTTTGTGGAATTTTATTTTTAGTCCTTGCCTTGATACTTTATACTTTCAGTAGCCATCTAAACTTGAGTAGTCACTTGAGTAGACTAAGGGGGTTGTCTTCCTAATTTTGTGCTCAACTATCAGTCAGCATGTTCATAGGACTGAAATTTTCTTGGGAAAAATTAATTTCTAATTCCATTGTGACCGAGTTGCAATTAAGTATTTGATGATACATATTGCTAGAAATGCATGAGAAAAAAAAGATTAAAGCACACAATATCTTGAAATTAATTAATCTGTATTAGTAAATATCTCCATGATGCAAGTTTAAGCAATTCTTTTCATTATCAATTCTAAGAAATGTTGTTATGCATATCAGCATGATGGTAGTACTTATGTATGCCACTATGATGAATTATAATTCTTATACAAAGTTGTATCATCAATTATCATAAATTTTGTATTTTTTTGAAATTTATTAATTACCAACCTATAGGCTTCTTTCCCTAATTTTTAAAATATTTTACTGAAAATACAGAGTACACATGGAGTGACCCATGGCTTCAGCTGCATATGTAGCAGAGGATGGCCTTATGTGGCATCAATGGAAGAGAAGGCACTTGGTCCTGTGGAGGCTTGATGCCCCAGTGTAGGGAAATGCCAGGTTGGTGGTGCTGGAGTAAGTAGTTGGGTGGGGGAGCTCCCTCATAGAAGCAGGGGGTGGGGAGGAGGAATGGAATAGGGGGTTTGCGGAGGGGAAACCAGGAGGGGGGATCACATTTGAAATGTAAATAAACAAATAACTAATAGTAAAAAGAAAATAGATTCTTCTTTCATACAATACATCTTAAGCACAGTTTCTTCTTTCTCCACTCTTTCTCAGATTTTACTCTTGCTCAATTTCCTCTTCAGAAAAGACCAGGTCTCTAAGACGTGACAAACAGGACAAAACAAGATAGCTTAGGACGAGGCAAACGCCCTCATATCAAGGCTTTGCAAGGCAAACCAATAGGAAGAAAAGAGTCCCATGAGCAGGCAAAAGACTTAGAGAAATGCCGACTACTATTACTAGGAGTCCCACAAAACGAGCAAACTAACAGCCATAGCATATCCACAGAGGACCTGGTGAAGACCCTGTTCTTAGTGCTTCAGTCTTTATGAGCCCATATGAGCTCTGCTTGTTTGACTCAGTGGGCAATTTGCTCCTGGTGTTCTCCATCCCCTCTGACTCTCATGATCTTGATCTTTCCTCCACGTCTTCCATGAGGTTCCCAGATCTCCTAAGCGAGGGACCTGATAAAGAATTCTAATTTAAGCCTTCTGTCTGCATAGTGTCTGGTTGCAGTTCTCTGCATGTCCTCCCATCTTGCGTGCTTTAAGGAATGACCTTATTTATCAACCTGAAAGATAGTTCTAAAAGAAATATATTTTACGTATTTATATTCCAGTCGTTGCTCCCTCCCTCCCCTCTCCTTTCCGCTTTCCTCTGCCACAGTTCCTTATCTAGCATCTCTTTTTTCTTGCTGGGGAATCCTCTGGGTATCTGACAGGGAATCTCCCCCACCCACCTCCCCCTTCCCTGGGGCCTCAAGTCTCTTGAGAATTAGGTACATCTTCTCCCACTGAGGCCAGACTAGGTGTAGTCCTCTGCTATATATGTGCTGGGGTGGCTCAGACCAAGAGGCTCCTGTATGCTGCCTGGTTTGTGGCTCAGTCTCAGGGAGCTCCCTGGTGTCTGGGTTAGTTGAGACTGCCGATCTTCTTATGGGGTCACCATCCTCTTTAGCATTATTATCACCTATAAATCATATTTAATGTAGAAGCTGAATATTGCGAAGTAACATTCCAGTACACTAGTTAGAGCACAGCCTTAGCAGCAGAGCTCCCCAAATGTCCACTATAATCTTTCTATCAGACTGTCCTTCATGTCAAGAGTAGGTAAAGTTGGGATTCAATAAAGCATGTCTTTAAAATGGTTACATAAACACTAATAAATATGAGTATATTTTGAAAATCCTGTAGTTTGATTTTAATTTGTGGGAGATTACAAAGCTTAATGGTACATTGCAATGTTCTGAATAAGAATTAGGTCAGTGTATTTCTCTACTCGAGTGAAATGCCTTAATTTCACTGGAGTGATGAGTTAGATTAACGTGATTAGGGAAATTCCAAGCAGAAAATCAACACCAAAGATTAGCAAATTTTGAAGTGAGAAAGTATGCACTTGTAGATTCAAAATACATGTGATTGAATGGACCAAAGCTAAATCCTAGTAAGTGGACTGGATTGATTAATTTATCCCGCAAAGATATGCTGAGTTCTTATCAACATCTTGTACTTCTCTAGTGGTAAATATGCACCAGTGCACAAAGCAGGGACTCTGCCTTCATTTTTATTTTTATTTTTTAATTTAATTTATTTTATTTTTTTTACAGATTAGCGTTTAGGAAGCCATGCATGTACAAATAGAGGAAAATAAAAACATGATAAGTATATAAGCTATGTAAGCAGTGATAACTATAGAAAATAAAATTATAGCTTAGTAAGAAGAAATTTGATATCTTAAGTGGCTGATGGAGATCAAACCAATGTTTTTATTTTTAAATAAATTATTCTTGCTAGAATTGTTATTTGGGAAAAAAACAGCTGTGAAATTCGCAGGAATAAAATATTAAAAACCCAACAAAGCCAAACAATAAGAAAATCACTAAAGAACTCAAAATGCGATGTAGTGGCTCACTCCCATCATCCCTTCACTTGGAATGCTGAGACAAGAGGATCCGTAGTTCAGGGCTAGCCTGGGTTACACAGTAAAGTGCAGACCAGCCTGAGTTGTGTGCAATCCTTGCCTAGGCAACTGAAACAAACAGTAAAGCCAACACCACAACAACCAGACAGTTATTTCTCATCAGGAAGGGCTGTGATGTCCGTGCCATAGGAATAGATTCTATAATCTCTATAAATAAGCATACGGTTTGAATGGCGGTGACAACAGAAGAAAATTAAACCTACACAGTGTATTCTTTAGCACCAGACATCGTTTGCAGCCCCATAAAGCCAATGCTGGTGAATGGGAGAAAGGAGAGAAAACTAGAGAGATGCAAAGTGGCTGAATCTTGTGCTTTAGATGAACAATAAAAGGGACTTTTGCTTTGTGTGAAGCAGGCATGTTGTAAATGGTTCTGAACAAAAGGTGGAATGCTGCATCTCATGCATTTTGGAGAACATTGGCTAGAGTAGGAGAAAAAAAATTAATCACCAGTAGCTCGTTTATATTTATTTATTCATTTACCCAAATGCTGGCGTCTTCTCAGTACTCCCTTCCCAGAGTTCTTTTTTATCACTCCTCTTCTCCTCTTAGAGGGTAGTGGGCCCCTGGGTATTCCTCAACACTGCCCTATCAAGTCGCTGCAGGAATAGGTGTGTGCTCTCCCACTTTGTCCAGACAAGGGAGCCATATGTTTCTGGGGCCCCAGTCCAGCCTGTCTTTGTTTTTTGATTGGTGGCTTAGTCTCTGAGAGCTCCCAAGGGTCCAAGTTAGTTGACTCTGTTGATCTTCCTGTGGAGTTCTAATCCCCTTCAGGGCCTTCAGTCCCTCATCTAACTCTCCTGTAAGAGTCCCCAAACTCTGTCCAACATTTGGCTGTGGGTACCTGCATCTATTTCAGTCAGCTGCTGGGTAGAGACTCTCAGAGGATAGTTTTGCTAGGCTACTGTCTGTAAGCTTAATAGAGTATCATTAATAGGTTTTTTTTTTCTTGTCCAAAGGACACATTTCAATTTAGGATAGTTGTTGGTTGGTTGGCTATTCCTTCAGTTTCTGCTCCATCTTTGTTCATGCATTTCTTGTAGACAGGACAAATTTTGGATTCAAAGTTTTGTGAGTGGGTTTGTGTCCTTATCCCTCCACTGGGGGATCCTGCCTGGCTACAGAAGGTGACATCTTCTAGTTGAATGGCCCTATTGTTAGAATTCTTGGCTAAGGTCACCCACATTGACTGCTCCATTCCAGAACTCTGGGCTTCCTAGAAATTTCCACCAACCACCAAACCCTGGCAGCTTCAGATTTCCATTAATTTTCTTGTCCATTTGTCTCTATTTCCTATCTCTCCCCATACATGCTCTTGATCCCCTCCTGCCCCATATTACCAGCATATCCCCTCTCCCACCCAGTTCTCTTCCCCCTTTGCATCCTATTACTATTTCTCCCTTCTAAGTGAGTCTCAAGCATCCTTAGGCCTTCCTTCTTGTTTATCTTCTTTGGGTCTGTGAAGATATTCTCTTATTATAGCTATCCTGCACTTTATGGCTAATATACACCCATCAGTGATTATATACCATGCATGTCCATTTGGGTCTGGGTTACCTCACTCAGGCTGATATCTTCTAGTTCCATATGTTTGCCTGCAAAATTCATGCTGCAATGTTTTAAATATCTGAATTGTCTTCCATTGTGTAAAAGAATGACATTATTTTTTTGTATTCATTCTTCAGTTGAGGGGCATCTGAGTTGTTTCCAGTTTCTAGATATTGTGAATATAGTTGCTATGAACATGATGTAGCATATGTCTTTGTGGCATGGTAGAGCATCTTTTGGTTATATTCCTAGTAGTGGTATAGCTGGGTCTTCAGGTAACTAGTTCCAATTTTCTAAAAAACTATCAGTCATATATACACTAATTGTTTGTCTCAATGACACAAATTCCTGCCAGAAACAGCTTCACCGAACTGAGGTTGATTTTGGCTCAAAGTTAGAGAAAATTTTAATCCTACAGAGAGGAGATTGTAATCAGCCATTCCCAGAGGAATGAGCATATAATAAAGGCACCTCTGCTGGAGCAGATCAAAAAGTAGAGAACTGAGACCTAAGTCTGCATTGAGTACAATCCTCAAAGGACTTTCTTCTTAGAGCCCAAAGTCCACCACATGTGAAGTGCGTCAAAAGCATCCCAGACAGTGCTACATCCTGGAAATGAAGATTTAGACCCATGGTCCTATGGGCATATTTAATTCAACTCACAAAGATAGCGTGACTACATATCGAACAGATTTGTTTAAAATAAGACCATTTTAGACTTTATTCTGGAGATTCCATCACTATAAAAAAGTATGGAATCACAAACTGTGAGCAGGAATCATGAACTTGAGCACTATAATTAGTGAAGGCCACATGACATACTTAATATCTGTTCAGTATTCCAGTTCCAGATGGGAAACTGAGAGCCAGTGTCCAGCAGCAATGAATGTGTGAGGACAAGAAGAGTATTAGAATAAAGACAGATCAGTCTGAGCCTCATGAAATCCTCAACCAAAGATCTAAACTCATATATGAAATATCATTCTTTAGACAACAGGAACTTCAAAATATGATAGGACTGAGCAGAGAAGAGCAGAGAATAAAAAATTCAGAAGAGAGATGTCTCATAAATCATATGTATCTACGTTTTATCTCATAAGACATATGGATAGAGGCTGCATCATTTGGGTTGGTTGGATTTCTGTTCTACTGCTATGAAGAGACACAGTGACCAAGGCAGTTTATAAACAAAGTATTTAACTGAGGACTGGCTTAGAGTTTCAGAGTTATATTTACTATCATCATGGCAGGATGAATAGCATGCAGCTTGGCTCTGGAATGAGGATTTATTCCTTATCCACAAGGTAGAGACAGAGAGGGGGCAAAGGACAGACAGTAGGACAGAGGAGGTGGGAGAAAAGGAGGAAGAGAGAGAAAGAGTGAAGGAGAGAGAGGATGGCAGAAAGAGACAGATAGAGACAGAGAGACAAACAGGCAGAGAGAGACAGACAGAGACACAGAGAGTCAGACAAGTATATATATATATATATATATATATATATATATATATATATATATATATATATATATATAGAGAGAGAGAGAGAGAGAGAGACTGCCCTGGGGTTGGCTTTTGAAACAATACTTCCATCCCAGGTTATATATCTTCTTCAGCAACGTCATTTTCCCTAATACTCCCTAAAACCATCCCACCAACTAGGGACCAAGCATTTAAATATATGTGCCTATAGGAAAAAATCTTCACGTTGCCACAATTGTACCATAATTACCTCCTAAAAACAACAGACGTAGCAATATTACTTACAAATGACTGAGGTTGAATTTCATCAAAATAATTATGAAAGAGTCACAGCCCTTACTGCTATAGGAAATGGGAATAACTATTTAAATTACTTAGGCAAAGAAAATGAGGCTAGTACTTTATATTTAGTCAAACTATGCCAAAGATGTTAATGAGTACCATATAATAACTGGAGATCATTTCCCATTGGTATTTCTTTAACATGGCAGTAAGAGAAACTTTTCCAATTTGAATGCTGATGTTGTGCATATATTTAAATAAATACTACCTTTTATCATATTTTAACATTTATACCTTTACATATATTATGGTTTTAGTGATTACTACAATGAGTTAAATGCTTTAATATTTCACTACTCAATGTTTTATAGATTTGTTGACTTTTTAAATAAAAATTTAAAAAAATTTCAGTAATTTAAAATCTGTTTTGATCATAGTCATCCATATTCTCAATTCCCCCCATATGCAGAATATTCTCTACTTTTTCAATTTGGTTTCTTGTTCATTTACTTTTGCTTTTCTTGTTGCTCATATATTCTTGGATATTTAATCTTCCACTTGGGCAGAGTCAACTTCCTAGGTTCTTACTCTTAGAAAAATCTGTTTCTTCCTCTTTCTGTATCTAACAATTGCCAATATTCTCTAGTTTAGAGTTTAATTACTAGTCTACCACAATTTCCATGCTGAAATTTAGGCTGGCTTGAGCTGGCTATTTTTGTTCATGATGTGGCAAATGATGCCAGTCTGCTGTCCTGCTATGTCCAGAACTCTCTGCTCCTTGTTGTAATCTGTGGATCATACACTTTTTCACATCCTCCTCCACAGTGAACTCTGAGCCTTTGGTGGCAGGGTGAAGTCTCAATTTCTGCACATTATCTAGTTGGGGGTCTCTGTGCAAATTGAAGCTTCTTGGGTAAGGGTTGAGGGTCCCCCTGACCTACTGGTATAGTGATAACCTTTTAATGAAAAGTATTAGATGTCTTCCTTAAATGTAGGATAGTAAACGTTTCTTTTCACTAACTCTCTCTCTCTCTCTCTCTCTCTCTCTCTGTGTGTGTTTGTGTGTGTGTGTGTGATATGATGTAGGTTTGTGTACGTGTGTGAGTAAGAGCATGCATGCTTCATGAATCATTAATTGGAGGTTAGAGGATAATCTTGAGTGTCTTTTCTATTTAACAACATCTTCTGTACTTGAGTACAGCAAGGCACCTTTCTTGCAAGCCTCTGTGGATGCTATTGTCCCTTCCTGCAAACTCACTGCCAGCTTCCTGCCAGGAGTGCTGAATTACAGATGGAGAGCTGAATTCTGATCCTCCTACTTACACAGCAAGAACTTTACCTACTGATCCACCTCAGGTGGGAATTTCTTCAATGTTTTTGTAAATCATCACAAGTTCTATTTCCACCAAAATTCATTGCTTTGCTCTGGTGATGTGTTATAGCTACAACTGTATTGAATTCTTTATTAACACAATTAAAAGAGAAGATATGAATTTTAGGCAGCTATTATTAAGTAGAAGGAAATGGTATATGTACTTCTAGCAGACATGGAGAAAAAAACAATTTTCAATTTATTTAAAAATATTAAATTGATTCAGTGAGTAAACGATATTGAACAAATTGATGTATCTAATTGGAGTCAAGATATTACAGTCAGGGACTCGAGAAAGTCATCTAGAAAAACCTTAGTGACAGAATTGGGTTAGCTAGAAAGTGAGTGCACTTTGGGCAAGTATGTGGAGAAGTTAAATTTTGCATATACAGACTCTGAGATGACAAGCAAAGTCTCTCTGTGGTGACAGTTTTGCACATGCCACTTGCACATTTGCTGTTTGACTAGAGATATGGTCGTGCAAGTTTTCTCGAGAAGTACAAGGCTCTAAAGATGAACTCAGAAATTCAGGATGAAAACATGGAAATAAAAACAAAATAACAACAACAATGAGGATCTTATTTCTAAGATTACCCAACTTCCCATGATTCATCACCAGCTGGAGTCTTTTCTTAGGAGTGAGGAATTGGTGGAGAAAAATCTTCATATTTCAGGACATGGATGCAATGTGTCTTTATCTCATATGACTTCGTGTTTATGTAAGTCATTCTTAACAAATGAAAATTTCATGAATGTTGCCGCAGGCCTGACATATAAAGGCCTAGCTCTCAATTACATTTTATCTTTTCAGCTCATAATAAAGTTATTGTGAGGTAGATTGTAGGAATCTGTATGTTTTTGAGGAACAAAATGCATTAGGGTATGCAAAGTAATTTATCTTTATACATAATTCCCCTCAAAACCTAGTTATATTCTTCTATTGCAACATTGTATCCACCTTTTAAAAAAAATAAGGCTACAGCCTAGGGCTGTGTCAACCCTATGTCAAAACAGATTGATAAATTCGCTATGAAAACATTCAAGTTCTGTGGTTACCTGAAATAATTTCAGATAAATTTTAGTATTTTTTTATGTCAATTTTAGGAAGATTTATGAGTCAAATATGCATTAAGATTCAATTCATCTTATTAATTTCTATGACATACTAAATATGGGATTATCAAAACATTGTGATAAATATGGTTCTTTGCTCAATTTTTATGGCTTTAAATATACAGGAAGTATGTAACAATCCATTTTCTGAGTCTTTGAGGTACTGTACTGTAGTTATGACATTATCATCACAAGTTGAAAATCTTCTGTAAGTTTTGAACAGAAAACAACTTGCAAAATGACATTGTGTAGGAAGGTAGTTCGTGATATTTCCTAAGGTATGAGGCATCAGGTAGACTCTCTTAAATATTGATTCTTCTTAAAGGATCTCACTTTGCTATTCTGACAGACTTTAAACTCATTATTATCTTTTCAAAGGATCTCACTTTGTTATTCTGACAGACTTTAAACTCATTATTATCTCAGGCTATCGTCAAACTTGCCATGTAGCCCAGGCTGCCTTAGAATTTATCATTCTCTTATCCATCCTCTGTAATAGTGGTACAGGCATAACCACTGTGTCCAGTGTATTCAGTGTCTTTGGACTCCTTTCCAAAGTTAAAATACAGGGTAATTTAACTTTTTTAAAAAAAATTTAACATGGTTATTTGAAAATAGTATTATATCAGACTAAGTTGCAGATATAAGAGAATGAAAATAAAATATGATTTTTTAATCTACCTTCAGATCTCACTAGGCTCATTTTATTATTGCCTGACAATGTAAGTCAAGATTTTCAAAGGATATGAAAAATATCTCTTATAGTATTTGATTAAAAAGTAAATAACGTTCCACAAAAAATTACATTCGCTGATAATAGCTATATTGTTCTATCATGTCTGTCTGTCTATCCAACTATTCATACCTACCTACTCATCAGTTTATCTAACATCTACCAACATTTATCAGCAGTCATCTACTGCTTTCCCGTGTATATAATTTGTCATTTATGTAACTTTATGTTTCTGAAATCATGTACAAATAGCTTCTCCTTTACTTCTCAATTTTATTGTTGAGAATGAGATTATGTATTTTAAAGAAAATAGAACTCAAAAATTATCATGATTTATATAAGACAACATATAAAATACCTTGTATTATTTCTGTAACCCTCGACCTCATATCAATACTATATTTAATACTAGTCCTTAAGTATGTTTCATCATATATGTTGCTTCCACTGAATTTATAAGCTATTATTCAGGAAGGAGGTTACAAGGCAGTGGTAATTGCATGCCAAGAGTGTTTTATGTCATTTAAAATAGGTGAACTGTTAAGAAGTAGTTGAAGTTGTGAAATTCTATGATAAAATCACATAGAAATAGACATAGTTTGCAAAAGAAAAATTCTCCAGTTGTTTTTTCCAGTTATTTCCTTTCTATTAATATTCACAAGACAGAATTAACACTTGTGCATTGTAAAAATATCAAACAATGATAGGTATAAAGGCCTAGGTTTAATAGCAAACTGAGTTTCACGAGTAGTTAGTACAAAGGGAGAGGAATAAGGAGAAGCTTGAGCACACAGCTGAGAAGCCAAGAAAAGGAAACACACAGGTATCCTTCCAGCGAAGATCTTTAACATCGTCTTCCTCCTGGAATGCTGGGAATGGACGTCTAGTACAATCTGGTAATCCCTTGCTGCCTGTTGAGCCAGGTTCTGCACACATTCTCCAGAATATTATGTTTGTTTACCCCAGACTTCCTCCCTTTTCTAAAACTTGAGCATAGCTTCTAGGCCATAAAATAGATCCTTGTGTCATGTGTAATTTACTTAGTAACTTGTATGTTGTCTTAGTGTGAGGCCAAATCCTGATGCTCACATACATTATGTTTGCTTCAGCTATTCTACCTAGAACCTGAGCATTGTTTCTAGTCCACTGAATCTACCCTCATGGACAAAGCCATATGCTTGGTGTGAAGGGTTTCAATGTAAGCATGCCTTAAGTTTTGTTGCACTCATGGGTCTGAGTGAATTGTTAACAGGAAAACTTTTTGTTTTTTATTTTTTCAAAATCTCATTATGCTTTTTATGGTCCAAATAAATAAACTGGAAGACACTCAAAGTTTTGTCCCAGCATAAGGACTATGAGATAAAGACATATTGTGTCCTTAAGTACCAAGATTTTCTCTGTCAGAAAAGTCTACAGCAGCTGATAAACCATGGGAAGGTGGTTAATGTAGAAATCAGTCCATTTCCTTTCATGTACTGAATCTGTAAATTCACCCTTAGAATATTTTATTTCTTGAGGGAAAATTCCACATTCATAGCTCTGGTTCTGACATGTAACATAGTGCAAATACTATGGACCCCAAAGTACTCTAACCTCAGAAAACTAAGGAGGATTTTCTGAATGCAGAGTTTTACATATGTAGGGCTGGTTAGGTCTCATACCAGAAACTATCAGTTTTGTACAAATTAGTGTATGCACTCAGAAGATATTTCCTGATTGCAGTTTTATTAAGGTATAACCTACATATAACAAAACATACTATTGAAAGCATAGAATACTATTCTTCCTATATTTGTAGATTTGTTAAACTGCCCCAATAATGTATTTTTGGAAGATTATTTTCACTTTGAAATGAAGCCCTGTACTCATCAGCATGCCTCTCCTAGCTCTGTTCCTTATATACTCCTGTCAAGTAAGAGCCTATTCTCTATGGATATTTACCTGCTAATGAATTTCGTAAAGTAGAATTCTTTAAATATGGTTCTTTGTAGACATCTTTAGTACAAGTCACCTCAGACATTGAGGAGTGTTTGAGACCTCAGTTTCAGTGCTACATAAAACCCCATTGTTGGTTTAACTCCATTCAGAAAATAGAAAATGTTTGTTGTGATGTTTCTGCTTCTCAGATATTATGACATTGCTGATGTGAATACCCAGGTACCATGTTTTATTAGACTATGACTTTTCATTTTTGTTAGAATTGAAATAAGTAGGTCACATGAAAAGTCTGTGCTTAACATTTACAGAAGCGACCAGGCTATTTTCTAGCGTGGCTTTACCTTTGCCAGTGGAAGTCACAAGACAAAAAAATTCTAACATTCCAGTAGAGCTAAAGTTTTGAACTAAGAAGCCATCTATGTACAAGCATAAAGGAAATGATATATTTAAGGACAGATCATTTTATTTTTAGAGAGTAAGAGAATGGAAAAATATGTTAGCAAAGGTGATGATCACTTAACATAACAGAAAATATTATTGAAAGATGAAGCTTCAAATTTGAATGAACAGTTAAAACATTTAAATCCTTAAAAGGAAATGTCAATTTGCCCATGCTACAAATACACAATAAATAGTGATTATTTAACTACAAAGTTAAAAAATGAATTTATATCACGATTTTTATTTAAAACAATTATTTTGATGCAAGGTCAAACTGTACCCAATAAGTATGTATTTCAAACAAAAACAAGTTAAAATAATGAAAATTTGGCCATTTTGTATGATAGAAAGATTTTCTGGAAGTGACATTTTCTATTTTCAGTTCATTTTGTAAATGGCTATATAATCGAAGACCTGTTGGTGTGAACCAAAGGAACAAGTTTATTCATGCACTAAAAATTATTTCTGAACTACTGCATGCTTCTTCTCTTACCATTCCTATTAGAGATAATTACTGTAATTCATGTGTTACCGGGACTCCTATGAGCCTGCAAACAACATTTCAATTATCATCTCAATTTTTACAAAAAAGTAAAAATACTTTTTGAAATCTGACAGCCTCCTACAATTTGATATGTGGCTCCAGCCCAGGATTGACTGTTTGTACCACAGCCTCAGTGGAAAGTACAATTTATCATAGAGGTGTGATTAGCTCATTAATTTCTGACATGTTCTCAGGTTAATGTTTTATACACAGGATCACAAAATAAATATTAAAGACATCATGATTATGAATGTTGAGTTTGAGGCGAATCTGTAGATTTCTGTAGCTCACTCGCATAAACTTTTACTTTTTTTTTTAACTTTTAACTTTATCTGACATTTGAGTGTGAGAGGTCTTTCTACCATTTATTGTATTTTTTAAGTTTCTTTGTCAGTGTTTAAATAATATGCACTGTAGAGACCTTTCACCTATGTGAATAGAAACATAAAGAAATTAACAATATTTTCACTTATTTTTCAATTTATAATAATTTTCATTACTTTTATCTTGTGAAACCTAACACTTTGAGGTAAACAATGATAAGGAACAAAGGTGCAAACAGTAATAAAAATCTAGTCCTAGCCAGAGACTTTAGTGAGACATATTAACTCTCTGGAGGATGGTTGAATAGTGCCAAATGCCTTAGAATGAAGGCATACCTGAGACTAGAAGATGCTGCTATTTATTTATAAGAGCTACCACACAAACTATGTGTGGTAGCTCTCACTGATCACTGGAAAAACACAAAGATCAGCAGAGGAAGCATTACAGCGGTCTGCTCATATACTGTAATATAGAAAAAAAAACCTAAACAATACAATATATAAATATGATCTGACAGCAAAGACCTCACACTATCACATCTCTGAATGTTAATAGTTTCAGTTCAGAAGCCAAAATGCATAAAAATTTGATGAGGAAACCGAATTAATTGTTTCCTCAGAGAAGTATGTCTCACTAGCAAAGACAACACAACTTTAGTGTTAAAGGATGGGAGAAGGCAATGTGAGCATATGAAACTAGAAAATAATGACATGTTGCTAGGATATTGTTTTGTGATGCATTATTACTATTTATTGTTTTTATTATTTGTAAATTGACTGGGCTCTGCCTGGGCATGACTTTTGTTGAGTCACCATCAGAACATGGCCAAACGAGTGACGCTTGGTGAAAAACACCTGGAGGAACTGTGAGAGAGGTTCCAGGAGAGGCTTATAGCACAAGTGCATTTTGGATCTTGGATTGTTCTTGAATGTGATTTAGCGCCTCCCGTGACAAACATTTACCGGCAATGTCTAAGACATATTTGTGCAAGGCGACAAATATGGGTCTATTTTCATTTCTCTACATAGAGACAGCCATTTAGACCAGCACCTTTTATTGAAGATGCTTTCTTTTTTCTACTGTATACTTCTGGCTTTTTTGTCAAAGACCAAGTGTCTGTAAGTGTGTGGTTTTAGTTCTGGGTCTTCAATTCTATTCCACTGATCCAAGTGTCCTTGTTGAACATCAGATCATAGTTGTAGAACCTGATCTGGCGATAAGGTATGCTGAGTGCTGTCTTCAGGGTCCCCTCAATCTGAATAGGAAGCTTCTGCATTTCTTTCTTTTCTTTTCTTTTTTCTAAATTATTTTTTTTCTTTTTTTATACTCCACATTTTATTCCCTTCCTGGTCCACCCTCTAATTGTTCTACATCCCATACCTCCACCCTGCCCCCCCCCATCTCCAACGAGGATTACCCCACTCCCACCCCCACCCCCACCAGACCGCTAAACACCCTGGCATCTTCCCTGACTGAACCCAGACCTGGTTGGTGAACCAGTGTCTGAGAGATCTTGGTCCAGATTAATTGAGACTGTCGGTCCTTCTACAGGTTTGCTCTCCTCCTCAGCTTCTTCCAGCTTTTCCCTAATTCAACCACAGGGGTCAGAAGCTTCTGGCCATTGGCTGGGTCCAAATATCTGCATCTGACTCTTTTAGCTGCTTGTTGGGCTTTTCAGAAGGCTGTCATGCTAGGTGCCTTTTTGTGAGCTCTCCTGGATAGGAAACTTGTGCATTTCTTTCATGCTTTCTCAGATATAATCTCTAGCATGGGCCAGGAAATTGTGTTTAAATTGCTGTGTCCTGAGAAAGTTCTGGGAAAGAGCTGCCCTATTAATATTAACTTTGTGCTTTGTATGTTTTTTTTTCCTGAGCTCAAACAATATCCTTTGGATCATTGCTCTCTTTGTTATATTCATGTATAAATGTACACTAAAACTGAAGTAAAATTGTCTACAGCATTAAACTGCAATGCTCCCCATTCTTTAAGTTCTTTAAATACAGACCTGCACGGGTCAATGAAGCTCGACATGCCACAATGTAAAGACAGCAGGAACTCCTGATAGAGTACTTATGACAGGATACAGAGATACTCCACTACAATTTTGAGCTGAGTTTTCAGAGTCAGTGGATGAGGAAGGACTCTTCACCTTTGAAATTACTCAGTAACTGAATCAGAAGAGATATTTTTAAATGTCTGTTTGCTGATGCTCCAGCCCAATGCCAAGATGAATGATTTCTCTAGAACCTAAGTGGAATGTCAGAACCTGCTCAGTGGTGAACTCACTGTCGGCTGTGGTTTTGAATCTGTTTTTCTTTTATGATCCCCCTTTTGGTCCCCAAGCCTCTTTCTCTCTCTCTCTCTCTCTCTCTCTCTCTCTCTCTCTCTCTCTCTCTCTCTCTCTCACACACACACACACACACACACACACACACACACATGCACACCAATGGACTATTCTCTTTTATCTCCCTTTCCACTGCCTCTCTTTCAGGATGTCCTATCCTATCAGTATCGAGCATAGAGTTTCCGTTTCTCAGGCCATTGTTTTGTTCAGCTTTGAAGTCTGTACTCCCTCTATACTGAGGATGGGCATGGGGGCTCTGGGATAGATTTTGGGCTCCTTTCCCTACTGTTTTTCTGTCCAACCATCCATTTCATTTTTTGTTGCTGAAACTAATATTTTCCTGGCATCGTTATCACCCATCTCATGGGATAGCTACTCTCCAAATTTCCCAGTTTATTCCATAGAGTATCTGGCAGTTGGCTCTCCTTGAACTACACTTGTTTTTAATCAACTTGAGATTTCCCTAAAAATTTTACAACACTGCTTTACTTTTCTTTCTACTTGATCTCCCAGGTTTTCAGGAGTTTTTGTTTTAATGTTCGGCATTCTATAATATCCTTATGTAATCCCAGAGTTTTGTTCCTTTGTGGCTTTTGATACTGCTTTATTGCTCCTGTTGGAAAATATGCATTCTTTTACCACCATGTATATGAAATCTTTCTGCATTATTAAAGGACTTATTAAAAAATCATATTTGCTGAAAATAGTACTAATAACTTGTTTCTTTTTATGTTAATGCTTCGTGTAAACTTTCAGCTTCTAAATTGTAAGCACATCATAATATATTTTATGATTCTCTGGAATGTAAAATTCTTTTTTATCCAGTAATATTAGGTCCAAACAGGAAATATATTTACACTTGATAATAATGCATTTGAACTAATATTTATGATCTTTTATGCATTTGTTTCTATTCCTGTTTTTTATTTCCTGCCTTATTTTTAATTTAAAGGGGCATTCATAATTCTTTCCACTTAGCTTCTCCGTCTACTATTAGGAAAGACACATTGGAGATATCATTCTTCTTGTCATATTATTAATATGTTAACAAATATAGTTAATCAACTATTTTTCTAATTGATATTTTTAATAATGATGGGCCTTCATTTTTATTTATTTCTGTAAAAATCTTATCTTGTAAGAGTGACACAAGTTAAATAGAGAATAAGTTTATTTTTTATTATATTAAATGAATAGCTAGAAAGACATGAGGAAGAAAGACATGTCCTTAAAAAATATCTGCTGGGGCAGAAAGCAGGTTTTTCACCCTGTGGAGTTTCTAGGCCTATGAAGGAGAAGGTTCATCTTCTTATTCTCTAGTCAAACCCACTTGTACCACACCTGCTCAGTATATCCCTAGAGTCATAGGACATAGATACATATGTCTTCTAAGTGCTTTAAGCCATAGTGTTGAGGTGGTAAATGATAGACATAAAGGAAACAGAGAAAGATGGTTGTCTCACCACCACGTCCATCTCTTTCAGACAAAATAAAGAGAACTTAGAACACTGTGATCATGTCCTTATGAGTAATTCACTTTCACTGTCCTGGCCATTATTGTTGAGAATAGGAAGTCAAGAAGTCTCTCTTGTCTTGCAGGGTAAAAGCCAGCAATTTATTGACAACTTGATTGGAGAGACTATTTTACTAAAATGTTGCTCAGCATCTGTTCTAGAACCCCATCCCTCTTCTGTGATATATTTAACCTTTTATTTTGCTTGTATATGTGTGTGTGTAATGTGTCCAGGCCTCTGTGTGTGTGTTTGTTTACATGCCTATAGGCAGACTTCTTTGTGTGAGCATGAATGTGCATGTTTTTCCTCTTCAGTCATTTCTCACAGTACATTTTGAGGCAACGTTTTCACAGGAACCCAGAGTCTATTCTAGATAATCATGCTAGTCTAGCTTCCATGTTCCTCAGGGACTCCCAGAGGACAGAATCATGAATTCTGAAATTACAGGTGGGCTAGTTTACCTGCTCAGCATTTATGGCATTTGCATGACCTCTGAGAGCCCACACTTCAGTCCCCATTCATGCCCATGAAGTTCTCTCTCTCAGGTACACCTACCTCCTCCTGAGGAAAATTTTAAGATATAGTTTTACTTCCTGGTCCCAGTCACAGCCATAAATCCTCAGGTGATATCTTTTCCTAATAGGGAATTCCATCATGGGTTCATGCAAATTCTGTTTCATAAGCACTACTAACTAACATACATTCTCAAGCAATGACAAGAAGCAAGCGCCTTCGTGTCACATTCACGCCAGCAAACTTTCCTCAGCATTTATTTTCCACACTTACATAAAAAAATGGTCACCTTAGACCTTGACCCATTTTCTATTCGAAGGTAAACTATGTCTTTCTGAATTATTCTTTCTGTAGAATAAATCTATATAGACTTAATTATTCCTGCTTTTCAGCCTTTGATCATAATCTGTGAGAGAGTGAAAATAGGGTACGTGAAATTTGTGCCATATTGCAGGATTTTTTTTAAATAGATTATTTGGCTCTTATACTGAACATAGAACCTTCCTTTTTCTATTTTAGATCACCAAAAAAAGCTTGCCTGATTTCTTTCATCACTCCAGGTTCCATTCTTTTTGTGTAATTTTAATGAGACACAGGTGAGACTGCGGAGATAGAACATGCCAGCCACAAAAATGAAAAGCTATCAACAGCTTTCCAGAATCTCAGCCCATTTTGAAAATTTTACATCATGCAGAGACCAGTTGAGTTAAAGAAAACTAGAATAGAGCTGGGTACAGCATTCTTTCAGGTATAACAATGGTCAATAAGATTAGTAGGAGTTATCTGGTACTAAACTGGGAAGCAAGTACTCTTGCAATCTAACATAGAAAAGACTACATCCAAGCATCCAAGTCAAATTACACTGTGTTTATTTTCCACTTTTTCAGCCTTTGTTCAAATAATTTAAAAGAAAATGATGGAGAGACTCTCAGGAGCCACTGGAGATGACTTTAGCCAAAATACCAAACAAAAGAGAGATAAAACCTGTAGAGACCACCTCCAGTAGAGAGGCATGGCCCCCCAGTTGAGGAATGGGACCACCCATGCATCTCAAAATTTTTAACCCAGAAATGTTCCTCTCCAGAGGAAAGACAGGGACAAAGAGTAGAACAGAGACTGAAGGAGAGGCCATCCAGAGACATTACCCCCTATGGATCCATGCCATCTGTAGACACCAAGCCCAGACACTATTGCTGATGTCAAGAAGCACGTGTTGACAGGAGCCTGGTATGGCTGTTCTCTGAGAGGTTGTACCAGCACCTGATCAATACAGATGTAGATACTCAAAGCCAACCGCCTGACTGAGCCAGAGCACCCCAATGGAAGAGCTAGGGGAAGGCCTGAAGAAGCTGAAGTGGATTGCAACCCCATATGAAGAACAATATTAACTATCTGAACCACTCAGAGCTCCTAGAAACTAAACCACGATCCACCATCCACAGAGTATACACAGAAGGATCCATGACTCCAGCTACATATGTAGCAATGGGCTGCCTTATCTGACATCAGTGGGAGGGGTAGCCCTTGGTCCTATGGATGCCCCAGCATTGAGGGATGCTAGGGCAGTAAGGCAAGAGTGGGTGAGTAGGTGGAGGATCACCCTCATAGAGGCAAATAGGAGGGGGAGTGGGGGGATAGGATGGGGAATTGTGGTGGGGTAACTGGAAAAGGTATATCATTTGAAATGTAAATGAATAAAATAATTTATTAAATAAAAAGTAAAAAAAAATAATAAAGAGGAGGGAATGGTGAAACCTTTGAAATTATTTTTGAGACCTAAAAAGATAACAATAGTGGAGTGGATTTTATATTGGGAAACATATTCCTCATCTGGAATAATTTCTGAATTGATACTCTTATTGTAATGGACTTCTTGTCTCTTATTCTTAGTAACTACCAGACAAATGTTAAGTTTCAACATAGTCCTACAATCTTAATACATTGCAATTCCTTTGATAAAATTTATTTTTAATTAAAATTGTCCATCCTTTCCATTCATATGTAAGCAACCAGCTATGACAAGGCTCACAGCAAGTGAAACAGATGGAGATCTATCATAGACCTTGCAGAGCACAAAGAAAGTTTATTTGTTTTATGATTGGAATGTAAGTGATATAGATTAGCTATACTCTAGACCTAATTTCTAAAGATTTTCTTCAGTTTCAAGTCCAGAAATGAAATGGATGAATGGGGAGATTGTTTGGACAATCTTGACTGCCAATCTGGCATGATCTACAAGGAGATGGTTTGAGCACGTTTGTTAGCATGTTTCTATAGTGGATTATCTGAGGGGAACCAATCCCTAGAGCAGTAGGCACCAGATATCAAGAGATCTACGGAAGAGCTTGTCACTGTTCCATCTTCAGGACTTCTTGAGGGAGAGTGTGCATCTCTGCAGCTGCCCCACCCTGATATTTGACTCCAGACTCATTGGCTTTCCTTCAGGAACAATACACCAGTCCTTCATGAGGAAATATTGTAGGAGATCAATGAAACATTTGGGATCCCAAGTCATTAGGTCACTATTGGGTTGTCCATGGGTCTCCTGTGCTGCCAGACATTGTTGGCCTATTTTTCAATTATTCTGTTGCATATCCTATAAATCCCACTCATATGCAATCAGTTCATTTCTAGAGAACTTTGCATAGAGCTTAATCTGTATTATTCAGAAGGTATGGGGCATTTTGCTATACAGTTGTAGCTGGTCTTTGCTACTTTTATTTACTACCCTTTATCTCCCTGATTACAACAACTATAAGTAGATAAGAGAGATAGAAGGATAGAGGGGAAACAGAGAGAGAGAGAAAGAGAGAGAGAATTCCCAAATCTAATTCCTTTCTTCTTGTTTCTTCTTTGACCATGACCTCTAACAAATAGCAACCAATACCCACAAACCACCAACAAACACCCATGCTATCTATAAGAGTTCTAGCATTTATATACCCTCTCAAAAGGTCCCAGAATTCCAAATGTCACACAATTGCAGAAACTAACTGCAGCTGGCACAACCTCTCCTCTGCTGGAGTATATGTACAGTTAGCTGCAATAGACAATCAGCAGCAGTCCCGTGTATACGCACCTCGGATTATAATGAGAGCATGTTCTTATAGAATTTTTGTGTTTTTCAAAGAAACCAAAGTTCCAGAGTTCTCATTACATTCAACATTTTTTTCAATTTATCCTTTTTACAAGAAAGTTTTATAAAGTGTCTGATTCATAAACAATTATGCTTTAGCCAAAGAAGATAGCAAAAAAGTGGGAAAAAAACCAACAAAATTTGATTGTCAAGAACTAAGCATGAGGTAGTGAGGTTATCATGTGCAGATTTTGTTGTATAAATGCTGAAAAGAATACAAAGGAAGATTGGAATGCAGACAGCCATCCTGGTACAGTATGAATCCTTACAGAACCTCCAAGACACAACAGTATCATGGAATATAACTTCTTGGTTTAGGAACATTGTGCTTACTTTAGGGCTAGAAAATTTATTTTAAAGGTCAAAGAAAATGAATTAAGATACTTTCTTTGTTACTTCTTTTCATTTGATTTCATATTTCATATCCTTCAGGGATATGTAAATTAGGCTAGTAGTTTCATAAGACATAAAAACAGTGCATAAAAAAAAGCCTCTCTATCTAACTTTGCTCAGAGTAAATCTATTCTGTCTATGTCATGCAAATATTTGCAATATCTGGTATCAATAAAATGTTCCTTAAAAGAGGAAGAGCAATGACTAATCCATTATTTACACTTTGTTTTCCTGTTCGGTGATACAGAAAGTTTGAAAGGAATATAGCAAAGTTACTGAATGTGTGTTGTGCTTATCACAGACATGGGATTTCAATCTACAATAATGCTGGACTAATAAAACAACTGATGTATGAACATCTTAAAGATAGATTTTCATCATGTATGGTTTTTCTAGCAAGGTTAATTAAATTCTAACAACTCTCTTAAGTTGATTAAATTGTAAATCTTATACTCAGTTTTGCCAAATAAATTTTGTTAATCAATTTTCTAGAAATTCATGGAAACAATAGACATATTTTTATTTTTTGTATATATTTTATTTTTTGTATTTATATTTTTATTTTTTATGTCCTTAATTACATATATTTTTGAAAATATTACATATTAAAATCATGAAATTTTTACTTACAAATTAATGGAAAAAACAGCAAAGGTATAACTGTTATATAAGGCAAACTATTAAGCTACAACTAATGTCTTCAAAGTAGGTAAATAAAATTAATATTTTTCTATATATCAAATTTTACTTTGAAGAATTGACTACTATTTTATTTTGCACACATTCATAGCCTAAAATGAAAATATTTTCAGAAAATGTCTATTAAGAGGTAGTTATATGTTGCTTTAATCATTTAATGCCACTGTAAGGCAATATTAAATCGTAAATCATTTACTTTGAAAAGAAATTCATTTTAGTAATAGATCTGTAGTGTGGGAAGCTCAGGGACATGACCGTGGAGTGTAGCAATGACCAAGAACATAGGTCTCTCATGATGAAGAACATAAGGGAAATAAAATACAAAGTGAGAACAAAAAGATTAATTCAGTTTCACCATAGCACACTCCCCAAAAACTAAACCCCTCAGGCAAGAACAGAAGATATCTATTCATGAGAAAGCAGAAAGATGATTCTGGTTGAGACTTATAAGCATTGGAATACCAGATATCACACACACACACACACACACACACACACACACACACACACACACACACACAAATCCCTTAGAGAAGAAAGCTTGTGTTTTAGTAGATCAGGGTACCCTTGACTTTACTCCTTATTACTTCAGTAAGTTCACTCATGACAGGACAGCATTAGTCCATTTCAAATGTGTAAACCCTTCCTTCCTTATTACAACAGGTAAATAAAGTTGGAAATGAAAGGTAGGGGGAGTGTTACAAACCATTGCATCTTCCCTCCCGACTTAATCAGGCCTGACTCTTGAATACCATCCCACATCACACTAGGCATAAAGTTCCTAACACACGGATTTTGGAGAGGCATTCGATTTATAGCCGCTATCAATTAGGTATTAGGAAGATGTAGTTATGTTGAAGTGGATTCAGAGACAGGCTGGGTTGAGAGTAGGTACAAAATGTACTTCAACAGAAATGCCGTTAGGACCCCACAGAAAAGAGTAGTTAACAAGCCATCCCTTTGTGGCATGTGTGCTGGACTGATGACATAAGATGGGGGTCCACAGCAGGTTCCACAGTTCCCGTGGACCCTTGAGCCTTCTTTTCCTGTGTGTACACATGTGCTTGTCGTGTCTGTCTACAGCCTGAGTGTTGTATAGGTGACAAATGTGTTCAAATGCTTGGCTTTGTTATATCACTGATAGAGGAAAAAGAAACTCAATTTTTGTATTAAATGATAGAAGAAATAGGTAGTTGCCGTTTATTCGTCTATTTTCTCTGTTTCTTTTCTCACATTAAAATTTAACTGGTCCTATATCTAAAAAGAGAGATAAAATTTGAAATGAAAGTTCTTTTAAATTCCACTTCCGTAGCAGTGATGTTATCTGACTGCCACTTACCAAGGTCAGTGCATGCTGGGAGTTCTTAAACTTTATTGTGCATGAGCACCTCCTGGGAGCTGTTACAAATGCCTGACTCTGGTTCCTCACCCGTAATTACTGTCAGAGATCACAGACAGAGAGGACTCCACTTTGGCTTAAATTTCACAGGGAATTCCTATTCAGGTTATTGGGAAACTACATACTGCTTGGTTAATAAGTTCACTTCAATTTGGGCGTTTAGCTGAATCCACTCATTTAGCTATCTCACAAGAAGCAAAAATAAAATAAAATAAAATCTTAAGGAGAAATCATCTTGTAAGTTCATTTAGCGATCTTTACTTTAAAACTTTGCCCTCTGCTATTGTGATCTGAGCAAGTCACAGTCGCTCTATCCAACTATTTTCTAACTAACATCTGCGTGAAAATCTTCTTCCCACACTAACAGCCTGTACACCAGCCAGTCACAGAACGACCACGTTTTGGAATGCTATTCTTATATAATTGCTGCCTGTGGAAGAGGATACCGCTGTGCGTGATGCTAGCTCATTAGTTACAAGTTAGACTGGAGCTTGAGGCTTCAAACACGAAACTCTTCATTTTCTCCTATTTAGCCAGATCCTCCGCTGCTCTCTGTAAGTAGGAGGCAGGTTTCAATCTCTAACTCAGAAAAATCAGGTGAGCACACCCACCCAGGGCACATTCATTCACTAGCAGTGGGTCATCTCCTCCTATCGCTGCGTCTCAGCTCCAAGGGACAGCCAGCTGCAAGGCAAATGTAGTGCGGGCCCCTTGCCTACAAGAACCGATTTCTACCAAGTGGGAAATTGATGAAGATTGTGTGATTCCAGTCAATTTCCCTCACAATGGGTGAGAAGAGCTTGTGCCCACGCTGCTGTGGCCCCGTCCAGAGCAGCTGTTGTCATTTACCTGAGTCTAGACTAGACGGGGATGGGGCAGAAGTAGCAGAAAGCACCGGAAATAGGAAAGCGTATGTTCAGGGAGATTGTGTCCTATCTTTTTACAACTACAACAACAACAACAAAAAAAAATGATTTGCTTTACACAGATCAAGTTATTTAAAAAAATCACACGTGCATCTGGTTTTAAGTGTCGTAGCTCCCAAATGTATCATGTGCTTCCAAAACACACAGGGTTTATTTTCAATAGTCTACACAGGAGAACACAGGTTTACTTTCGTTGTTTGTTTCAAATTTGCTCTCAGGCCCGGGAATATGGACCAGCTTATAGATTGCCTGTCTAGTATGTATGAAGCCCCTGAATAGATCCTTAGCACCACAGACTCTGGGAAAAGCGGTATACAACTTACACAACTCTGATCTCACTCCTTGGAGGTGAACTTGGAGACTCAGAAGTTCAAACTCATTCTCAGCTATGTAGTAAGCTTGAGGCCAGCCTGAATGAATGAAATCTTTGTCTCAAAACAAACAATGCAAATCAGTTTTTTTCCTGATGGGTGGCTTATTAATAACCCAACATATGGAAAGTTGGAAACCAATGCCATTCTAACAAGCGCCTCCAAGTATCTGCAAGTGAAAAGGATGAATAGAGAAATTCTACTTCAAGTTTAGGACAAAAAAGATATGAAGTTATTAAATAAGGTGTCAACCTTCTATACTGCCCGTGTACAGAGAGCTAACTGGTTAGCCAAGCTTTGTAATCAGTGCTTTCTTCATCTAATCTACCTCTGCAACCCTGAATTTAGAACTGCTATTTCATTCTCTCTCTTTCTCTATCTTATGTCTATTTTATATCTTTTCTCTATAAATATGTATACAAATATATATTATATATTTAAGTAAATTATCACAGTTTATTAGTAAGAGTATTATTACCCTTCTCTGTATTATTTCTCATCTCATATGTATTATTAGTCATAATATATTTATTTAGTTTGTATAGTTTATAAATCTACATAAATGTATGATAAGTATGTGTAATGTATCATATATTATACCTGGACAATAACTTCCATAGCACTTGTAGGAGCTGAGATCCTAAAATTGAGTAAGGGTTTTGCGTTTCTCTCACCTTGCAGGAATGTGCAGGTGTTTTCTTAAGGACAGCCATCTGGCAGGAGTAATATGAAAGAGGGGTAGTACCTTTTCTCTCAAATGCATAATCATGGCTTAAGTCTGTCTGTCTGCCTGCCTGCCTGCCTGCCTCCTGTCTGTTTGACTCTCTCTACCTCAGTGTACATGTGTGCTTATGTATGTTTGTGTCTGTCATTAAACATACGCTGTAGCTAGCTGTCTTCAGACACACCAGAAGGGGGCATTACTGATGATTGTGAGCCACCATGTGGTTGTTGGGAATTGAACTCAGGACCTCTGGAAGAGTAGTCAGTTCTCTTAACCACTGAGCCATCTCTCCATCCCCGAGTTAAGAGATCTTAAAAGGGTGAGAAATAATACAGGGAGGATAATGGTATACCTGAGATATGAAATATGAGGGAGAAATGGCCTACAATAGGCAGACAGACACAATGGGGATGGGCATGAATAAGAAAAAAGCATATTAACACATATGTATGAAAAGTTCATAATTAAAGCCACTACTTTGTATACTAACATATTAATTAGTTTTAATTTAAAAAAGATAAGTTGGATCTTGAAATATATAACACCCTTTCTTTTGATTTTCTATCCATTTAGGTAAGATAAATCTCTTGTCCCTTGGCTCTTTTCTTCCTATGGCTTGACTATTGACATTTGTGTAGTTGTTTCTTTTTTTTTTTTTTTTTTTTTTTAGCAATTCCATATTTACCCAAAAGTTAAAATCAGTTTTTAAAGAGTTCTTAAAACAACTTTAAAAAGTAATGCTCACAGGTTTTACAGTAAGTACTATGCAGTTGCTATTAAATATGCCATAGGTTACCATTATCCATTTACAAAATACTAACCTGGATCAATGTCTTTCCCATTTATTTTTTAATAGGTTTTAAATTTGTTTGCTCCTGTTGTCGTCTACTTGGTAGGCTAAAACAAAATGTATGTATTGCAGTATTTTAAGATGCATTCTTGCACACAGTTCTAAGGATCAGAATGTCTAAGATTGAGTCACCATGGAGTCAATGTCTAGTGAGGTCCTGCCTCCTCATAGACTGTCTTTTTGACTCCTCCATAGGAAAAAGAGCAAGCATCCTGTCTGGAAATCATTTACAATGATGCTAACTATTTTTGTAAGTAGGCAACCACAAGACTTTAGCATGTCTTTTCCTATCATGGTCACTTTGGGGGTTAGTATTTTAATATAGTCATTTTTTGAAGAGTATAGACATTCAATCTAGTGTAGCTACTTGCTTCTCTATTACTATTTCTAGAACAGTCAATCACAATCCATTCTATCTCGAATTCTAAATACCTAAAAATCAACTTGGATATTTCCCTTTCTTTTAACTTCTACAACTAAGCAAAGCACCATTCCAGTATACCTTCAGTGCTTTCACTACTTTAAGTATGTTTTCCATTTACACTATACTTCTTTAAACACTCAGTATCCTTCACATCTGTACCCACAAAACTGAATTATTTACCATTTCCTGTAGTGTTGGCAAGATAGAGTCATTGTTGGTGCTACTGTTTTCTGCTTGCCCCTATCATTACTAAAAAAAGAAAAAAGAAAAAAAGAAAAACTTATATTGAATCTTGTATCATTTTGTTTTACTGAAATATTTATTTTTTCTTATCTTATTTTGCATTTCTAAATGAATAGCTTTTCTCCTTAACTTTGTTTACCTGTGACTTCTTGAGAACTGCTCTGAATCTTAAGCTTGAGAATCTTGCTTCATGACTAAACTGAAATTACAGATAGTATCACAAGAATTTTTACAAGGAACTCAAAGTGTTCTCCAAAGATATCACATTTGTCACTAAAGATGTCAGCAGGAGAAGCAAATGTCACCATTAGCATTTGGAAGAAAAAAGCAACTATAAAACCTTTGTTGCTTTGTTGCCCCTCAACAGAATTAAAGAGAACTCTGTAGGATTTTATAAGACTTATTCTGGAGCAGAAATGAGAAGTATAGGCCAATGATTTCATAATATGTGTTTTAAATTTTGAGACAAATTCTCACTGTGTAGCTTGGTTTGGACTCAAACTTACCATGCAGATGAGATTAATCTTGAATGTGAAATCCATTTGCTCATCCTCCAGAATGTGTGAATTATAGAGGCATGCAACAACACATTGCCTTTTAATAATTTTAACAAAACCATGAATTGTTCTCGTGTTCCCTCTTCAGGGATGGGTCTATAGACACAGACACATACTCACTTCAGGACTACAGTAGGAAAACCAAGAGTCTGAGTTCATGGACCACTGCTAAGCTAAGATATCATTTTATTAAATGTATCTAAAAGTGATATCTAAAATTTTGTTCAGAAAAAATATCTTAATGGATCAAGTATGGATATTGGTAAAACAAGATTTTTCACTATAATGGACAAGTACATATTATGCAAAAATGAAAACATTTTAAATAGCTAGTGAATCCTTCAGATTCATATGTAACTGGGATACCTCTCCTGACCCCAAGCCTGGGAACCTAAAACCCACTTGTGTCTCTTCTGCTCATCTAATAGCTGTCAGCATCTTTATCTAACCAATGATTTTAAATTAAGGAGCAAGGTTGTGGAGCTGGTGTGGTGAGCTGGTATGATGAGCTATCTGAGTTGGCCACTTGTTTTTCTTCTACACTTCTTCCATAAACAGGAACAAAAACAAAAATGCATTCTTCTACACTTCAGGAGGCTGGAAAGTTTAGATTTGGATGTATTCATCCAGCATTATCATTTCTTTTATTATTAGATATTTGTTTTATTTACATTTCAAATGATATCCCCATTCCAAGTTACCCATCCGAAAACTCCCTATGCCACCTCCTCTTCACCTGCTCGCACCCCCCCCCCCCCCCGCCAATTTCCTGACTTGCATTCCCCTATTCTGGGGAATCAAGCCTTCACAGAACCAATGGCCTGCCTCTCTTCTCATTGATGTCTGAAATGGTCATCCTCTACTGCATATGTAGCTGGAGCCATGGGTCCCTCCATGTGTATTCTTGGTTGGTGGTTTAGTCCCTGGGAGCTCCGGATTGAAAATCAGCTCCATACTTTCCTCTGACCCAGGGGATATTCACAATCGTCTTAAACTGTGGTTTCCAGAAACATCAACTGACCTCAGTCTTCACCTTGAAAAGTATTATACTTGGTGTCTGATTCCAAATTTTTTTCTTTAAAGGACACTATTCATTTTGATTTAGAGCCCACTTGATTGTCTCTGAAAACAGTAAAAGTACAAATAAATACAAATAATGTGTGCTGGAAATTAAGTAGGATCTTATATAGGAGGAGACAAAACTTTACCTACTTCAAAAACCTACCTAAAGACACTTAAGTAATAGAACTGGAAATATTGGGTTAGATCCTACAAACTAAAATTAAAATCATGTGAAGACTGGGGGAAAATAGTAAATTGCAATTCTTTGGTTAGTAATAATGTACCAATACTGTGCTGTCAGTTGTAATAAAACATATATGTGTAAGAAGTTAACTATAGTGAAAATTGGAAGATATGTTAAGAGTTCTAGGCTATCTTTCCAGTTTTGTCTGAAATTAAAGCTCAAAAAAAATTATACTTAGTTTTCTTTTACTATTTAGGGATACTTTTTCCACTGCCCCATCCACTACCTCTTTCATTTTCTGTATTAGAATCATTCAGTGTTCATTAGTTTTATATATAACAGGGTTTCAACAGGAGCAGCCTGTGGCATGTTGTAAACCATACCTAGATTTTTGTAGACTTTTAATGCAACATAGGTGGCATTCGTTGTTCAATTATTTTCTTTAGGAAAGAAAGGGAAAAGATTCCAGGGAATGGGATATGATATTTGTAAGTCATATATCCTGTAAACAGATAATATCTAAAATAAGTAAAGAGCACATTTTGCTCATAAATAAAAATAACCTGATTAAAATGAGCAAAGGAACTAAATATCATTTCTTGAGGAAACAACTGGAGATCAGGTACAGAAAAGTATATTGAGCCTCTTCAATTGTCAATGAAATGGAAGCCATTACCATAGTGAGGGGCCACCTCCCCACTTTATTAGTACAACTATCTCAAGAGTTAAGAGATGACAAATGCTGCTGAGAGGTAATGGGGAAGAAAGAACATATGGGATTGTATGGCTGAATTTAAAGTTAGGATGACCATTGTAGGGAAAACATTGTGGGTTCCCTGACCAGTTTAGGATAGAATTACAATGCACCCACTGCAATCATATGCAATCATAAGCAATTATACTTGGTTGTATATTTCAAAAATATAACCACAATATAGAAGATACATCCTGAGTCTTATTTTTTTTATTAATTACTTTTATTTTTTCTTATTTACATCCAGTTCACCGGCTCCCAGTCACCCCTCCCAGTTCTATTTTGATTCCATCATGGCTCATATATAAAAACAATGCTTGCTGAAAAGAAAACATACTGAAAATGTTATGCTCACACATTTATATTTATATATAAGCATTATGTAAAGTATATGCTATATGATACATGATACACACACACACACATATATATATATATACATATACACATATATACATACACACACATATATAGACATATATAGAGAGACATATATAATAGCAATAAAGTTAAGAAGAATCTGCAACTTCTATAATCAGTTTTAATCTGAAAGGTGTGAGAAATGAATTGATCCACAGAAAGTTAAATACCAAAATAGAGTATAAAAGTTTAGCTCTTAGAAGCATAGTTAAGGGTGATTGTTAGAGATTACCAGCTAGAAGTGGGCAGATGTTGATTGAAAAGCACACAAATTCCTTTAGAAAATAAATATATAGAGACCATATAGAGGAGAATGGTTACATTTAGTAGTAAAAGAAACAAAAATTGTGCAGAGAGGCCAGAGAGAAGCCTCATGGCTTAAGAGACCATATTACTTTCGTACAACTGTTGAATTCAGTTCCCAGAACTCACATCAGGGGGCTCACAACTGTTTGTCTCCCACCCAACTCCCAGGGGATTTGGTCTGTTCTAGTCCCAATGGCACCTGGGCTCATGTGGCACACACACACACACACACACACACACACACACACACACACACACAGATACACACAGACACACAGAGTGGAAGAAAAAGAGGGAGAGGGAGACAGAGACGGAGAGGGATTATGTCCGTGTGTGCACTCATGTAAGTTAAATGTGCCAATTACAGAGAGCTGTATCTTAAATGTTCTCAACTAAACAAAAACATTACATTGAAAAAAACGCAATGACATTGTTTGGAATAGTTATTTTCAGTGTATGATGAAAACATCATGATATATACCTTAAATAATTTCCTTTGTATTCTCTATTTCACGTGAACAAACTTGGAATAGGAGACTAATAGGAAAAAAAGGCAAAGAACGCACAATTTCTTAAATGCTACAGAAAATAAAAATAAATGGAACCTATTAATCTATGAATATTTTGAGGTATACTTTGTTGCACTGGTATAATGTGAAAACTACAGTCAAGCATCTGTGAGGCTGACATTTTTTTTTATTCACAGTGCTAAATGCTAAAATACACACACACACACACACAAATATGTACATTTGTACATATTTCAAGTTCCAAAGTGATTTTATCTGCTAATGATAAATATGATAATGACAATCCATCACATCCATGGCAAAGCAACTTAATTCCGGTTTCCTTTAATTGACATGGTGAATAAAACTTATCTCAATTTCTGTATTGACAAGTTGAGTTCTTGTATCTACCTTACAGCAATCAGGCCATGCTCTTCCATGTCTATAGAATGCTCTCCTCTACCTTGCATCACATACAAACACAAACACACATATCCATACGTCAATATCTCACACCCTTGTGGTATTGAAAACTGATGAAAACATGAAAAGACTCTAGAGATAATGCAGAACACCTTAGGTATATGGAGAACATACAAACAACAAAACAGAATGGAACAAAACAGAACAACAACAATAAAAAAGGAAACAAGCCAGATGTTTCTTGGATAAAATTTGTGTATGTCCTAACCACTGAAAGAAACATTGATGTAAGACAGCTTCAAAATTTAGTAATTATAAACAATATTTGCAACTATTCCTCGACATCAAGTCATTCAAATTTACATCATAGCAATGAGCTAATATAGAAATCATCACTTGTTGACAGACCAGAGGCGAGGAAATTTTCAGCAATCACCCTCAGCTAGATAATGAAACTCGACTACAGCTCCCCAGTTCATTTCAATTAATGAACAGATACAAAGACTTTGCAGAAAGGAGAGCTATACTAGTAGCACTCTATTTTTGTGGTGCTGACCTTGAACACCACATTTTGTACCTGCCAGCAAAGTGCTCTGCTACAGAGTTATATCAAGAGTTCTACTAGAGTCTTAAAATAAGCACTTCCTTTGAAAGAAACAAGTTAGTAAGGTGCTATGATTATCCTTCACAGTGTATAAATAGGTAAATATCTCTTGGGATGAAAGTATTATTAAATAAAATCAATAAAATTACAATGTATTATCATTTAAAGTTATTTTTATCCTGATATAAAGCACATACATGTGCAGATGCATTAATTAATTAAGATATTTTATTTTATCTTTATTATATATTTTATAGTAGTTTAACAAGGCATCAATTGACTCTGGTCTAGTTATACAATGTTTTTCATTTTGTTGATTATTTTTTTTCAGTTTTCTTTTCTTTTCATTTTATTGATATATTTTTATTTACATTTCAAATGATTTCCACTTTTCTGGGTCCCCACTCCCGGGAAGTCCCATAAGCCCTCTTCCCTCCCCCTGTTCCTCCATCTACCCCTTCCCGCTTCCCTGTTCTGGAATTTGTTGATTACTTTATTCGACTTCTTTTTTAAATATTTACTTTATGCATAACATGTGTGTGTGTGGCACACACACACACACACACACACACACACACACTATGTACAGATGAGCATGCCTGCTTATATGTAAATGAAATAGTGCCTTTAGAGGTCAGAGTGCCAGCTCCTGAAGAACTACACTTAAAGGAGGTTGTGAACCTCTAGGTGGATGCTGAGAATCAATCCCAAGTTCACAGCAAGAGCAGTAATTACTCTTAAGAGCTTAGCCATTTCTCCAGACCCAATAGTTTATTTTGTAAACTTTGAAATAGCTTTAATTTGTCTAGTGGAATTATTTATCAAAACTATACAAGATTATGATATGCATGGTTTGTTTTAAAAAAGAAAATAAACAACAACAACAAAATAGGAAAACTAGAGTTTGAGAAAAATGTTATTAATTCCTCATTTCAAACAGTGGGATAAAGGACTGACATGGTGTCCCCAGATCACGCGAGACAACAATAGGTGGCTTTTTATTTCCTTAAATTAGAAACAGCAGGACTGTTATGATAATATTCTTGAAATTCATAATGTTCTGTTAAAATGCCATGGCTTCTGAATCTTCTATATTAATTATGAAGTCAATCAGATAGCAGCATGTTGACAACTATTCAAGTTCACATAACAGCAGTCATCTAATGTATGTCACACTTTTAAGGTAATAGCTTTAATTCATGTTATGACTATAGAAACTAATTTGATATTAATAATATGAGTATGAGGAGTACTAAAATGAATATAGGCACTAATACAATGAAACACCGTATCTTCCTGACTCAAGAAATTATTTGTTTCATTTTCTTTCATTTGGTTATCATGTTTATTAGTAAATTTGTCTATACATTTTCTATTTTCCGAAAGACAAAAAAATAAACTAAATTCAAAGTTTAGAATCTTTCCGGAGCACAAATAACTCATTATCAGAAAATGTAGTATTTGAAAAGAAATAAAATAGTCCATCACATTCATTTTTGTTGCAATTATGTGAATCAAATTTTAGTTATGCAATAACAGTTCAAGATGCAGTTTGTATTGCTGATACCTAGAAACTATACATTAAAACATACTGGCCATTTAAAAAGATATAACATGTATTTCTTACAGAGTCAGAGCTGGTAAATAATTGGGGGGATAGAAATATTAAATCATGAGGCCAACTATGTTTTCTTGTTTGGATTTTGCCATTGCTTTCTTAGTTCAAATTTGCACAGTACAACTACCTTCAGGTTCTATGCAGCCCAGCGTTAGTTGAGAGACGTTCCATGGGGGTGATTTGGTTTCTTAAGAACATTAAGCTTAAACTGAGTAATTACTTTCTCATTTAAAACAATTTATTCATCCTGTCATAGGTTGCCAAGAAGTCTGAATCATGTATCATATAACCGTACTATGTACAATGTAAGTCTCAAGATATCTTATTACTGACAAAAAATGAAAGTAAGTTACCAGACAACAAACTACCTGTGACATAAGTGAACTTTCTAATGCTTCTAAATATGACTATTTTATCCTGTTCATTCATAAAATCCTCATGACATTCTTGTTCATGCTTATTAGTTTTATTACATATAGTATAGTAAATTTATTTTGTTTGAACTTTGTGTATTTTCACTTCTTATAAATCCTGTGGACATATGTATGCATATGCATATTTATACATGCACGTCTACATATATTATTCTTTTGGACTAGAGGACAACAAACCATTCTTTCAATATGCTAATATTTTCCATAAATTTTCATTTCTTATAAATCACGTTTTTAAAGCTATATACCGGTTTCTGTAAAATAGAGGGAAATTCATCCTGATGCACTACTGTGCTATCAATCATCACAAAGGCTGAGAGTTGCAAATGGTAAGTGGTGTATGCTGGAAGAACTGACATCATCAGAATCCCAGAGCAAAGTTGGGACTACAGCCATAAAGGAAGGTAGAGCTTATGGATAAAGCCCAAGAAAACTACCTTGTATTTTCAAAGATCTGTCATGCAGGTTAGAGATCTAAACATTTTCATTGCATCTACATAACCAACAATGCTGTGATCATATAGGATAAATATGCTTATACTATTTATACCTATAAAAACACTACCAACTACAAAGGATACACAAAACTGAACATAGAGATGTGAAGGCTCGACCATGCTTCAAGTATTTATTTTAAGTGAACCCAAATGACTTATGTTTTTTTCTCTTGGTTTTTGATTTATTTAAATTTCAAATATTGTCTCCCTTCCTGATTTCCATCCCCCTCTCCTACCTCTATGAGGGTTCTCCCCTACCCACCCACTCCTGCCTCACCACCCTAGCATCCCCCTACACTGGGGCACTGAGCCTCCATAGGACCGATGGCGTTTCCTCACATTGATGCCAGATAAGGCTATCCTCTGCCATATACGCAGCCGGAGCCATGGGTTCCTCCACGTGTGTTCTTTCTTTGGTGGTTTAGTCCTGGGAGCTCTGGGTGGTCATGTTCGTTGGCATTGTTCTTGCTGTGGGGTTGCAATACCCCTTTGCTCCTTTAGTCCTTCTATCTCCTCCATTGGGGTCCTGATGCTCAGTCCTATGGTTGGCTTTGAGCAACCACATCTGAATTGGTAAGACCCTGGCAGAGCCTCTCAGGGGACAGCGATACCAGGCTCCTATCACTAAGCACTTCTTGGCATCGGCAATAGTGTTTGGATTTGGTAGCTGCAGATGGGATGGATACCTAGTAGGGTAGCCTCTGGAAGGCCTTTCCTTGTCTCTGCTCCACAAATGTCTGCGTTTCCTTTAGACAGGAGCAATTCTGGGTTAAAAATTTTGAGATGGGTGGGTGGCCCTATCCCTCAACCAGGAGCAGCCTCTCCACTGAATATTGTCTCCACAGGTTTTACTTCCCATTTGTTGGGTATTTTGGCTCGTGTCCTCCCCTTTGGGTCCTGGGAACTTCTTGCTTTCTTGAAACCTTGACTTTATAGTGACTACCTCCAGTTCCCCGCACCCCCTGCTACCTACCTCTATTCAATTTTCTGACTCTTTGTACTTCTCTGTCTCCTTCCACACCTGATCCTGCCCCCTTTTCCCTCCCCCTCCTCACTCTTTCCCATGTCCCTCCCTCCCTCTATGACCTGCGATTATTTTATTCCCTCTTCTATGTAGGACTGAAACATCCACACTTTGGTCTTCCTTCCTCTTGAGCTTTATATGGTATATGAGATGTATCATGGATATTCCAAGCTTTTGGGCTCTTTGTCTTTATTTCTTGGATATTCACATGTGTGGAATATTACTGACAATAGGTCAAGCAAGATTATGAAATTATATATTTTAAATGCAATTATATTAAGAGTATAACTCAGCATTCACATTAAAAAATGCCTATCATGTTCATACTTGTCCTTGCAAATAATAGAAACAAAGCAAGAAAATATAAATCAAAGTGTTGACTGATGATGGTTTTATATGAGAATCACAACAAAATCAGTTCTCACTGGATAAAATAAGAAATCCCAACTACTGATAATCTTTCTTGTCACCAGGGACTCCTTTAAGGTAAACAGAGGCTGAAAGACTTTTCCTTAACTAAAATTTCTGAACAGTCCTAAGGAATGGAAAGTGGTTCCTCCGACAGATTCTGTGCTTGGGTGCAATTTGTTCTTGCTTAGTGAAAAGTACATTTGATATCATTAGCTGTGATGTATAAATGTTGGTTATATATCACTTATAACTTCCGAACATCTGCTTATCAGTAAGTGCATACCATGTGTGTTCTTGTGTGATTGGGTCACCTCACTCAGGATGACATTCTCCAGTTCCACCCACTTGCCTAAGAATTTCATGAATTCATTGTTTTTAATAGCTGAGTAGTATTCCATAGTGTAAATATACCACAGTTTCTGTATCCATTCCTCTGTTGAGGGACATCTGGGTTCTTTCCAGCTTCTGGCTATTATAAATAGAGCTGCTATGAACATAGTGGAGCATGTATTCTTATTATATACTGGGGAATCCTCTGGGTAAGCAGATATTAATTCAGAAGCTGGGAATACCCAAGAAACAATTCACATATCAAATGATGCCCAAGAAAAAGGAAGGAGAGGCCCCTGATCCTGGAAAGGCTCAGTGTAGCAGTGTAGGGGAATACCAGGACAAGGAAGCAGGAAGGATTTGATTGGGGAACAGGGGGAGGGGGGAGGGCTTATGGAACTTTTGGGGAGGGGGATCAAGGAAAGGGGAAATCATTTGAAATGTAAATAAAGAATATATCAAATAAAAAATAAAATAAAATAAAGAAAAATAATACATTAAAAACAAAAAAAAATTAAAAAACTTCCAAACAATGTAATTTTTTTTACTTTTAAGTTTGGTGTTATTTTATATGCACTGAATACTGGATTTTTTTTAAATAAATGAAAATTAATTTCACAAATCATCTTAATGGAATGTGCCTATGTTTCACAAAAACTGTTAATTTTTTTATATCATAAATTATGTTTTTGATCACATAATTTAATGAAGGATTAATTAAACACTGGTATGAAGACTTTTTTCCTTGTTATCTCTTTTTGTACAAAGTCACAGCAAACTGAAGTATAGTAGTTTTGCTTCTTTAATGGTTGGACAACTAACAAAACTGTATTAAATTGTCTAAAGAGAAAGTATCTAATTGACCAGTAATGGTTTGAATATAGAACTAGATTGAATATTGCCAGAAAATCAATTTCAGAGACAAGATCTATATACTATTTCTACCTTCCCATGAATTCCATTTCTTATTTGCTAACAGTTGTCTATAGCCCAAAAATATTACATGGAAAATTCCACACATGAGACATTAGTGTTGCAAATCACACATGTCAAACAATTTAAAGGTTTCCTTCAAATAATATTTTTTAATGTACAAATTTGTATAGGAAGTAAAATTTATATGCTGAGAGTTCAAAGATCTTGATGTTGTTGAGTAAAAAACAAACAAAAACAAAAACACAAAACAAAAACAAAAAACTATGAAATCTCAATGAAGAGGGAAAATGTTAACAAGTATGCTTTTTATCCTACTCTGCAAAAGTCATAAACACAGGTCACAGGTCAAGATTAGTCCTAAATTATGATGAAAATTCATTAAATTTGTTGGTAGAAATATGAGAATAAAGGTGAGCAGATGGATAAACAAAATCATACTGAAAAGTTCCGGAGTGTCAGAGAAACTAGGTCTACCAAATGAAGGAGCAACTTCCACATGCCACAGCGTTGGTAAACATTGGAAGTAAGACCCACATATTTGCATGTCACAGGGTCACAATCCACATTTGCATATACTAATTTTAGCATCTTGTTTTAATTGCTTCTATTTATTATTATTGATCATAATCAGTTATCAATAATGTAATGTAAACTCTGTGTATATGTGAGTGTGTCTGTATGTGAGAGGGACTGTGTGTGTGTGTGTGTGTGTGTATGTGTGTGTGTGTGAGAAAGAGAGAGAGAGAGAGAAGGAGAGGGAAATGGAGAGAGGGAGAGGGAGGGAGGGAGGGAGACAGAGAGAGAGAGAGAGAGAGAGAGAGAGAGAGAGAGAGAGACTGACTTTAGGGATCTAATGAGAGTTTCAGAAAGAACTGCACACAAATAATCACAGACCTCTCTATGGAATCCCTTGAGTTCAAACACGTTGAAAATATACTCTATTAATAAGGTGCTAATTCTAAAATCTAATTTCTGTCTCCTATGCCTTTAGGTTTAAAATACCACATTAAATTGAATCCTGTTGTGAGTTACAGCAGGCTGATGATAGTGTATGAATGGATCAACACTGAATGACCATCTTATAATGCAATGAATGCTACCCCATAAATAGCATGGGTGAGTACAGTGTTACTGAAATTTCACTTGTAATACAGAGATAAGGACATCAAGGACTCCGAGGGAGATAAGATTGTCACTGTGTGCTCAGATTCCTAGCTCTCTGATGCACTTCTCACAGTAGTGAGTAGTGCCCCACTAAGCTCCTGTTCCTTGGCTCCTTGGCTACATTAGCTTATATATATATACACACGTATACATATCTATATATACACACATATACATATATACATATATATATATATATATATATATATATAATTTTTATTGTCTATATTCTTTGTTTACATTCCAAATGATTTTCCTTTTCCCGGTTCCTCACTCCCCATAAGTTCCCTAAGCCTTCTTCCCTCCACCCATTATCCTACCAACTCCCTCCTACTTCTCTGTCCTGGTATGGAATACTACTCAGCAATTAAAAATAATGAATTCATGAAATTCTTAGGCAAATGGTTGGATCTGGAAAATATCATCCTAAGTGAGGTAATCCAATCACAAAAGAATACACACAGAATAGAGTCACTGATAAGTGGATATTAGCACATTAGCTTTTCATCAGCCTTTAGAAGAGTGACATTTACTGACTTCTGTCCCCTTGCTTCTGTTCCAGCAGACATCACACACAGCACATTAAGGATCTAAAACACCCACCTTGCACATGTGTTTGGGTTACAAGCCTTCCTTTAAAACTAATAATTTTTAAAAAGTACCATCTATGTGTTCACCCAGAAATAAACTAAAACATTTAACTTTATATCTTTTTATTTCAAGAATGAATTCTGATATTGGGTTTTTTTGTGGTCTTTTTTCTTACAAAATATTTAAATGAATCATTTTGTATTTAACTTTTACATTTATGGAAAAACACACAAATATAGAAGTCTTTTAAAGATGAGCAGAGATTTTAATGGTGTCCCCATTACTCTATTGGAAGCTAGAAAGGTAAGCAGTCATTGTTTTGCCACATATGTAATTATTGTTAGTACAAAACATTCAAATTTGACAGTTTTACATATCTATCTTATTCATAGATTCTGTTCGTCATGATGACATGGAAATTAGGAAAGTATAGAAATGAAAAAAAAATTACAGACTAACTTTTACTTTTTGCTACCTGGAATTCTCAGAATTCATTTCTATACCAGGTATCATTTTAGAAACATGCCATTTACTCTTTCAAACAGGTTATTGATTTTTTATGGTTTCATCTTCCAATCAAAGCCCAACATAAAAATGTGTTTGTTGACTTGAACCTTGATGTAAAATTTAGTTTAACTCTTTTTTTTTTCTAGTACTATGTTTGTCAGAAGTACTGCAATTTTCCTGTCACTGAAACCAGTTGACTCTTTTGCTCACCAGAGTATAAAATTATTGTTTATCTCATCCAGATAGTTAGAATCCACAAATGTTAATCCATATAGGGAGACAGAGAGAGAGAGAGAGAGAGAGAGAGAGAGAGAGAGAGAGAGAGAGAGAGAGAGAGAGAGAGAGGGAGAGAGGGAGAGAGGGAGGGAGAGAGGGAGAAAGGGAGGGATGGAGGGGGAGGTCGGAGAGAGAGAGAGAGAGAGAGAGAGAGAGAGAGAGAATAGTGTGTGAGAGATCTGTCTCAAGCAAACACACTGTATTCTAAAGAACCAAAGCAGATTTTTCTGCCATAATAGTTCTTATATAATTTTTGAAACTCAGACTCAGATGCTGTCACTAGGGAAACAGCCATTTACAGCCTGCTTTGCTTCATACATGCCCATCCTAAGAGAAGCTCAGTACTCCTGGCAAATACGGCTAAGCATTTCTTTGTAATTTGAATGTACTAAATAGGAATAGTAACATTGGTATGTGGAATTTGGAAGGGATAAGTTTTACCTGTGAGATATTCGAATGTGATATTCTAACCCATTGCTCAGAGGCTGTAGACCTTATAGGACTCTGGTTACAAAGGCCAAAAGGACTGAGGGTAAATGGGCCTTTCCCCAGACATTTTAATGAAAGCAGACTTTATTAATTCACCAAATTGCACAAGCATTTCTACAAGGAAGGCTGTGTTATTCAACTTTATTTTATGAAACATTTGTTTGTGTTTTGTTAATATTTTTAAGAGCTTTAGCAGACGTGTTGCTAATTTTAAAACAGTAAGCATGTTGTCAAATTGGCAGGATTCATTGAATATTTCTTCTGTTACTTGCACCTTTATATTCAATCTACCATAATAGTCACGAGACATCAGAAATTAGTAGCAAAAAGAGAAAACATAGAGAAATGCCTTCCTGTTCCTTCCTTCAGTTTTAGTTTCCTGAGCTTCCTGTCATTCCATGAGATAAAGACATCTCATGTTCCATCTGTAACTCTTTTCTGCCAGAAGATCTTTTCATACTATTTATTGCCCCCAAGAGAGCCTTGTTTCTTTTGCCTTCTCACTTCCATTCCAGAATCTTAGTTCTAGGAAGAAATTATTCATCATCCTTGGAGTTCTAATGGGTTTTATGTGTAGACTGCTGCTAGCAAGCGTTTGATTGGGCTACCAAAATTTAACAGTTGGTAATCCCACTCAATTCTAGCCAGCGGGAGCCATTAGCCTTAATGAAGCAGTCCTCCTCACTTGCTTGAATCAGATTGGCAATCAGCTTCCTGGTAATTGGATTAGTAGAATAGTGTGAGTTTCAAGTTTCTTTGTCAATTTGCATATTCATAAAAGTTCTGCTTCACTCTGATTTATAACTCTTTATGTATATTTACATGGGTGGATTTCATTTTACAAGTGAATAGCCATCCCAAAGAGAATTTGATTGATTTGCACTTGCTCACATTAATATGAATGTTTAAAATTCATAATTTAAAGATATGGATAAATGTGATTTCTTGTGTTCATACATTTATGAAAATAAGCTGTATTTTGTATGCAAATACAACTTATTATATACACATTTAATTCTGCAATAAATCAAAATGGTCTTTCACAGTATAATTTTTGAATATGCATGTGCTATAAAATCATGTTTCTGTGTATAGCCCTGGATACTGATAATCTGTTTCTAAGTCCTTTCATAATAAATGATCAATTCAGTGACTTAGGACTTAGAATTCTAGTAGTTATTAGACTGCTGTTAACAGACTTTTGATTGATGTAGTGGTTTGAATGAGAATGGCCCCCATTGGCTCCTATGTTTGGATGTTTAAACCCACTTAGTGGAACTGTTTTCAAAGGATTAGAAAGTGTGACTTTGTTGGAGTAGGTGTGTCCTTCTTGGATGAAGTATGTTGCAAGCTGTAAAATTTGAGGTTTCAAAATTCCAGGCAAGGCCTTGACTTTCCCTGCCTGCTCCCAGGAATCAGAACATAAAGCTCCCAATTCCAGTGCCACAACTGTCTTCTTTCTGTGATGATGCACATGGATTGACCCTCTGAAATGTAAGCACATCCCCAACTAAATATTTTCTCTTGTAAGAATTGCATTCTTACCTCTCTTTTCCTAAATTTGGCTTCAGCTATTGTCCCTTCTAATTGAAAGAGATGAGTAATTAAATATTGTGAAAATCAAGCATTCTAGACTAGACATCCCTTTGCCTCTTCTGAAAGCTTTGACTTCTTTCTCAGAAAAAGAAACATGATAAATCTCTGCATGTTATTTTACTATTAAACCAATTAATATACATGAGTCTATTTTATGTTGTGTTTGGTATATATTTGTTATATATTGTTACATGATAAGTTATACTTAAAGTTGGTAGTTTAGAAGAAATCAATTATTATTAGAAGTTTTCTTTTCATTTTAGGGTATGAACTTGTAGGCATTTATATTCCACAGTTCTGGTTTATGATTTTTCCTGAGTTTGTGGATATTTTGTAAAATCTTTGTCATGTTAAAATTTAGCCACTTATCCATCCATGTTCACTTGTGTGGCTTATTATGTGCATACATTTCCCAGTTATATCTGTAATGTGATGGATTAGCTACCCACTTAGTAACTAATCAGACGGAAGGCCCTGGAAAAACCAACTGCTTTTGACAGTTTGCATGATGCACTTATTATTTCTGTTTTAGTCTATTTTGTAGAAGATGGAAGTAAAGTGCAGTTTAGATTTAAGAGAAGAGGAGCATCCAATAAGAGGAATTCTAGTAGACAGAATTATTGTGAGCTATGCTAGGCTGCTACAGAGAGTTCCCTCTGGCTATGTCATTTATTTGACATATTGTCAATGATTTCTAGTGTGGTGTTTTTACAGATATGAAATAATTGAAAGTAAATAAATATTTCATTATCACTAGATGTCAATGCATGTGTTTCTATATCATCTAATCTATATCATCAATTGTACTTTCTACTGCCATGTTTGTTTGCAAGGAAAAAGATGGTGGATGTAAAGATGAAACATAAATAATATGAGGCCTTATACGTGACCATCATAAAAAAATCTGCAATAAATGTTGAAAGCTATCCCATGCTTTTTGATAACAGATACTGGTGCTATAATAACTTGGAAATTGAAGGGCACAAAGTAAACAGGGATGCTAAGACCCATTGTAAGAAAGAGAGCAGGAAGGAAATTAGATCCATGCTCTCTATTTCTCCCATGTCATCAGATGCCAAGAGTAAAAAACCAAAATGGCCAAACTTTGATGAACTTTGAACAGTGTCTTAAAGCAGAGATAGAAAAAAAAATGACGATTTGTGGTTCTTTCAAGTAGAGGAGTCCTGGTGAAGTTCAGAAATTTTGCTTTTAGGAATGAACTTTTCTGACATACTTGTACTGAAGAATTGAATCATCAGAAGGAATCCTCAGCTATGAGACAAGAAGTAAAATGTACTGCTCACATTGTAAACTGAGCTCTTGGATACACAGGTAGGTAATCTCCTCTAATATATAAACTAACTTGACAACTACCAAAACGACACTCCCTTTTTGTAGATTCTGCATAGAGGTAGGGTTTACATTTGTGATTTTATGGTAATTTCATAGAGGCATTGTGAGGTTTTTGATAAATAAAACAGCAGAACTATGTAAATGGTTGGAAATATGTATTGGAGAGGTTTTACTCCGAAACACTAATGTCAACTTTGTTCTAAAAAAAAGTGATGAAATTAAGCAGTGTTATCTTTCAGAGCAATAGTAGAATACAGCAACATATTACCCAGCTAGTAAATTTTACCATACTCATTGATCAATGCCTTGGGCTCAGCCATCATCAGAGGAGCTTCTTCCTATAGACAATGGGAAGAAATGCAGAAACCCACAGCTAGACAAAAATTAGAGAGTAAATGACCTTGGAATTTAAACACTTAGCTCTAAAAGGGAAGTCTCCATGAAATTCTTCCCCCATGGATCAGGGAACTCTGCAGCAGAGGAGGTGGAAAGACGAAAGACAGTAGGAGCCAGAGGTGGTGGAGGACATCAAGGAATCAGCGCCCTTGAGACAAAACAAAATTGGCACACATATAAACTCACAGAGACTTTGGCAGCAGGCACAGGGCCTGCACAGTTCTTTACCATATGGTGTCCTAGAGCTGAAAGAAGTCGACTCAAGCTCCCATCCAAGAAGATATCTCTAATTGAATGCTACTTGCAATTGAAAAGTAGTTTTCTCCAAGGGAGTCTCCCTGGGAAAACAAACCACTCTTACTGTTGGGCTCCATTCCCAGTAGACAGTTGGTACAAAACAAACTCAGCAGCATCTTTGGAGAGTCTTTGTCTCATAATGTTAATTCTTGGCATTTATTTTTTTTATACCTTCAGGTCCTTTGAGTATATATTACAACTTTGGTTTCAGGCTTTTATGATATCTCTCCTGTTTGTGCAAATGTGTGTGTCTCTGTGTCTATATGAAGGTTTCGTGTGTGTGTGTGTGTGTGTGTGTGTGTGACACATATCTTTGTTTTTTCACATTTGGTTGTTTTGTCATATTGCAATTTGTCATATTGCATATTGAAATTTATCTTATTTTCTTTTATTATTATTCCTTAGATGGTTGTTTTGTTTATTTGTTTATATTGTTGTTACAATTTTTATTGTCACTGTTTTATCAGAGACACAAAGGTTGTTGATCTGGTTGGAAGGGGAGGTGGGGAGGAGAGGAGTAGTTGGCATTGAGAGAGGGAATGGAAGTATAAAGTGTAAGCAGAATATAATATATGAAGAAATACATTTTATATAAAAGAAAAAAAAAAGCAGATGTAGCTCCCTGACTGCACTGTTACTTTATGAAAATATGAATGATTGAAGGTTCTGGCAGGTAAATAATAAAATTAATAACAGCACACACACACACACACACACACACACACACACACACACACACATATATATATATATATATATATATATATATATATATATAGAGAGAGAGAGAGAGAGAGAGAGAGAGACTTAATAACATTGTACACATAGATACCTGTTCTGCACGTATTTTTCCATTGTACACTCTTGTACTTAGCAGATTCAATATCAAATTTTCAAGTTTTACTGAATCGTTTTTTCTGTTCCTGTGACCCTACTTTTTATACTTGTTCAATGAAGATTATTATTATATAGTATGATGAGGCAATATTCTTAAAATACCTCTTATATTCTAAGAAATTAAAACTTATGCTGGAGCTTACAGCAAACTTTAATAATACACCACGCAGCCACTTAAGGTCCCTATCCTACTGTGCACTCAGACTACTTGTTTAACTTGACTTTGAAAGAACAAAGTAACAATCAACTTGTTTTCCCAGTGTAATCAGATTTTACAGCCTAAGCTAATGCCTGGCTACAATCTTAAAATATGTGCTATCCCATGCCCTGACCCAGAGTAATTGCATGTGTATAATTTGCTGAAAGCAGCAAACACAAGTTGGAAACAACTTCCTAAAATCTACTTGAATATGATTTTTTTTTTTTTGGATAGTGGTTGATAAACAATGAAGTTTCTCATCTGGGTCAGTAGGGATCACTTGGAACCAATAACTTAATACTTTAAATTCTAAAAGTTTCCTAAATGTTTTTGTAAAGTATCCCATTCCTTCTCCATGTTATGCTTTCTGTGTTGTTTAATAAATACAAAGCAAAGCCTATTACTGTTAGGGACAAACACCTCTCAGAAACACATATGACACATACAAATGCTATTCATACATAGCTTATACTATAGGCAAACACACACAGGGATGTACACACACAGAGACATACTATCATTGTTCAGTTTTGTATCAATTCTATGAGGAAGTCAATGATAGGGTATGGAGTCAGCAGAGAGACTAAAGTTTATTTATTTTTGGCAATTCTTGTGTCTATAACTCTTTGTTAGTGTATGACCAAAAGCTTTTGGCTTATGGCAATTAACTCCTGCTGTTCATCAGCTGGGATAAAGAAGAAACGAGGGTTAAGTGGTTGGGCTCTCTCTTCTTTCTGGCTCAAGGATCTCTCCCTGGTCAGGCTAAAGGCTTAGAAACATCTTAATTCTTCATGAAAGAGAGAGAAAAGAAGAAAAGGAAAACTCATTTACACAGACAATATGCACCGATGCACACACACTCACACACATATATATTCTGGTCATCCTGACTGCCTGCTGCATCAACTCCACAAGTATTCATGCATATTTACATACATGCACATATACCTAACACATATGTATAGATAAACACACATACACATATATATGCATATACATATACACAAATATATACATATTTGGTGGATGGAGCTGAATCTCTGTATACGTATACTTATATGTATATGTATATTTGGTGGATGGAGCTGAATCTCTGTATACGTATACTTATATGTATATGTATATTACGTGGATGGAGCTGAATCCCCCGAGCCACACTTTATTCCTTCTCTACGGCCTTATTATACCTTCTTAGACAAAAGTTGAATGAAAGAAAGAGCATTTTCTATAGAAAAGCACCTCATAGATATGTTTCACAAAAGGGGGGCTACAGAAGATGTCAAAACTTGAGTTTAAAGCAGTGTTTCATTACATAAGCTCATTATAAGTTCAAAGCAACAGTTTCACATGGCCTCACTTTATCATAGTGCACACCTGTGGCTTCATCCTTGGATCTGACCTAGAATGAATGTTTTTCCTTATTACAAATTTGTCCCAAGTCTGTTTCTCTTTTTAGTGTTATTGTGAAAGGTCCTTGTATTCCTTAATTCAGTCTTTCTTCACTTACTATTCTATGAGGAATGGGAATATTCTATTCTTTTTTTTTTTTTTTTTTTTTTAAATTTTTTTTTTTATTTGATATAATTTATTTACATTTCAAATGATTTCCCCTTTTCTAGCCCCCCCCCCACTCCCCGAAAGTCCCGTAAGCCCCCTTCTCTTCCCCTGTCCTCCCTCCCACCCCTTCCCAATTCCCCGTTCTGGTTTTGCCAAATACTGTTTCACTGAGTCTTTCCAGAACCAGGGACCACTCCTGCTTTCTTCTTGTATCTCATTTGATGTGTGGATTATGTTTTGGGTATTCCAGTTTTCTAGGTTAATAACCACTTATTAGTGAGTGCATACCATGATTCACCTTTTGAGTCTGGGTTACCTCACTTAGTATGATGTTCTCTAGCTCCATCCATTTGCCTAAGAATTTCATGAATTCATTGTTTCTAATGGCTGAATAGTACTCCATTGTGTAGATATACCACATTTTTTGTATCCACTCTTCTGTTGAGGGATACCTGGGTTCTTTCCAGCATCTGGCAATTATAAATAGGGCTGCTATGAACATAGTAGAGCATGTATCCTTATTACATGGTGGGGAATCCTCTGGGTATATGCCCAGGAGTGGTATAGCAGGATCTTCTGGAAGTGAGGTGCCCAGTTTTCGGAGGAACCGCCAGACTGCTTTCCAGAGTGGTTGTACCAATTTGCAACCCCACCAGCAGTGGAGGAGTGTTCCTCTTTCTCCGCACCCTCTCCAACACCTGCTGTCTCCTGAATTTTTAATCTTAGCCATTCTGACTGGTGTAAGATGAAATCTTAGGGTTGTTTTGATTTGCATTTCCCTAATGACTAATGAAGTGGAGCATTTTTTAAGATGCTTCTCCGCCATCCGAAGTTCTTCAGGTGAGAATTCTTTGTTTAACTCTGTACCCCATTTTTTAATAGGGTTGTTCGGTTTTCTGGAGTCTAACTTCTTGAGTTCTTTATATATATTGGATATTAGCCCTCTATCTGATGTAGGATTGGTGAAGATCTTTTCCCAATTTGTTGGTTGCCGATCTGTCCTCTTGATGGTGTCCTTTGCCTTACAGAAACTCTGTAACCTTATGAGGTCCCATTTGTCAATTCTTGCTCTTAGAGCATACGCTATTGGTGTTCTGTTCAGAAACTTTCTCCCTGTACCGATGTCCTCAAGGGTCTTCCCCAGTTTCTTTTCTATTAGCTTCAGAGTGTCTGGCTTTATGTGGAGGTCCTTGATCCATTTGGATTTGAGCTTAGTACAAGGAGACAAGGATGGATCAATTCGCATTCTTCTGCATGCTGACCTCCAGTTGAACCAGCACCATTTGTTGAAAAGGCTATCTTTTTTCCATTGGATGTTTTCAGCCTCTTTGTCGAGGATCAAGTGGCCATAGGTGTGTGGGTTCATTTCTGGATCTTCAATCCTGTTCCATTGATCCTCCTGCCTGTCACTGTACCAATACCATGCAGTTTTTAACACTATTGCTCTGTAGTATTGCTTGAGGTCAGGGATACTGATTCCCCCAGATTTTCTTTTGTTGCTGAGAATAGTTTTAGCTATCCTGGGTTTTTTGTTGTTCCAGATGAATTTGATAATTGCTCTTTCTAACTCTGTGAAGAATTGAGTTGGGATTTTGATGGGTATTGCATTGAATCTGTATAGTGCTTTAGGCAAAATGGCCATTTTAACTATATTGATTCTACCGATCCATGAGCATGGGAGGTTTTCCCATTTTTTGAGGTCTTCTTCCATTTCCTTCTTCAGAGTCTTGAAGTTCTTGCCATACAGATCTTTCGCATGTTTGGTAAGAGTCACCCCAAGATACTTTATACTGTTTGTGGCTATTGTGAAGGGGGTCATTTCCCTAATTTCTTTCTCAGCCTGTTTATCCTTTGAGTATAGGAAGGCCACTGATTTGCTTGAGTTGATTTTGTAACCTGCCACTTTGCTGAAGTTGTTTATCAGCTGTAGGAGCTCTCTAGTGGAGTTCTTTGGGTCACTTAGGTAGACGATCATGTCGTCTGCAAATAATGATAGTTTGACTTCCTCCTTTCCAATTTGTATCCCTTTGACCTCCTTATGTTGTCGAATTGCCCGAGCTAGTACCTCAAGTACAATATTGAAAAGATAAGGAGAAAGGGGGCAGCCTTGTCTGGTCCCTGATTTCAGTGGGATTGCTTCAAGTTTCTCTCCGTTTAGTTTGATGCTGGCTACCGGTTTGCTGTATATTGCTTTTACTATGTTTAGGTATGGGCCTTGAATTCCTGTTCTCTCCAAGACTTTAAGCATGAAAGGATGCTGAATTTTGTCAAATGCTTTTTCAGCATCCAATGAAATGACCATGTGGTTTTGTTCTTTGAGTTTGTTTATGTAGTGGATTGTATTGATGGATTTCCGTATATTGAACCAACCCTGCATTCCCGGGATAAAGCCTACTTGATCATGGTGGATGATCGTTTTGATGTGTTCTTGGATTCGGTTGGCAAGAATTTTGTTGAGTATTTTTGCATCGATGTTCATAAGGGAAATTGGTCTGAAGTTCTCTTTCTTTGTTGGATCTTTGTGTGGCTTTGGTATCAGCGTAATTGTGGCTTCGTAGAAGGAATTGGGTAGTGTTCCTTCTGTTTCTAATTTGTGGAATAGTTTGAAGAGTATTGGTGTTAACTCTTCTTTGAAGGTCTGGTAGAATTCTGCACTGAAACCATCTGGTCCTGTGCTTTTTTTGGTTGGAAGACTTTCTATGACTCCTTCTATTTCTTTAGGCTTTATGGGACTGTTTAGATGGTCTAGTTGGTCCTGATTTAATTTTGGTATTTGGTATCTGTCAAGGAAATTGTCCATTTCCTCCAGATTCTCCAGTTGTGTTGAGTACAGGCTCTTGTAGTAGGATCTGATGATTTTTTGGATTTCCTCAGTTTCCGTTGTTATGTCTCCCTTTTCATTTCTAAGTTTGTTAATTTGGATACTTTCTCTGTGCCCTTTGGTCAGTCTGGCTAAGGGTTTATCTATCTTGTTGATTTTCTCAAAGAACCAGCTCCTAGTTTTGTTGATTTTTTGTATGGTTCTCTTTGTTTCTACTTGATTGATTTCGGCCCTGAGTTTGATGATTTCCTGCCTTCTACTCCTCCTGGGTGAAATAGCTTCTTTTTGTTCTAGGGCTTTCAGGTGTGTCATTAAGTTGGTAATGTATGCTCTCTCCATTTTCTTTTTGGAGGCACTCAGGGCTATGAGTTTTCCTCTTAGCACTGCTTTCATTGTGTCCCATAGATTTGGGTATGTTGTGTTTTCATTTTCATTGTGTTCTAAAAAGTCTTTAATTTCTTTCTTTATTTCTTCCTTGACCAAGGTGTCATTGAGTAGAGTATTGTTCAATTTCCACGTGTATGTGGGTTTTCTGTTGTTTCTGTTGCTATTGAAGACCACTTTTATTCCATAGTGATCAGATAGGAGGCATGGGATTAGTTCTATCTTTTTATATTTGTTGAGGTCTGTCTTGTGACCAATTATATGGTCGATTTTGGAGAAGGTACCATGAGGTGCTGAAAAAAAGGTATATTCTTTTGTTTTAGGATAGAATGTTCTATATATATCAGTTAAGTCTAATTGGTCCAAAGCTTCAATTAGTTTCATTGTGTCCTTGTTTAGTTTCTGTTTTCCTGATCGGTCCATTGAGGAAAGTGCAGTGTTGAAGTCACCCACAATTATTGTGTTAGGTGTAATGTGTGCTTTGAGTTTTAATAGAGTTTCTTTTATGAAAGAGGGTGCCCTTGCATTTGGAGCATAGATGTTCAGGATTGAGAGTTCTTCTTGTTGTATTTTTCCTTTGACCAGCAAGAAGTGTCCCTCAGAGTCTCTTTTGATGACTTTGGGTTGAAAGTCAATTTTATCTGATATTAAAATGGCTACTCCAGCTTGTTTCCTGAGACCATTTGCTTGTAAAATTGTCTTCCAGCCTTTTACTCTAAGGTAGTGTTTGTCTTTGACCCTGAGGTGTGTTTCCTGTAAGCAGCAAAATGTAGGGTCCTGTTTACGTATCCAGTCAGTTAGTCTGTGTCTTTTTATTGGGGCATTGAGTCCATTGATGTTAAGAGATATTAAGGAATAGTGATTGTTACTTCCTATCATTTTTGACGTTATTTTTTAAATTTGATTGCTTAACTTCTTTTGGGTTTGATGAAAGGTTACTATCTTGCTTTTTTCAGGGTGGAGTTTCCCTCCTTGTATTGGTGTTGTCCTCCTATTATCCTTTTTAGGGCTGGGTTTGTGGATAGATATTGGGTGAACTTGGTTTTGTCGTGAAATATCTTAGTTTCTCCATCTATGGTGATTGAGAGTTTTGCTGGATATAGTAGTTTTGGTTGGCATTTGTGTTCTCTTAGAGTCTGCATGAGATCTGCCCAGGACCTTCTAGCCTTCATAGTCTCAGGTGAAAAGTCTGCTGTGATTCTGATAGGTCTTCCTTTATATGTTACTTGGCCTTTTTCTCTTACTGCCTTTAGTATTCTTTCTTTGTTTAGAACATTTGGTGTTTTGATTATTATGTGACGGGAAGTATTTCTGTTCTGGTCCAGTCTGTTTGGAGTTCTGTAGGCTTCTTGTATATTCATGGGCATCTCTCTCTTTAGGTTAGGGAAGTTTTCTTCCATAATTTTATTGAAGATATTTGCTGGCCCTTTAAGTTGTAAATCTTCACTCTCATCTATGCCTATAATCCTTAGGTTTGGTCTTCTCATTGTGTCCTGGATTTCCTGGATATTTTGGGTTACAAGCTTTTTGCACTTTGCATTTTCTTTAACTGTTGAGTCCATGGTTTCTATGGAATCTTCAGCATCTGAGATTCTTTCTTCTATCTCTTGTATTCTGTTGTTGATATTTGCATCTCTGTCCCCTGATTTCTTCCCAAGGCTTTCTATCTCCAAAGTTGTCTCCCTTTGAGTTTTCTTAGTTGTTTCTACTTCTGATTTTAGATCCTGGATGGTTTTGCTTAGCTCCTTCCCTTGCATGTTTGTGTTTTCCTGTAATTCTTTAAGAGATTTTTGTGTTTCCTCTTTCATGAGCTCAGCCTGTTGACCAAAGTTCTCCTGTATTTCTTTAAGAGATTTTTGTGTTTCGTCTTTCATGACCTCAGCCTGTTGAGCAAAGTTCTCCTGTATTTCTTTAAGTGTTTTTTGCATTTCCTCCTTGTTGGCTTTTGTATTCTCCTGGATTTCTTTCAATGATTTTTGTGTTTCCCTTGCAAGGGCTTCTAACTTTTGATCCATTTTCTCCTCAATGCCCTTCATGTGTTCCTGTACCAGCATCATGACCAGTGATTTTAAATCCAAATCTTGTTTTACTGGTGTGATGGGGTATCCAGGACTTGCTGGTAGAGGAGAATTTGGTTCAGATGTTGCCATATTGCCTTGATTTCTGTTAGTGACGTTTCTGCGTTTGCCTTTTGCCATCTAGCTCTCACTGGTGTTACTTGGTCTTGTCAGTGCTGGACTCACCAGTGCAAGCTGCCCTTTCCCCGTTGGCCTCTGGTGCACAGCTTACACTCTGCACTGCCTATAGACAGGGTGCTGTTGTCCAGGCTGTTCAGATCCCGAAGCAGGCACCTGAAGGCTCCCGCTGGGGCCCGCAGGATTTATTGGAGCACACCGACTTCTCCCAGCTGGCCGCCCGGAAGCCCCCACTAGCCTCTTGAGGGACCTGGAGATGTGGCAGCCACCCAGGCTGATCTGAAGCGGAGAGAGTTGAGCTGGGGGCTTCTGCCTGAGGCCTTGCCCCAGATTGTGTCTGTGGACCAGGTGGAACCCGTGTGCACCCCCAGGGAGCTCCGAAGGTGAATGTTGCTGTGACCTCCCCTGTGCTCCACTCACTCCGCTGGGCAGCCGATTTCCCCAACCGGGCTGGCGCACACTAGGTTAGCCTTGTCGCCTGGGCCCTGAGTCCAGGCAAACGCCTGGGAGGCCAAGGTCCGAGCAAAGTTCCCCTAGGGCTATGTCTGTTATTTGGGTCCGCCAGGTGACCCGGATGGTGGGCGTGCGCGTCCGCGCTCCGCGAAAGCACCGGGATAGTCTGTTGTGCTAATAACCTCCTGGGCTGGTTGACACACAGATGGCCCACCAAGCCGCCCAGTTCTTGGGGTCAGTCCTGTGCCTTTTGGGGCCTAGACCCCCGTTTTGTTAGCCTCAGGCTACGCTTGTTAGCAGTCTCTGCCCTCCGGAGCACTCTGGCTCCTGTAGGCAAAATGGCGGCGCGTGCACCGGCCGGGGCAAAAAAAAAAAAAACTCCTGGCTGGGTTGGCGCCCCGATGGCCACTCGAACAGCCCAGGGCCTGGGTGCAGGCCAACGCCCGTCTGGCTCCGACCCCTGCGGTGTTGGGCCTAGGATTATGTTTGTGTACCTCAGTCTGACGGATCTCTGGAGCCCGGGATCAAGATGGCGGTGAGTCTCTCCTGACTGGCGGGCAGCCGAGTTCTGAAGTGGCTTCCGTGCAGCGAAAGGCTCCGCAGAACCGCAGTTGCTTGCCGCCCGGCTGGTCAGCGAAGGTCAGTGGTCGTGGGCGCAGGGCCTAACTGGACCCTGTGTCGCCTTGGTTCCACCGCTGATGGCCCTTCAGCTGGAGCAGCCACTGCTACCGCCGCCGCCGCCGCCGCCGCCGCCAGAATTGCTCGGAATATTCTATTCTTGATTATAACTTTATTACATATTTCTGGCAAAAACAAGTAAAAGCATCTCCTAAATCTTTTCTAAAATTATTTGAATCAAATGCGGAACTCTATAGTCCTTAACTCATCTAAGCAGCATTAATTCATAAGAGTTTATCTTTATGTTGATCGGCAAGGAATTTGTCCAATATGCTGGGCTGATGCCCAGCAATTCTTAGGCTGTGTAATAGTGACAGGAAAGGCATATCAGCAGTGAGAAGCAGTCCTGGGAAAAAGTCTCTGCAGTACTCTTATGAGTTCACCAACTTCAGGTCCTGCGAAGTGGTGGGCCATCTCCAGAAAGCTCACTTGCATGCCTTTAGCCTTTCCTAGATGACTTCCAACACCACACCATACACTCAGACACACACACCACACATCACACACACACACACACAGAGAGAGAGAGAGAGAGAGAGAGAGAGAGAGAGAGAGAGATTGAGAGAAAAAGAGATTGAGAGAGAGACATATACAGACAAAAAGACATACATACATACATACATACAGACAGACAGACAGAAAGACAGACAGACTGACACACACACACAAAGACAAAGACTCACAAGACACTCTTCAAGCAGATCCAAAGTCAACTTAGAATAGATTGACTGAGGATATAGGACATAGAAAGAATGAAGTAGAAAACTCAAACATGGACTAACTCTCGGTGAAATGATTCCAAAGGGATGTGTTTTATTTATGCATGTGCAATAATTGCAACACATACATTGTTGGCAACTCAGATGTAACAACTAATGCATTATAATCTACACAATATAGGCTAATTCTTTATTATAATGGGATGAGCCAATCACCTTTACTGATCAATTAAAACTGTTTAAAATTATTTGCCTTTTAAATTATTAATATTACTCCTCATTCTCTCAATATTTGTATAGGTATATTTCCCCCAATCCAAGCAGTTTATTGTAATTATACTGATTAATTCACCATTAATAAATTAATGCTTGTGCTTTGTTGGGTGGTGGTGGCACATGCCTTTAATCCCAGCACTTGGGAGGCAGAGGCACGCAGATTTCGGAGTTTGAGACCAGCCTGGTCTAAGGAGTGAGCTCCAGGACAGCCAGGGCTGCACAGAGATGCCCTGTCTCGAAAACAAGCAAAAAAAAAAAAAAAAAAAAAAAAAAAACCCAAAAAGAAACAAACAAAAAACAAAAAAAAAATAAACAAAAAATATTTTGACAAATGGAACCTCATAAAATTACAAAGTTTCTGTAAGGCATTGGACACTGTCAAAAGGACAAAACAGAAACCAACAAATTGGGAAAAGATCTTCACCAATCCTACATCCAACAGAGAGCTAATATCCAATATATACAAAGAAGTCAAGAAGTTAGACTCCAGAGAGCCAAATATCCCTATTAAAAATGGGGTACAGAGCTAAACAAAGAATTTTCACCTGAGGAACTTTGGATGACTGAGAAGCACCTTAAGAAATGCTCAACATCATTAGTCATTAGGGAAATGCAAATCAAAACAACCCTGAGATTTCACCTCACACCAGTCAGAATGGCTAAGATTAAAAACTCGGGAGACAGCAGGTGTTGGCAAGGATGTGGAAAAAGAGGAACACTCCTCCACTGCTGGTGGGATTGCAAGTTGGTACAACAGCTCTGGAAATAAGTCTGGGGGTTCCTCAGAAAACTGGGTATGACATTTCCAGAGGACCCTGCTATACCTCTCCTGGGCATATACCCAGAGGATTCCCCAGCATGCAATAAGGACACATGCTCCATTATGTTCATTGCAGCCTTATTTATAATAGCCAGAAGCTGGAAAGAACCCAGATGTCCCTCAGTGGAGGAATGGATACAGAAAATGTGGTGTATTTACACAGTGGAATACTACTTAGCAATTAAAAACAATGAATTCATGAAATGCTTAGGCAAATGGTTAGAACTGGAAAATATCATCCTAAGTGAGATAACCCAATCACCAAAGAACACACATGGAATGCAGTCACTGATAAGTGGATATTAGCCCAGAAGCTCTGAATACCCAAGACACAACTCACATATCAAATCATTCCAAAGAAGAAGGAAGGAGAGGGCCCTGGTCTTGGAAAGGCTTGATGCAGCATTGTAGGTGATTACCAGGACAGAAAAATTGGAGGGGGTTCATTGGGGAACAACAGGCAGAGGGAAGAGGGCAGAGGGAAGAGAGCTTATGGGGTTTATGGGGGGGGGGACCAGGAAAGGGGAAATCATATAAAAAATAAAAAAATAAAAAATGGAAAAAATTAATGTTTGTGCTTTGTAAGCAACAAATTAGGAGTGGGTATAGGTGGTAGATAATTTTGCCCTTATTATACAAATTATTTTACCTTTATGAATTATTTTTATTATTAATTTCCTGAAAATTTGGAATATTGTGTTGGATCATCTGAAAGTTTGAAGATTGCATGCTTTTATGTAGAAGAGGTTTATTTTAATTTAACAATAAACAATGATAAATTTGTCTCCAGAACATTCTCAATTCAAGTATGTCTTAAGATGTTATTATCTGGAGTCAAATATTTTTTTTCTCTCAGGTGTTTACTACACACTGTCAAAGATAAAAAGACAAAATTTTATGTTGCAAATACACATAATAGTCACAACACTTGTACAGCTTCATCATACTTATAATAAGATAAATGACAGCACCATACAACAGCAGCTGCATTAATAACTAAATGAGCATTTGCTGTGTTTATTCAACAACATTCACATTTTAAATTTATATAATTTATATGTCATGAAATTCATCTTTTGTTATTCAACTTTCAAACTGCAATCTAACTTCTCACATTTATTAAATTGTGGTCATAATTCGTCAGTAGTGCAATTAAATATAGAACTAAAATACTCAAGAAATATAACTATAATACATGTGTAGAAAATGTTTTTATTGTCATGTTTCCCCTATCAATACAATACAATTTAAATAAAACTTATAGTCTATTTAGTATCATACTGATAAAGTGTTGATTTAAAGTATAAAGTAAGATTTGTGCAGGTTAAAAGCAAATACGTTCATTTTATACATAAAATATGAACATATTTGCTTTATTTATTTACTTTGCTTTATGTCCTGACTGCAGTCCCCATCCCTCTTCCCAGTCTCCCCCCTTTACACAGTCCCTCCCCACATCTGTCTTCCACTTCACCTATGAGAATGGGGAGGTTTCTTCCTGGGAATCAACATTGATTTCAATGGGTAGAGCTCATCCCTTAAAGATTTGTACGGATGAAAATAAAAACTAATTAAAGTTTGTATAAAAAGGTTGATAAAGTTTTGTAACAAGTACAAAACTTGATAGTGGTAGTATAAATTGCTAAGTAAAAGTCTATGAACATTTAAAATAAATACACACACACACACACACACATATATATATATAGTCCCTGTTTCAGGAATTCCTGTTCTAATAATGATCCATTTTCTTTTACTAGAAGGATAAGGAACAAGTCTGCACAAGGTTCTGAAACTCCAAAAGCAGTCATGTAGATGTGGAACAGTCGGAGAGTAGATAGGGGTTGGTGGGGTGAGGAATAAAATATGGAGTGTATGAAAATATTTAAGAAAAAAAGAAAAGCAAATTTACAAATTCTTCTTCAATAGCCACCTTTGTGTATGGTTTCTAGAATGGAGATAAAATTTAAACATTTGTATATGGCCGTTGTTTATAATTTTGGAAAAAAAGAAAGTGAAAATGCAAATTTAGCAGGTATGTGGCATTTTGTAGCTCAATAGGAATATAGCTATGACTAATGTTGACATGAAATTTCTATTTGTTTGTATGGGAAGAATCTCTTCAAGGGACAGAATCAATGAATAATAGGGGATTTATCAAAGGTTTATGATTCTGGCCTCCAAAAGCATTCCTACTTCAGATGTTTCCGTGAAGAGTGAGGTCTACAATTATCTCTAGACATTATAACAAATTGAAACTCAGCATTTGATTGCCAATCCAATAAAGACTGATGATACAAAAGCTAGATTATCAATAGTGTATTTAAACAGACCATTACTCGTTAGTGTTCAATGCATTCAAGCCACTTGTACAGAAGTAGGAGATATCACACATTTAATGAAAGCTTTATTTTGGTGATACTAAGTGAATTCTGATTCAGTATATTTATTCCGTATAATTAATTTATACTGAATAGTTTAATTAATTGTATAAATACTTGTATAAATAATTGTAGACATATGTCCCAATGGCAGTTAAAACTATGTGCATTCAGAGTGTTAGAGAAAGTTTGTTGGGAATATAGGCAGGACTAAGTAGAAGGAAGAAGAGTAAAAGAAGGAAAAGCGAGATGAGGAGGAGGAGGAACAAGAGGAGAAGGAAGGGGAAATAACTTATGATTCGTATCATTTCCAATTTGCCAGATGTTTAAGAATCAATCTACTAACCCTGCGATCCTCTGTTTCATAAATTATGAAATAGGGAGCATTAATATTATGGAAACACTTTCACCTCACTCATTCTACAATCATAAGACTCCACTTTAATAGCAAAAGAGGAATTGTCCTATTATCCCACATTCTAACATTGGGAGAATTAGTCATCAACAAAATTGAAGGAAGGTACACCATTCTGTTGGTAATAGAACCATGAATCACATTATTTAGTAGGAAAAATGGGATCATGATACATGGCATCTATGAATAAAACGATATAAAAGAATGCTTGAAAATAACATTCACTTGGTGATCTGTCCAAGAGCTGGAAATGGGAAGAAATAAGGAGTGGCTGTGCTGGTACTAGACACAATCTTTCAGAATGACGTTAGTGCAGGTTCAATTGGATAACATTCTGGTTACCTTGTAAAAAAAAAATATGGAGTTTAAGACAACACCATCATGACTGACAAGCAGAGGAATCTATAAACAGACAAAGCCCATTATCCTGCCTTTCCCACATCACTAGTGGTTTCCTTTTGCCCCACGTGCAGAGATTCACAGTCTCTTTAAACCTCTTACTCTCTTGAAGCTCATTTAAAATTGCTTTATCGGAATTTATTTAAGCTATTCAACACATATAAGAATCAAATCACTTCATGCTTGCTATGTGAGTAGATTAACCTGAGAAATTAATTTCTACTCCAAATGAGTTGCATACATGTTGGTGTCTACAACTCAGTCACGTGACACCCTTCAGTAAGAGAAGCAATTATAGTTTTGCCCTTTGTTTACCTGTTGAATAATCTCTAATATATAAACTTCCTCCATGTTTATAAGGCAAATATATTAGAGTTCTCCATGTACATTTCAAATTTAATTTACAGGTATAATGTTACATCTGCCAGGTTTATTTTCTAAATCACCCACAAGTGATGAACAATAACTCATATTTATGTGAAGATCAAAAAGAGACAGGCAAAATAATATCCCATGGTATTAAAATATAGTAGAGACAAAACAGCTGAAGGGATTATATATACAAAATGAGCCTTTGGTAAAAAGACATCCCTCAGAGTATTAAAATGCATATCCATGCTTTTAAGAGAAGAAAATGATGATAGAAGATATAAAGTAAGAAATAATGTTGCAAAAATAATAATGATATGCTATAACATAAACATTGAACCTATTTTAGCACTTCTTATTTTAGACATGAAATTTTAATTTCCTGCCAAAAATACATTTATTTTACAAATGATGGAGGATGTCATGGAATAGTATTTTTAATACTGTGATTCACGAAAATAATTTTAGCTCATTAAGTTATTTTCAGTGCTCAAAATAATGAAAGAAAAGATGTGGCATGTTTGTTCCAGAGGAATTTAAACTATTTTAAGCAGGAAGTGACATTTTTAATGAGTACTATCTTTTTCCTTTTATTAAAAATTCGCTAACATAATTATACAGATTATGGGTCCCTCCCTTCTACTCTCCCCAATTTCTTCCCACTTCCCTCCCATCCAGATTCACTGCTTTTCTTTCTCTGTCTTTAGAAAGCAAACAGGTTTCTAAGAGACAATAATATATAAAATAATACCATGGACTATGTAATATTAAGATAAAACAAAACAAACGGACACATTGAAATTGCTAAAACAAACAAATAACAAACAAACAAACAAATGCAAAATGGCCAAGAAAAGGCTCAAGAACCAGACATCCACTCATGTGGACACGCAAGAATCCTACAAAAGAACCCAGCTGGAAGCTATATTTGCAGAAGACCTGGTGCAGATCTGTGCAGGCCTTATGCATGCTGCCTTAGTCTCTGTGAGTTAATGTGAGCTTCAATCATGTTGATCTAAAGGGGCTAAATTCCTTGTGTCCTCCATAGCCTCTGACCTTTGAACTCTTTCCATCTCCTTTACACAGGGTGCTCTGATCCCAGAGCAGAGTGATTGGATGAATATAAAACCTTTGGAACTGAGTGTCTCAAGATCTCTCTGTCTCTCTCTCTGTCTCTCTCTCTCTGTCTCTGTCTCTCTCTCTCTCTCTCTCTCTCTCTCTCTCTCTCTCTCTCTCTCTCTGCATACCAACTAGCTTTTGTCTTTGTCTTTGTCCTAGTGTGCTGCAGGACAAAGATAATTCTCTGATGATTTCTGAGCACTGTACTATGAGTGTAGCAGAATGTCAGGAATCATTTTATTATTATGTTTTTAAAAATATACTACCAGTTTTTCTCTACGCTCCCTGGGTTAATCTCAGGATCCTTGTCATTTAAGCAGTGTTGAGTATGAATTTCATTCCATGGAAGGGGCCTTAACACAATTCAGATATAGGTTGGTTACTTCCCCAGGTTTGTGCCATCATTGCTTTAGCACACCTTTCAGACAGGATAGCATTCAGGATTGAGACAATATAACATATAATCCTAAAAATTCATAAGTGTGATATTGCTCATATATTTGTTGGTTTGTGTATTTTGCCTGAGCTTTATACTACTGAATATGAATATGGACTAAAGATCAAGATAATAAATTATATATTTTAGAAAGCCATAGTACGTGTATTAGCTAATTTTATTTTGCTGTGATAAAGCATTATGAACAAAAGCAACGTATTGGAGAAAGAATCTATTTGGATTTAGGATTTCCTCTTGGTCCTGCTCGGATGCTACCACTAGTAATATATTAATTTATAAATAGGGTGTATTTAGAAGGCATATCCTAATCTTTTCTCCACTGCATAGCCATTGCATTTAGTCACAATTCAGTTTTAATAATATAGTGTTTTTTTCTGGAAATATCAAATAACACAATAAAATTGCACTCATTATTTTAAAAATGGTAAATAAAATTATTTTTGTTACTGTGGTGGCCTGAATAGGTTTGGCCCCCATAAAGTCATGTGTTTGAATGCTTGGCCGAAGGAGTAGCCTTACTAGGAAGTAAAGCCTTATTAGAAGAGGTGTGACTTTAGAGAGAGAGTGTCGTTGCAGAGGCAGGGCTTTGAAGTCATATATATGCTCAATCTCTGCCCAGTGTAAAACACATTGAATCTCTTCCTGGTTGCACTTGGATCTAGATGTAGCAATCTCCTCCAGAACCATGCCACACTGCCACACTTCCCGCCAGAATAATGGGCTAAATCTCTGAGGCTGTAAGCTGGCCCAAGAGTTGCCTTGGTCATGGTGTCTATTGTCAGCAACTAAAACCCTAACTAAGACAGTTATGTAAGTTAATATTGATGGAATTTAAAAACAGCTATGCAGTTTGACCCTTCCTTCCTTCCTTCCTTCTTTCCTTCCTTTCTTCCCCCCTTCCTCCTTCTCTCCCTCCCTTCCTTCCTTCCTTCCTTCTTCCAGCATTGTCTTTTGTATACACCAGCTGGGGTTTTAATAGAAGCTAGTACAAACATTTGTTTATTTGGTATGTAATAATCATACTTACTGATCTCCATCAAGATGTGTATATTGTCATAACACAAAATGCACCCATATTTGCTGACTATATAAATATATGGATAATAGACAAACTGGTAGCTAAACCACTTTTCAACACTGGCTAATTAAATACTACCTTGAAACTGGTGTTGGCATGATAAACATGTTTCATGACTGCCATAAAAGCAAAGCAAACACATAAACAAAGAAAACTTCAGTGAAAATTTGCAGAAATAGATGGAGATTATAACTCTTATATCACTTTTTCTATGAGTCCCACACTCTATTATACTGAATTAGTATTACTAGTCATTAACAAAGAGCTCTGAAAAAATGAAACAATGACTGTAAAGCTATGCTGTATAATAGAAAATGCATTATAGACACGGGTCATTAAAATTACCATAAATTTCAAAGAGAATGTAATCATTTCACGGTATTCTGGTTCCTTCTAAATCTTTAATACATTTAAGGGAGGGAGACAGTCAATGTACTACTTGTACATTCATTTGCCAGGTGCAAAATTAGGAATGACCAGGTTTGTATTCTTAGGGAAGAAGTTACAGTCCATTTCATGACTCTCTAGAATCTCTGGTAAATGCCTCTACAATATGGTTGAGGGGAATTGTGTGTTGTGAATTGTAATGTCCTTCAAGTCTGGTACTAAGTGAAAGTCTACATGAAGATATGTGTCTCTGAAACCACTGATAATTATGTTTGCAATAGATACAAAACTAATCTTTGGAGGACAAAGCAACGTAGAGTTTCCCTGATTTCCCCAAGTTTTGGCATCATGTTTCAGCCCTAGAAATGATTCACACTTACTACTTGTAAGTGCACTGCAAGAATCAAACAGCAATAAGTAAGAAAGAGTCATGAATCCTATTCACAGAACACATATCTAATGCAAAATAGGAGGCTGGTTTCTGCTAGAATAAAGACAAAATTCCACAGTGTGAATCATGCTTAGGTTTTATTTTTACAAGTCTAATTAAAGCCTGAAATCCCTGAGGTAGTCATATTTATTGGCAAAGATAATGATATCTTTACATCTCCAATAAAATGGATTATAGTTACACTACTGAAGTTTTCCATACGGAATGCAGAATGTTATCACCAGCTTTCTTTATCTTCTTTTGGAGAAGATACACAAAATAGTAAATGTCTAGAAGAGTTCATTCTTTGAAGAGTCTCGTTAATGACCAACCTCCTGACACATCATTTTTATCATGGTTGTAGTTTGTACCATTTTCTTTTTTTATAATGAAATGCACACATGCCAGATCCAGGTTAAAAAAAAAATCAGCCACATGGCATTGAAGAAAATACATTATAAGCATTATCTAGTTACTAATTACACTCTTATACAGCCTCATCTGTGATGATTAATGTACTTTTAGCAAAAGAAAAAAAATGAGCCTTCCTGCATATGAAGTAGATTTGGGGAACAGTGCAATTAATCTTTCCATTTATAGAAGAAAGTGTTTACTAAAAGTTTTACTTACTTAACAAACATAGATGAATAATCCTAACTGCCACTCAAATTAAACTCAAGATATGGTCTCCTTGTGTTTTACTATTGATTAATGTGAGCTAATAAATTTCTCAGTATTTCTCTTCTTCATGCTCAGTTACCACACACAGATGGAGCCTTATACATAAGACACAATTGAGGGAAAATTGATTATATATGCAACTATTACATACTGTTATATGCAAAAGTATCTTTTATTCACCAGATGTAATTGTCATCTCAGAGACTTACTGCCGAATAAACTTACCATTTCTAGCTTTTTCTGAACTCTGAATGGCTGGTTCAACTCAGCTGCTCTGGCAAAAATCCCTCTCTAATGTAACTGACTCAACTTGACTTCCCTTGGCTTCTTATTGAATTACTCTACTAGGAAAACTACTAGAGTAGTAGTAGAGCTACTACTCTACCTGCTTCTGATCTCTATTGAATAAAAAGTAGAGGCCAAACACACTAAGCAGAATTGAATGTAACTGAACAGAACTGCATAAACTCAACTGAACTCAACTATATTAAATTTAACTGCACCAAATTGAACTTCCCCTCTTTCCTTGCACTGTTCTTAAGTAGCTTCTCTTTTCTGTCTGTCAAATCTTTCTCTGATTCACCATGTTGTCTGCCCCTCAAGTAGATATCAATTTTGCAGGGTGTCTTAGTCAGGGTTTCTATTCCTGCACAACATCATGACCAAAAACCAAGTTGTGGAGGAAAGGGTTTATTTTAGCTTACACTTCTGCATTGCAGTTCATCACAAAAGGAAGTCAGGACTGGAACTCAAGCAGGTCAGGAAGCAGGGGCTGATGCAGAGGCCATGGAGAGATGTTCCTTACTAGCTTGCTTCCCCTGGCTTGCTCAGCCTGTTCTCTTATAGAACCCAAGAATAAAGCCCAGAGATGGCACCACCCACAAGGGGCCCTTCCCCTTGATCACTAATTGAGAAAATGCCCCACAGTTGGATCTCATGGAGGCACTTCCCCAACTGAAACTCCTTTCTCTGTGATAACTCCAGCTTGTGTCAAGTTGACACAAAAAGCCAGCCAGTACACAGGGGTTAAAGATGTGTGTTAAGGGTATGCCTATATTCCAGCCAGGCACAGTTATAGTGAGGTCAAAGCAAAGTCATCCAATTCACAATGCAAACAAGTGCCAAACTTCTGGGACTGATAATCTTCTGGTTTCTAATAAGGCCTGGTCAACTCCAACGCTACCATCTGAAGCACATATAGCTTTTCTTCTAGGCTCAAGCTTTCTAGATTCTACTGTCCTTGGAGTCCATCCTGTGTTACTGGCATCTTGCGGCCTCCATTGCACTTGGGTTACCCCTTCTCCAGTACCCATATCTGGCTTTTCTTTATATACTCTGACCCTGACCATATAATCATGTTCAAATTTTCTACTTCATTCCATGACCTATTCAATATTAGGCCTTCTGTTTCAATAGGGGCAGCACATTGATCATTGGCCTCTATTAGCCTCTCATGGTTAAATCTCACCTCACCAGTTCTTCATAACCCCTTCACATGCCTTCAAACCACTAAGACCTACGAAACTTTCATATTTTTCCAGTTCAGAGGCTATTACTGCTATCACAATGTATAGCCTCTGTTCCCTGTGGATTAGAGATTCTTTGTATAGACCCCGAGGAAACACTTTCCAGAAGATTTCCCCACAAAAATGCTGTTCTTCTTTTCATCATTGCTAATTTCTCAGCTCCAAGTAACTACCATCAGTAGGAAAGGTTTTCCTTCAATGGTTTTGTTCTCATTTTACTTACAGCCAACCTTCAGCTCCATCCAACCAGACACCACAGATATATAAAGTACCCAAGGATACTGCCCAGAATTGATTCCTCCCCAGTGAGCTCTACCAAACAACATCAATCATTAGTCAAAAAAATGTACTTTAGCTTGCCTACAAGAAGATCTTATGAGAGAATTTCTTCAACTGAGAGTCTCTGTTGCTAAATGGCTCTACTTTGTGTCAAATTGACATAAAACTAGCCAAGACAATGTAAAAGAGAAAGAGTTTATCTATGTTACCAAAGGCTTGGTATAATGAATTATTAGTGCATTGTTCTAAACATTTAGTAGTTGGAAATGGAAGGAGTAAATACCAAGTAGTAACTATTTTATAGAGGAATAACAATAAAACTAGGAATGAATGAATAAAAGAAAATGGATATAAATAAACACATGAACCAATGATGTAACACAAAAACAAAAAATTCTAGACTATAATACTTCAGGTTAGATTATCTAAAGTGATGGTATTTTTTAAATGAACATTCTTCAAAACCCTTATGATGTCTCTTTAGTGGCCAGAAGCTCAAGGACAATACTGTGGCATTGCTATCAGTGTAAAGCAGAATTAAGTCTAGAAATTCTTCTGTTCCCAGTCCCTCATATCTGAAATGGTCAGCAGAACACTATCTCTCAATGTTTAGATGTGGCAAAAACTAATACAAGTAGAAATAGCAGGAAACTAATTAATCTTTATTTAGATATTTTGTGAAATAATTGTATGTTAAAGAATTTAATTGTTAGCCATTATGATTCATACTTTGTGCATTAAATCTTCCCAACTAAGCCAATTATTACCATTGTTTTGATTATTGTGTTTTAAAAAAAAATCTTACACTAAGAAGCCCTAAGTTAAATGCCAATAAGCAATTTATAACTTGCTAAATTATCTCTGTCAATGAAAACATTTAACAATGCACTTTGTATCCACTACACCCTTTAGGAAATAACATGCAAGCAAAGACTTTTATTTCTCATGAGGTAAAAGAAGCCTCCTCTATTGCATCCCCATTGTTCTCACACAGAGGAAACCTTAGGCATAAACTGATGTCTTCCTTATTGTGAACATTTCCACATTTCCACACATTATTTTACATGTTATTTCAAACAGCAAGTAAAATATTTGGAAGTGTGAAAATTATCTCACAGATAGTATTTTTTATGGTAAATCAAGATTATAGTGTTAATTTTCATATACTTTTCCATATTAATACAGAGACTATCTTCAGACTTTGTTTGAGAAACTCTACATACTTCTACTACATAAATAATAAAATTCCTTGATTTAGCCTCTCAAATTGGGTAACTCAGACTGTTATTAATAGCTCTGCTAACATAAAAAATGAGTTCAAATCTCCTATATTTCAGCGATAATAGTATTCTTAAAAATATTTTAATTTGAAGGATGTGAAATTATAGGTAATAATTATTTTAATTTTAAAACAATTTTGTCTTTACCTAATCACTAATGAGTTGGCTAATGACTTTGTGACTATAGTCTGTTGGATCTTTATTTCTGTCCTTTGTTCTACTTTATTATCAGTGCAACAAAACTTTCAAAAGGATGGTTATTTTGCTTTTGTTCAGAATGCAGGTTGTAGAAAAGAAATCTTATTTTTCTTCCTTCTTTCTTTCTTTCTTTCTTTCTTTCTTTCTTTCTTTCTTTCTTTCTTTCTTTCTCCATTCATTCTTCCTTCCTTTCTTTTTTCTTTCTTCCTTCCTTCCTTCCTTTCTTTCTTTCTTTCTTTCTTTCTTTCTTTCTTTCTTTCTTTCTTTCTTTCTTTCTTTCTTTCTTTCTTTCTTTCTTTCTTTCTCCTTATTCTTTTTGTTGTTGGTGGTGTTACTCTGGACACATCATTACAACTCAGGGTTTCTTTATGCACAACCCATACAGTATTTTTCTATATTCTTTGTTTATATTCCAAATGCATTCCCATACAGTTTTAAGGACACTAATACCTAGAAATAAACACATTCTGTTGGCCTTTGATTGCTAATGTCCTCCAATAAAGAAATCAGTGTCATTTTCTTTAAGACTGGAAGAAAGAACAGAAGTAATTCAGTTGATACATAAAATTAAGTGCTTTTGGTTTGTTTTATTTTCTTTGTTTTGTTTTTATGTTGTCTTGGATTAATAAAATGACTCTTGGTGACAACACCGAGGGACATAAATTTTTCTGCCAAACATGGAAGAAATGTTTAAGGAAGGTGAACGGCCACTTTTCTATCATGGTTAACAGTTGTTATTGTGAGAAAATGAAATGTTCGGGCAGATAAGCACATAAACTTTACCATAAGCTTGTTGGGCTTTTCATGGAAAAAGCACTTATGGCAAGCTAAATTTCCTTCAGAAAAAGTAGGCAGAAAAGACACCTGTGAAGGCTGTTGGGTAAGTGATGCTCACTTCTTGGTGGATAACAATAGTGTTAAAATTGGACTTGAATAACAAATCACACTCTACATGACAGAAATAATATCTGCTACTAGAAATCTTGCCAACTACTAGAGGAAATAAAGTCATGGATCTCAGAAAAGAATGTATTACTGCAACTTTTTTGAATGGCATATTTTCCAACTACATTCTGTTTTCTATCATTATACCCAAACATATAACTATCTGTACAAGTATCACCCCTAATCAAAGGAGCTATTCTTTATAGCTAATGCAAGCCATCACAGAAAACCACAACTGGACACAATGCAGAGATCCATGGATCCTAGAATCTTAGCTCTAGCTAAGATCTTACTTGAGATCTTACCTGGGATCTTACCACTGTAGGACAGATCCTGCATCTATAACATGGACAATTTGGAGGAAGAGGAGTCAGAAAGTGTGTAAAAGTATGAATATTTAACAGTCTGATCTGACACTATTTCTTCTGGATTGGCTGCCCAATGAAGACCTGAACAATGGCAACATTAATAAACATCCTAAAATGGTAAGGGGAAAATCTAATAGGGCCCTACTTCTAGACAAAGTAATACAGGATACCTACTAAGAATTGGAGATTTAATCTCTCTTAGGGATGGACCCTCTAACTGGTTACTCAATACAAAGTCTTCATTCTTGAAACCATATACACAAACAACAAAAATGGGCTCAGCAAGTTATATTATCAATATAATTTGTGTATCCCTATATATAAATATATGCAACAACTAATGATCAAAGCAAAACAGGTTATTGATTTAGAGTGGAGAAGATATGGCAGGGGATGAAGGAACAAACGTGAAAGTGATATAATCATATTTTAATGACAATTTATTGAAAATTTTAAAATAATAATAAGTAGTTGTCTAAAATAATTTGATACAATTGGAGGAGAAGCCACCCAAGTGTTTGTTTTCTTTATTTTAACATTTTGTATCAAAATACATGATTTGGGTTCTTTTAGTAAGTTAAATTGTTGTTGAAGTTTCCTTTTAAGCAAGTAATATCGATAATATTATTTTTATCAGTTAATTTACCTGAGGTTTACAGTTGTTCATTTCTTTTTCTTAAAATATATTTTGGGTAATCACAATCCAAGATGATTTTTTTATCCTTAGAACATCAGTATGTGATATACACAATATGTTTAGAGAAACACATAATATGAGAAACATTGTGTGTTACGCATAGAATTTAAATCACTGGGTTGAAGCTTGTGGAATGCACACCAGAAGAAATTAGTCTTGTGCCACTGAAAAGCAAGAATACCACTAATATAATGTTGGTGTGTCTACACTGGCACCCAAAGTAAAGAAAGATATCATCACCACTCTAGAAAGAGGTGCCATGTAGCAGAAAGCATTAAAACGGAGTAAATATTTAAGTGTTCCTTGTTTCATACAGATATGCAAACAAGCCTAGATGTAGACATTTCTCACACAAGAAGATCTTAGAAAGAATGATAACAACCCTTTAAATGGATCATGTAATTCATGAAGGAAACCTACTGGAATGTCTTGCATTTTTAAAAGAAATCTTGGTGGTTCCTCAGACATTATAATAGAAAGTGCAGTCAAATAAGGATGCAGATACTTTTGCAGGAAGATGCATACTCAGTTCAGAATTGAACTTTATGGATGATAGAAATGGAGAAATGAGGTCATCTTCTGTATAAGAGTTAAGGTAAACAGTAGTCACAACTCACAAAACTAATAAAAAAAACTGTGTGTACTTTTGTATTTGCTTACACATTTTTCTAGCAGGTAAAACTCTTACCCAGTTAGGAGCAATGGCTCATACCTTCCATAGCATTCAAGGGGCTATGGTAGAATGACTGTTCTGAGTTAAAATCCAGCTTGGTATATAGAAGGAGATCAAGTCTCAAAAAAAAAAAAAAAAAAAAGAGAGAGAGAGCTCATCAAAATAAAATTTTTGCTGGTACTAGTGATTAAACCAAAAGCCTTTCACATACTCAGCAAGAACTCCTAGCCCTTGAACTAAAATTACAGTGTTTCTTTTAATGACAGAATAAGTTCATGTGTCACTGTATAAATTGCATATACCTGTGATTGTACTCAGAAAGTACCAAATTTTATAGCTTTTTCTAGGTACAAACTATTCCTATAACTGATACAGAGTTGCCATTTTCCATCTTTTTTCTGTGCTTCTAGCAGTAACACTAACAAAAGAATTTGATAAAGCTGTGGCCTGTGTCAACTACAACATACTAACAAGACATACCAACCAAATCTCTGTAAAAGCACAAAACTTGCCTGCCAATACTGGAGACAAATCTATGGGACAGAAGATCCTGTTAGGACACTGAGGCTCAGGTAATCCGTGAGTGTCAAAATTCAGTCCCAAAGTTATCACCTCTGGAGTGAGAAGCTGAGTTTGAAATGATATCCTTGAACTATCCTTGAACATTTAAGATATGTTCCTATCTTAAATGGATGAAGAAAATAGACATAGTAATTGTCCTCTGCTAATGAACCTAGTGATGCCAGATAGTAAATACAAGAATGAATATGAAAGAAGTATACACATGACAATCTGTGCTTGAGATAGCAAAGTTTATTTTCATAGTGTTTTGACTTTCTCTAAAGCATTTTTAAAAGACTTTAAGAATGTATTACTTAAATATAAAAGTAAAAAAAAATATTAGATATGTTTATTCAGTGCTATCTTCCTCATCTTCCTCACAAATGTTTTATTCTAATCATAAATACCTATGTTTTCACTAAGCAAACTTCCAAATTCCATGTAATCGTTGCCCTCTTACTGTTGCAGACAATGTATATTCTAATCAAAATGATTATTAATTTCTACATGTTTATATGTCTTACAACATGTCTTATATGTCTTGGGTAATGAATAGATGACAAAATATCAAAAAATAAAAGAACGCATAGGTACACCACAGTTGTGATCTTCTAACAATGGTCAGTTGGAACTTAGAGGAGCATGTGTGCATGCAAGCACACACACACACACACAAACACACACACACACAAACACACACACATGCACACAGCTTAATGATCAGAGTCTTGTAGAAGTTAGTGTTTGACAAAGAATGAGAGATGGATGTCAAGTATACTCACCCCAGGAAGATGTCATTGAACATTTAATACAAATTGGGGACTGTAAGAGTTTTCAAAAACTTCTCCAGCAGTTTCTACTCTTTTTGTACCTTTGAGCTGCTTGCTTTCTTTGTAGTTTTTACAGCTTTCTTCTCATGACAGGTTCTTCGTGTCTATGCTAGAATATTTCTTAAGTTTTCATCCCGTCCACAGGCAGTTCAAGGCCATCAGTTCAAGGCCATCCTGTCTTCATTCTTCTCTTTGACTCTGACGGTTCTTTTCATCTTTTTTTTCTTTCTATAATTTTGATATTTGAAGGCCTTATTTTGGTTAAAACCACATAAATGATACAGGATCATGTCTTTTGTCATTTTGTTTGTATCATTTATTAATGGTCTTAAAATCAATCAGCTGGTTAAAATTGGGCCAATTGTTTTCTGTACTTGAGATTTCTGCAAATAGTTAAAGCTATTAATGTGGGATCCAAGATTTCTTAAGACAAAAATAAAAGAAACTATCTTGTTTTGAATTTGACATTTGAAAAACCCTCATCAATTTAATAGTATTGTACATATCTAGATAAAATTTCTAATTACTTTGATCTACAGAAATAAGTGATCCCCCCTCCAGGTGTGGACAGGAGAGTTAAGGGAAAGAAATGTATAGCTTGACCTGATAAATTTGGAGATGCTCAAAAAATAAGTCAATGCAGAAAAGACAGAAAGTCTTTCTAGGAAGTCATCTAGAAAGATCCTAGTGTAACATATTAGCTTAAATAGACATAGATGTGATCATGAATTATAAAAAAAAAACAGAAGATAATAGAATTTCTTCGTGTCATAGTGCTAACGAAGATATATAAGGAAAAATGAAGGCCAGCTTTCTTTTTACATTGATCCCCCAGACGATATATTACAAAACTTTCCATATATGCAAATTATACTAATTTTTGATGAGCAGCAAAGCAATCAAATGTGTTAAACAACAGAACTCTTTATCGTTTGTTTCATAGAACAGTTTAATAGCATACTAATATGATGTTGTCTGTACAGATGTGTTCTCCATGTAGATTCCATTTCCTATCTAAATTAAAAATGGAGTTCATCTGGGACTGACTCTTTTAACTAATATTTCCTACCCATCTCTTCGCTTCCTATTTTATCTTTTGCTCTTGTTTCTTAAAACTTGCACTCTTTTACTTCTTTATTTGGCCCACTTCCCTGTAAGTTATGAAACTATTTTATTTATGTTGAGGGCAATTGGAAGTCTAATATCTTTTTTTATACTATATTATAATATTTTATTAGTTTATTGAGGCCTCTTTACAAGACTGGTTTCTATTTACCTCATTTGCCTCAGCCAGACTTACTCGCTTTCCCACTGTTGTGTGAGACTACACACCTGGGTAGATGCAATCAAAGATCTCACTCCAGACCAAAAACTGGTGACAGAACAAAGTGCAGATGACGTTATCTTCCGACTTCGTGAGTCAGTGAGTTTTATTAGGATGCTTTTGGGAATAAGGGCAAGGGGTCCAGGAGCAGATGCCACTCAAAGACAGTAGCATCACCATAGCTCATTCTAGTATGTGTGACAGTTCACAAAAAACTAGAAACCTGAATAACACAGCATAATCTACTAGTCAGTGGGGTAGAGAGTTCCTATCCTGGTTACTGAGTTGGAGTGAGTCTTTTCCTTACCTAGTTTTTATTTTTTCTAGGTTTCCATCTGGTCTGTTTATTTCAGCCTGTTTGGCTGATCTCTACCTCTTCCAAAGGCTTGTCTTTTTCTGAGATTTTTCCTTTGCAGCTTGGCATAAATTAGAAATGCTGTCAGATGCCTTTCCAGCTTAAACGCTGTTGAGGAGGGAAAGGTCTAGTGTATCTGATCAGTATATGGGCCTTCCTGAAGCTATTTTCAGTTGTTTACTTACTATTTGAATGGAGCTTCCCTAAGCATGAAATGTTTTACCTCCCTCTAGAACATTCTGTTGTAAAATCCCATTATAAAATATATTATTGTTTTACTCTCCCTTTGACAACAAAGTTTCCCACTAGGATGTAACATTTTAACTTCAGAAGAAACTATACACAACACCCATCAAGCTAATCTCATGTCATATCCAGCAAAACCACTTTTTTTTCTGCTTAAATATTCCTGGATGTGTGTCCATCTAATGGAGAAGGTTATAAATACCAGGGACTACACTCTTACAGACAACCACGTTTCCCTTTCCCTGAATCAAATAACTACCAATGAATTCACAGCCAGGGGAGGGTTTCAAGCCCAAATATCACCTCGATCCTGAGATTTGGTCTAACATGGATTTCCATGGGTTTTGTCCCATTGTGTCACAACTCCTCTGAGTTTATATGTGTAGCTACCCTAGTGTGTCCCAAAGGTACTGTTTTCTCACAGTCATCCATAGCTTCCAGATGTTATACTTTTCCCATTCCATCCTCAGTAATAATTTCTGAGTTTTGGGAGAAAAAGTAATATGATGTATGTTAAAATTAGCTTTGATCACTCTGTAATCTCTCAGTTTCTACAACTTTGCTGCTTACAGGTCTCTTTTTTAGTCATCTACTGCGCAAAGAATCTTCTCAGATGAGTGTTGAGAAATCTATAGGCATAATCATAAAGCATTGGAAGCCATTTTAATACTATGACCATTTAGCAAATAGTAGTTGGTAATCCCTCAAACACCATGATCTGTCTAGCTAAAGTTCTCAGGCTGACAATGGTAACCAGCATGAGTTTCACCATGTGTAGAAGATCTTAAATTTAATGAGAAAATAGTTCATCTTATAAAATTTGTGCCACTGTTACTAGAGCCATCTCCTGACAGGACAGTTATTATTGTCGTTTGCAGGGTTCACAATTGGGTGTGAATGATACTTACTATTGCTATTCTGGTTCCAGGCTCCATCACTCAGAGTCTATGAAAGCTAATTAAGATGATTAACAGTATCAGTCTGAGTTTTCCCCCAGTCTATGACTTTCATGGTGTCCATTTTTTTCTTTTAAGAAATGTTTCATTGGTTGATGGTTTTGTCCCTGGGAGCTCTGAGACTACTGGGTGGCTCATATCATTGTTCCTCCTGTGGTGCTGCAAACCCCTTCAGCTCCTTGGATCCTTTCTCTAGCTCCCCCATTGTGGTCCCTGTGCTCAGTTCAATGGCTAGCTGTGAGTGTCCCCCTCTGTATTTGTCATGTACTAGGAGAGCCTCCCAGGTGATAGCTATATCTGGCTCCAGTCAGCCAGCACTTGTGGGCAACCACAATAGTGTCTGAGTTTTGTAACAGTATATAGGATAGATCCCTGTGCGGGGTAGTCTTTGAATGGTCTTTCCCTTCCACTCTGCTCCAACTTTTGTCTCTGTATCTCCTTCTGTGGGTATTTTTCCCCTTTCTACAAAGGACCCAAGAGTACACATGAGTTACCCATGAGTTACACAAGTTACCCATGGCTCCAGACACATTGGCAGCAGAGGATGTTCTTGTTAGACACCAAAAGGAGGAGAGGCCCTTGCTCCTGGAAAGACTTGTTGCCATAGTGTCGAGGAATACCAGGTCAGGGAAATGGGGGAGGGTTGATTGGGGAAGGGAAGATGGCTTATGGGATTTTCAGGGGAGTGTGGAATCAGGAAACGGAACAACATTTGAAATGTAAATAAAGAATATATCTAATAAACAAAGGAAAACGCAGACAGATTTTTTGCTAATTAAAAAAAAAGAAATGTTTCATTGGTGTTGATTGGTCTTGTGGAAAAATGTTTTGCCTTAGTTGTTATTGAATGTTTCTGGTTCAATTGGCAATAAACACATCACGTCAAAAGATTTAGTCATAAATTCACTGAATGTTTAAAACTAGTAAAGGCTTAATATATGAGGAAATCTTTAAAATTGGATATATAGTTAAATAATTAAATGACTGATTTTGTGTTCTCACTTTCTCCTCTCTACTCAAACTTACTTGACATGAAAGAGGAGATAGGCCATTCTTCTGTTCGTGTTTGCTTTCTTGTAGAGTATACATGAAGGTTCTGAAGATTCTTTTGTTTGGTTTTTGCCTTATAATATGTTTTTATCCCATAGTTTTCTGTGTCTCTAATTTTCTTTGGCTCTAAGTCTATCATATATTTAGATAAAAGAACACATTGCTACCACTAGTTTCTTCCTTGATTCTTCAAGAACTTAGCCAGTGTTTCTTCTTTTACTGTTTGATAGTCTTCTTATGTATTTATTTTTGATATGATACTTAGGATTTTAAAATCATACTTATAAAGAAGAATAAAGAAAAAATGTCTCATCTACTTGAAAGCAGAAGTTGAATGGGAGTTATATTCATTATCTTTCAAGTTAAGTAGATTGATTCTTAAGTACCTTTATATAATAAATGGTAACCGTCTTAATGGCAAAAAAATCAAAGAAAAAAAAGAACAAGATTTTGCAAGGTATTTTTGTTAAAAAAATATTATTTCCCAGGACTTAGAACAACAATATATACACTCAAGCCTGCAAATAAAAAAAATGCACTGGCTCATAGTACGAGAGCAACACTTGACCTGGTGCTATTTCCCATTTCCCATGCTTGAATACAAATACTTCTATTTCCTCTCTACATTTTCTGTTCAGAAATGAAAACTAACAATCTCAACAAGGAGCAGACATAAATATGCAAAGATGAATTAATTTATTGACAATGAACACACTCATGTTAATTTTTTAAATAATTATACAGAGAAATTGCATTTTCCTCTAATGTGGTGAATCTTGAAGAAGATGAGAGGGGAGCTCATGGGGGGGGGGAATAGGCTGTCAGCTATTCTGCTGGGCTAGTCAGGAAGAGGTTCTAGTGATGGGCATTTTTAGTTTGCTTTGCAGAGCAAAGCAGAGAGGACGCTGCTCAATAGACTGACAGCAGCAGAGACAAGCAGGGAGCAATTGTCACACCTCTTTCTGATAAGTCAGCAGGTTAATTAAAGGCAATCAATTTAGCGACAAATAAAAGAGAATTGCCAGGATTGCTTCAACACAAGAGACAAAAGGCAATCTATTCAGTAGTCAGTCGTCTGTGCCAATGTAAGAAAACGAGGAAGGAGAATGTTCCTGATTGGATATCCTAAGACAGACTAAAATAACTAGCATCTTAGTAATATGTTTTAAGATCATATTTCTTATTTTATGAGTGGTTCATATCTTGTGTGATTTTGACCCTGATTTCAATTTTAAAGGCAAGTATATATGAGTCTATTTGTGGGTGAGGGCTGAAGTGCTGAAACATGCCTCCAGTTCTTCTTCCCTTTGATTCTGAGGTCCAGAGGCCATGAGACCCACCAGCTTCCTACTTCTGCCACCAATTTCCCCCTGACCATTGCCATGTCTTCTCCATCATGAATGAACTACATCCACTTTAGCCATAAGCCAAATGGAGCCATTTACCTTTAATTGCTTTTGTCCAACTATGTTGCGACAGTAACACGAAGACAGAAATAGGTGTGAACCACTGAGGACTCTACAGTTAACCCTACCTTGTGGTTCCTATGATTTTGCAACTGGTTTCTGTGAGGAATGTGGATGAATGAATAACTTTCAGCTAGCAAAGTCCTCAAATGATGTAAGAGAAGTTTATTTAATGGCACATTATGGTAGAGTTTTAGAAGACCAGAAAGTAAAGTTTGGACTATGCCGGTCTGGTTGTAAGCTTCAAAGAGGAAGAATCTCCTGTAAATTGGGCTATAAAGTCTGAGCCCTAAGTCCAGGGAATGATATAATGAAGAACTAGAAAATCAAAGAACTATAAACACACATAAACAGATGTGACATACTTTATTCATTCTAGGTGAACACAAACAAGTTGGTACTCAAACACACTGATCAGCAAACAGAGACAAAGCAAATGTAAACCCACATTTGGTTTCAACATTAGATTTAATGTTGGTTCTTTGCCAAAGATAATTCATAACCATGAATTTAGGATTACATCATATATATAAATCATGGCTCCATGGATATCCAATATCCTCCCCCAGAAACCTCCTATCCCATCCCCCCTTCTCCTGCTTCAATGAGGGTGTGCCCCCATCCACCTACCCACTCCAACCTCCCTGCCCTCACATTCCCCTACACTGGGGCATCCAGCCTTCAGAGGACCAAGGTCCTTTTCTCCCATTGATGCCTGGCAAGGCCATCTTCTGCTACATATAAGGCTGGAGCCATAGGTCCCTCCACGTGTACTCCTTGGTTGGTTATTTAGACCCTGGGAGATCTGGATGGTTGATATTGTTGTTCTTCCTATGGGGTTGCAAACCCCTTCAGCTCCTTCAGTCCTTTTTCCTCCATTGGGGAACCCAAGATCAGGTCAATGGTTGGCTGTGAGCATCTGCCTCTGTATTTGTCAGGCTCTGCCAGAGCCTCTCAGGAGACAACTATATCAGTCTCCTATCAGCATGCACTTCTTAGCATCCACAATAGTGTCTGTGTTTTGTGACTGTTTATGGGATGGATCCCCAGGTGGAGCAGTCTCTGGATGGCCTTTCCTTTAGTCTATGCTCCACAAATTGTCTCTGTATTTGCTCTCATGAGTATTTTGTTCCCTTTCTTAGAAGAACCGAAGCAACCACACTTTGGTTTTCCTTCTTCTTGAGCTTCATGTGGTCTGTGAATTTTATCTTGGGTATTCCGAGCTTTTGGGCTAATATCCACTAATCAATGAGTGCATACACTGTGTGTTCTTTTGTGATTGGGTTACATCACTCAGGATATTATCTAATTTCATCCATTTGTACCTACAAACTTCATGAATTCATTGTTTTTTAATAGCTGAGTAGTATTCCATTGTGTAAATGTACCACCTTTTCTGTATCCATTCCTCTGTTGAAGGACATTTGGGTTCTTTCCACCTTCTGGCTATTATAAATAAGGCTGCTATGAACATAGTAGAGCATGTGTCCTTTTTATATGTTGGAGCATCTTTTGGGTATAAGCCCAGGAGTGGTATAGCTGGGTCCTCAGGTAAAACTATGTCCATTTTTCTGAGGAACTACCAGACTGATTTCCGGAGTGATTATAACAGCTTGCAATCCCACTAACAATGGAAGAATATTCCTCTTTCTCCATATCCTTGCCAGCATCTGCTGTCACTTGAGTTTTTGACCTTAGCCACTTTGACTGGTGTGAGGTGGAATCTCACCACCTTTTCTTTTGATTTGCTTTTCCCTGGTGACTACAGATTTCACTATCACTGACCTCAAGTTGTACTACAGAGCAATAGTGATTAAAAAATGTATGGTATTAGTACACAGAGAGGCAGAAAGATCAATGGAGTAGAATTGAAGACCCAAAAATTAACCCATACACCAATGGTCATTTGATCTTTGACAAAGGAGCTAAAACCATCCAGTGGAAAAAGACAACATTTTCGACAAATGGTGCTGGTTCAACTGACAGCATATAGAATAGTGCAAATCCATCCATTCTTATCTTCTTGGACAAAGCTCAAGTCTAAGTGGATCAAGGAACTCTGCATAAAACCAGATACACTGAAACTAATAGAAGAGAAAGTGGGGAAAAGTCTCAAATACATGGGCACATGTACTGAACAGAACACTAATGGCTTATGCTCTAAGATCAAGAATTGACAAATGGGACCTCATAAAATTGCAAGCCTTCTATAAGGCAAAAGACACTGTCAAAAGGACAAAAGGGCAACAAACAGATTGGGAAAAGATCTTTACCAATTCTACCTCCAATAGAGGGCTAATATCCAATATATACAAAGAACTCAAGAAATTAGACTCCAGATAATCAAATAACCTGATTGAAAATGGGGTACAGAGCTAAACAAAGAATTCTCAATTAAGGAAACTCAAATGGTTGAGAAGTACCTAAAGAAATGTTTTGTAAATTTTTAATTAGACTCTACTGACTTTTATTCTGTTCATGAACTAGAATATATCATATCATATCCTTGCAAACATACTGGCTATATTCTGCCACTTTCATTTAGGTGAAAATGAATTTAAAATGTAATATTCTCATGTGTTTATCAGAAGAAATTTCAAGGCAGGACAACATTGAAACTACTTTGGGGTTATTGTTAAGACTCCACATTCAAATCCATCATAAAAGAAAATTAATTTTACTTGGATTGTGAAAGACTTTGGGAGTATGCTGAAGTTGTAAAGCCAGGGTGCACATAATATTCACTCTCAACTTCCAGAGTAGAGATTTAATATGAGGAGCCCACTTCCTGCTCCCATTGTCATGTCTTCCCAGCCTGTTATCTTTCTTACCATAATGACTTCCTTCCTTCTAGAACTGAGAGTCAAAACTGAGAGCCAAAACAAACCCTTTCTCCTTTAAATTCCTTCATCTAGATTTTATTACAGAGAGGAAAAAGTAAAGTATAGTGTTTATTTTCTACACATACCCCAGTGACAGTTTCCTGCTATGGTGAAAATCTTCAAGTATTCAAGATCTCTTTAAATTTTTCATTTAATTTCCTTGGCAACAAAATGGTAATAGGGTTGTATCAGAAATGCCCAGACATTAATAAAGGCATGGCATCCTATATTTTTATATCTTCTTTCACGTCTAAATCTCAAGTGACTTAAATAGACTCCATTAATCACTAATGCTTTCTTGGAAGTATGTAGGTGGGTGATTTGAACGTTATTATCAACAATTAAATATCACCTTGGAGATCAGTCTTATTTTTATGACAGAAAGGAAGTATACTTTTTATCTTCAAAAGGCTCATAATGAATAAAAGAGAAAGATATTCAAATAGCAAAATATCCTCAAATACCCTGTCAATTGTCAATGGGATAATTGCACAAAATGAATTCGATAGTCATAGTGAATAAAGCACTCTCTTTAGAATATATTACATTTTTTGGGAAAATATTTTCAATAGTTTCATGCCTGTTGGGTATGATTAAGTGCATTAAAACAGTAATTTATTTATTATTGGATCAGAACTACCTCCTGTCTTATTCTGCTTCTCTGCTGCTGTGAGAAAACACTCTATGCAAACACAGTTTGGGAATGAAAGATTTTACTCAATCTTATACCCCTCCTAAGTCATAATCTGTTAGTAGAGGAAGTCAAGGAAAGAACTGAAGGAAGGGACTGAAGCAGAGACCATGGAGGAATGCTGCTTATTGGTTTAGCTCTCTCTGACCCGAGAATCTATCCATCTTACACAGCCCAGGCCAACATGCCTCCTGACAGCACTGGTCCACAGCAGGCTTTATACTCACACATCAATTAGCAATTAAGAAAATGGCTTATAGCCACAGCCACAGGACAATTTGACCCAAACAATTCTTCAGTCTGAATTCTTTCTGCCGAAGCAACTCTATTTTGCATTAGGTTGACTGGGAATCATCTCATTTTTCAATGACTAAATTTCTGAAAAGTTTTTATGAGTAAAACCTTAATGAGAAAATATCAGAAAGGAAGAGAAAGCATGTAACCTTTTGAAAGACAAATATGATGTCATAGTTTGCAGATGTGTGTTTAAGTATTTTAAGGGAACACTTTCTATCTGGTGAGATTCTTTATTTAGAGAATACTATACTTAAAATCCGCTTAAAAATATTAAAACTTCAACTGTGCAAAGAGGCACACTCAATAGGGTAAGAAAACAAGTGCCTAAGTCCTAGTAAAACCTGGAGTAGATAGATCCATACCTCAAAATTAGAATATGAAAAAAGTGCATCTTTTACTTTTTGAGTGATTTTATATGTGTGTGTGTGTGTGTGTGTATCCACATTTATTTCAGTGCTTACGAGAAAGTTTGTATCAAGCTCTCTCAACCCTCCAGCTTCCAATAATGACACAGAGATAATTATTATTTATTAACCTTAAACCTTATAGCTTAGGCTCATTCCCAACTATCTCATATTTTAATTAATCCACTTATTCTAATCTTCATTCGGCCATGTGGCCAATTACCTCTTCTGACCTGTCACCTGTTTGTTCCTCTGGGTTTGGCTGGTGAATTTCCTGCACCTGATTCTTAGCCACAGTACCTATCTCTGCCTGGATGGGCTGCCTCTCCTCTCCTTCCCTGCTATAGGCCATCGGCTCCTGATTAAGCCAATCAGAAGGTGAGGAGTAGAGTGCTTATTAAATACTGAGATGGGTAATGCTTTATAATGATAACAATACCAAAGTCCAGACAGTATTCAGCTGTCTACTGGTTCAGAAATCAACATTGAAAGAATACAGATAGAGCTTGTACACTGTGCCCAAGAAGAGTTTCCCAACAGTTTTGATTCAAATTAAATTAATCAGAACAACTGCTTGCAAATTCCTTTCACTTTCCTCAAGTAGCTCTCAAATGCTTCAAATTCTCTTATGATAGATAATGAAGTATCCACTAATAATTTTTATCAATCTTTTCCAAATAAGCTTCATGAAAAATGCAACAACTAGCATAAAGAATTAATATATTTTTCTCTTCAAAGTAATAAATAGAGGTTTGAAAAAATATATTGCTTGATTTATTCTTGGAAGTATGAAAAAACATGATTTATTATACTTGAAAATGTGTCCTTGATATGTATTTGTATATATAATAATCCTTTACAGAAAACATAGGTATTACACAAATGTTCATATTGCCTTCAGACTACACCCTTGAAATTTTGGCTTGATCTGTAAACTCATCCTTGCCTCTGCTATTAGCAGATATAGGTTCAGTCATTGTTGTAAGATATTTGATCACACTGTGAACCCCAAGATTTTGTTATTTACTGAAAAACTCTGTTTCTAGCTGTATGGCTCAGCCCTTGGCACACACCTTTAAATCCTCTGACTGGAATACAGACATGCCCTTAGTTTACATCATTAATGCCAAACAATGAAGATAAAGTTAATTTGTAAAAGGAAGCACCCAAATTTGAAAGTGATATCTAATTGTGTAGCAGACAGTATGATGATTCAAAGAAAGATTTGACAGAAAACTATATAGCCAACTCTCACAAGAATAGAGAGCAAGGAGAAGCTACTTAAGAGAGCAGTAGAGAAAGGAAAGAAAGGGGGAGAGAGAAAAAGGGAGAGTGGGAGAAGAAGAGGGAGATGGAGGGAGAGAGGGAGAGGGAGAGGAGGAGGAGGAGGAGGAGGAGGAGGGGGACAGTGATGGGGTGGGGATGGGAGGAAAAGGAGAGAGGGAAGGGGAGAGGGAGAGGAAGAGTGAGATTGAATCAGTCAGCTTGGAGAGAAGTTTGAGTCAAAGAGCTGAGTTGAACCAGCCAAGGAATGATCAGAAAGAACTAGGAAGGGTGAGCTTATTCAGCAGTAAGTCTCAGAGGATGGAAACATTCTAGGTCTAGATTAGATTGTTCAGAGGCTAGAAGCTTCCAGGACTCGGCCTCAGTTAGCAGATGGAGGCAGTAAGCCTCGTGATGACAATTCCATCAGGCAAATAAAAGAGACTTTTACATGTCATAAGAAATATTTTTATTCTCACTAAAGTGTTAGTAAAATTAGTATCAAAATTAGAGACATGAGCCAAGCAACAACAGAGCATGCTGGTGAGATGAAAAAGAAAAGCAGATGAAAAAAACCAAAATCAATGTCCTTGCCCTTAGAATTATAAAGCTATATTCTTTGTAGGTATAAACCACCAGCATATACCATGTCTGGCATTATCATAATTTATACTGAAAAATAAAGATTTCAAATAACAAAGATCATGGTAGAAAAGCAGGAAAAAAATATAATACTACTTATATGTCCTCAGTTTTGTAGCACAGGAAGCTGAATAGCTACTTAACACTGTTGCAATGTCAGGTTTGCAAAGGTGGTCGAGTGCAGAGATAAATGACAGAGAATTTTGTAACTGGTGATGACTTTTGTTATCTCACCCTCTTTTCATAATTGTAACTGTTAAAATTCTGAGTGGTTTAAAAGGATAATTTGCCTATTGGCAATTTTAGGCATGTCAGCTTTTGTCCCTAAATGTGATACTAGCTCAGAAAAACAATTATTGAAACTAAAATGCTGGAATTTACCTTTTGTAACTAATAAGAGATTATGTAACGTATTGTTCCATTTGGTTTATGTAATGGATTACAAAATCTAGAGAAGTACCCAGTGATTTCATGAGTTTGTGTCTGCTTTCCTTAGTCACTAAAAGCCTGATTTGAAACTTTATTAGTATTTCTTTGATTGTATTCATAGAGAAGGTCACAACAGAAGCCTTCATAGAAGGCCATCCCTTACAGATATTCATAATGGAGTAACAACAAAACTACCACAGAAGAGAATATCCCATCAGAATAGGTTGGGAGGACTCCCCAGGTCTCCCAAGGACTAAACCATCAACCAAGGGGTAAATATGGTTCCAGCCAAAAATGTGGCAGAGGAATGCCTTGTTGGGCATCAGTGGGAGGAGTGGTCCTTGGTCCAGTGAAGGCCCAGTAGATGCCCCAACAAAGGGAAATCGAGAGGTGAGGAAGGTGGGAGTGGGTCTGGTAGAGTGGCATATACTTGGAGGCAAGGGGTGGGAGGAGGGGTTGGGGATTTTCGGGGAGGGGGGAAACCAGGAAAGGTTTTAGCATTTGAAATGTAAATGAAGATTATATTTCAATAAAAAAAGAGAATAGGTTGGGAGTCTAGGATTGGTGCATGTTATAGAAAGCTGGCGTTTTTCTTTCAAAATAAAGGTTTCTTAGATATTGAAGATAGAAATCTACAAAGGCTCAACATTTTTGGAGAAATGCAATTAAGGCAATAGATATTGCGGTGAAGAAACAGCTTTCTAATATACAGTAAACATAGATTTGTTTTATTAACTGTGCAGGCTTTAAAAAGTCATTGAAGACAGTAATGAAGCAAAGAAAATGTATAATAGAAAACATGGTATCTGAACTCATCAGGAATGGTGATAATTTATGGAATCCAACTATTTCCAAAATAAGCAGATAAAAAGAATGGGGAAAAAAGGCAATAAAATTAAGAAACTGTAGCATGTTAGTTGTTTGTCTTTTCAATGTGACAGAATGCATTCTAAGTGCAATTTAAGGATAGGATTTATTTTTGGTGGATGGTTTCAGTAGTTTCTTTTTTTTTTTCTAGCAGGGGTATATTTGGTAAATTCATGTTAATAGGAAGTGATATCACCTATATTGATAGGGAGTAGTCTCCCACATCCTGATGGATGAGGAAGCAGAAAATGCCCATGGAAGAAGGATCTCAAAGGCTCCCTCCTCAGTGACCCATTTCGATCAGATGTGACTGGCAACCTCTCTAGTGTCAACAGTTGGGCATTCTACAGCTAGACACATGACCCCCTGAAGGATATTTCAGATTCAAAGTATAACTTCTAGTAAGCAAAAATAAATGCTCAAGTCTAGAATATTTCCCTTGCTGCTTCAAACATTTGCAGATATAAAGGGGGTGTTATATAAATATTATAATGTATGTGAGGTTTTTACATTTGTGAATCAAGGAATAGAACAACCTTCCCTAATGCCAGGTAAAACCTGGGATCTTCTAGAAATATTGACTGACCAGACTAGGTCCAAGGCTCCCTAAATGTTGTCTGAATCTAGCAAACACTATCTGGTTTTTCATAGAGGCTTATATCTATAATTCATGGATTACCATTTCATCCTACCTTACTTAGAAGTTCCAGAACACATTCTGTTTCATTTTGTACTCTTCCTTTCAGAGTGATTAGTTCCTGATGAGAGGTTACACACATATTTATTAAGGAATATATTAAATTCAATGCTAGGATATTTTATCTTTCAAAATAATGTGTCTTCTGAGAACAAAGAACAGAATCACATGGTCAATGCAACCTTTAGATTACATATTTATGCACAGACAATAGCTTAAGCTAAATTGTAGTATTCATTTCTGAGTATTTCTTTGGTAGACATGCATCAGAGTTACATATAGTGTCTACTCTCTGGGCCCAGATCCTAGACACACATTTTCAATTCTTTCTCTGCTTGGTTATAGTTTATCTGAAATGTCCACTGAATATAATATTATTCATATGTAATAATAGTGATTTCCAGTATGGTATGGTTGCTGGATGGTATAATCATTCTCTCTAAAACAGAAATTTTCATGCAAATTAAGAGTTTAATAAACATTAAAAAAGGAGTGATTGCATGAACCCTATATAATAATAAATTTTGCCGGTTGTTTGTTATTTAGAACCTTTTATACTCAAAATTTTCATCTTTTAAGCGTCTGTAAGGAATGCCTATATGATATGAAGAAATAGATTATGAAGGATATTATTTTTGAAGCCAGTAAATCTGTGAAGAAATCATCTTATAGTTCTTCAATTGGTCTGTATATGCTCTTCTAATTATTTAATGTACTTTGTTTTAGTTATCTATGGCTATGAAGAGACACCCAAACCAAGGCAACATTTAAAAGAAAGCACTTATTAAGGGTTCACTTCCAGTTTCAGACAGTGAGTTCATCATATTGGCCTCTTGTACCCTTCCTTCAACAGCAAGTTTATACAGACTGTTATTACATGTTTTGTCATATACAATGTAATCATGCCACATTAATTCATTTTTCTGTTCTTCCCAGAGAGATGGGGAACCAGAATTGAAATGTTGTTGACATTCACTTTTGTTAGTCAGTGTTATAAATTTGAGAAAGTATTTGTTTTATTTCTGTAGAGATGTATCTCTATAGGCTAAGGAAAAAGTGATTTGGTGAATCACAATATTCTTTTGTATATTTTTATTTTTATTAATTTAGTCTTTCATATACTAATTCTAACCACAATTCCTCTCCTTTGCTCCCTCGACCCTTACCTCTAATATTCTAATGTGTCACCCTGACAAGCACCAGATTTGGGATAATTAATCTTCATTGCCAACGTGTTTAAATTTAAAACTAAGTAGGAGTCATACTTGTGAAGATATCTGTGAAAGTGTTTCTAGACATATGTAATGGAGGGGGAAAGACCCACCTGGTTTTAGATAACATCATTTCATCAACTAGGATGTATGAAGTAACACTAAAGCACAGAAATGTAGCCAAATACAGACACAGCGTGTCTCTAATTCTTTCCTGTGGTTTGGAGAGCAGATCCCTTATTCTCTGGCCACCATGCCTTCCTTTCCCTAGTGGACTGGGCAGACTCCCTTTTTTCCTTACTATGATCAAATCTCTACCCCTCAAATCATAAGTCAAATAAACAATTCCTTGTTTAAATTGTTTCTAATCAGGTATTTTGTCACTGCAACAAAATAGGTCACTAGTGAAGTATAAATACTTTTTTAACATTTATTTATCTTATGTATATGAGTACACTTGTTGTGAGCCATTATTTGATTGCTGGGAATTAAACTCAGGACCACTGCTCACTCAAGCCCTGCTTAGTCTTGCCTTGACTGCCCTGGCCCAAACTTTTATTTATTGTTCTATGAAAATACACTGAACCTGTCTTCTGACATATCAGAGGAGGATGTCATATCTAATTATGGATGGTTGTGAGCCACCATATGGTTGTTGGGATTTGAACTCAGGACCTTCAGAAGAGCAGTCAGTGCTCTTAACCGCTGAGCCATCTCTCCAGTATATAAAATAATTTTTCTTTTGACACATGCTTTATGCTCTTGGACTGAATTCCTTTGTTCTACAATCTACGTGATCTTAAAATTAACACACACGCACACACACACACACAGAGTTTTATATTTCCAAGTATGTTATTCATCTGCTCTCTTTCATACATGAAATAAAGTAACTGAGAATACATTTTTTTTGCTGTCAGATTTCAAATCCTATCATTTTAATTATATCCAGTTTAACAAGTAGCTTGACATATCGGTGCATACTTGGAAAGTCAACACTTAGGAGGCAAAGGCAAGATAGTTTACCCTAAGTTCAAAGTTAGCTTCAAGGAAAGAATGTCTAATATTCCATTATTTCTTGTTAAAAAATGATCTTTTTGGAGAAATAAAACCATAAACTGCAAAAAGCAATAGTAGAGCAGGAAAGTAAAACTTGTGTAATCACAAAAAATTAAATTGAAATGACAACACAAAATGAGGTCTAGATTGTACTGAAAAGATAAATGTATACTAATTTTAGGAGTATTGATATGCTCACAGTTTTAAGAATGAAATATTAGGATCGGAATCAAGAAAGATGTGTCTTTCTTCTTAGTTCTTGGTGAAACTTCCAAACTTCTTATAGATTTCCTTTCCCAAATTTAGCTTATCCTGCATGATTTCAAGTTTGCCTTGTAACGAAACTCTCTGTTCCTATATATTTGCTACTTCACCCAAGTTTTAATCTATGTGTCAATCACTTCTACAATGGGAAACAAACTGTGAAAGGTAAAGGTAACATTTTATTAAATAGGTCTTAAACATCACAGAAGTTCATGCATTAGTCACTGCAACTCCAGACCCTTATCTGTGCTAACAATGATGTAATTGTATTTAGGGCTATGGTCTTCAACCAATGGATCCATCCACACAGACATATGCAGTTAAGAACAGCTATGAGAGCAACCTAACAAAGAATCATAAGCTTACTTAATACATTATGAGATATCGTCTTGCAATTTTACCTTCTAACTCAATACATGGTTCTCAAGCATGTAGGACAGTATTATATTAAAAATAGCTAAAGGTTGAGTATGTCTATAAAAATGAATTGAGAAAAATGGATAAAGTAAATATCAAAGAACTATTGTTTTAATAACTGGAATATAAGGCAGATGATAGCTTACATCTAAAATCCTGAACTCAGGATGTTAGACAGGAAGATTACCTGTTCAAGGTTATCTAGGGTTATGTAGCAATACACTGTTGTAGGCAAACAGACTAAAAGGTGAACAAGAAAAATAATTTAATATTTTATATTTCATATCATGCTAACATTCTGAACTACAAAAATGTATAAATAAATTTCTAAATTTAAAGGTTAGAATGAGAAGGTTTATGGGACATATGGGGAGGGGGGATCCGGGAAAGGGGAAATCATTTGGAATGTAAACAAAGAATATAGAAAATAAAAATATTTAAAAAAATGTAATGTGATGTACTAAAAATCCCATAGATTTGGGGCTGGAGAGATGGCTCAGCGGTTTCGAGCACTGATTGCTTTTCCAGAGGTCCTGAGTTCAATTCCCAGAAACCACCTGGTGGCTCACAACCATCTGTAATGTGATGTGATGCCCTCTTCTGGGGTGTGTCTGAAGACAGCTCACATACATAAAATGAATAAATCTTTAAAAATAATTACATAGACTTATGCCACATCCTGGGAGATAAACAGATAATTTACTATTAAAACGCTGAAGAAGTAATAAGATGTTCCCCATAAACACCCCGAGAAGAACAAAGTTGTATCACTAACTCATTTTTTGAAATCCAAACTTTTCAAATTCTAAAGCAATCAAGATAAAGAAATGATTTACACACACACACACACACACACACACACACACACACACACTCACACACACATCCAAACTCTAATAGAATGGTTTAACAGTGTATTAAAATGTTAATTCATCAATTTTTTATATTTGTCTTTTGAATTTCTGGTTGGGATTTCCCAGGGAAAATTGATCTAATATATTATCAATTAACCCAAATCAGAAAAATATGTATTATCTAAGTAGAATAAATAAATTATGTGCTAAGCTTTATAAAATAGAGACCTATAGCATTTGCAATTTCATTTAGAGCTACAAGCTCAAAGCAGTATTTAGTAAGCAATCTCCCAGTAAATGTATAAATTAACATATTCATGTCATGAAAATGAAGTTTAAGTCTCCTCACCTGCAAAAGAACTCAGTGGTGCTTTCATCAAAGCTGCCATCATAAACTTGCGATCATTTTAATTTGAATGTTAATTATTCAAAGGAAAAGATGATACTGAATCTGTTCTTCATTTACCCCAACTGCATCTCGAATGGACACTATTAGTGCAGCATATTGGAAGCACAGAGGGTAACACTCATTTAGAGCAGAAAGTACTATAAGAGAGCACTCCGGGGAATGATCCAGTATGAGCAGGAGAAATGCTTTGAAAACAGTACTCTTCAAAGAATTTCTTGGAGTGCTGTGACCTTCCTCTCCCAAATCCATTATCATTGGTACCAATGAGAGATGTTACCCTTTGAACACCCTTCACATCCTAAGGAGGTGATTTAAATTAGCTATGGCCCAGCAATGATCATTCAATTCTTTGAACACTTCTACTATTCCAGGAAAACATCTGTGAGAAGAGACAAAAAAAATGTATAGAATCTGGGCTGCAGAAATGGCTCATCAGTTAAGAGTACCTGTTCTAGCAGAGGACCTAGTCCTGGTCCCAGAAGCCACACAATAATAAGCAGTTCAGTTCCAAATGATCTGAAACTCTCTTCCAATCACCACAGGCACCAGACATGCAGTTGATAGACATACATGCATGCAAGATAAACAATCATACACATTAAAATAAAATAAAAAAAGCAAAGTAAATATAATACAAACAATAAAAAATGTATAGTACAAAGACTGCAGGGAAGATCACGCTGCAAACCTTTGCAACATTGGGCCTAGCTGCAGCTTAAAGAAAAGAAAAGAGAGGCAATTTTTAAAATTGACTTCCAGGACATTCTACTAAATTATTAATATAAAATAAACTGTTTTCAGAGTATTCACATAACATCCACTTAGTCTAGTCATAGGCCCAGTAAGAAGCAAAAAAAAAAAAAAAATGAAGTACAGAACTATGTGGAGTCTGGACAAAATGTCCCTATAATGTATCAATACAATCAAAGTTCTATCCACTTGAAATAAACATAAGCAGAAATGGCATGGTACAAAATTTAAGAGTGTAGATAGTCTCCCAAAATTACAGAAGCTTAGTACACACAATTGGAAACAACTTGAATTAATGAAGAACTGACAGATGCACAGATTAGAATTCATATTGGTGAATATTACAGAGAAAGTAATAGCTGTTATCACCTCAGGGAGATGTCTTACCACACGACAATGTCAAGTAGCATCAAAATGTTCAATAGAGAGTGAGAAAAATGCCTAGGAGTCAACTACTCAAGTTTTCCGAGTGTGGAAATAGACAAAATATACATATTTCATATGGGCAATCGAGGAATAATGTTTTATTCATTTATAAAGAAATGAAGAAAGAGAGGAGTAAACAAACTTAAGAAAGAAATGAAGGAAGGAGGGAGAAGAGAGGGAGGGAGAGGAGAGGGAGGGAACTAGGAAGGAAGGAGGGATATGTATATATATATACAGAGAGAGAGAGAGAGAGAGAGAGAGAGAGAGAGAGAGAGAGGAACGAAGGGGGAGGGAATGAAGGAAGGAGAAAGTTAGCAATAGTAAAGAAATATCCACCTGTCTGGCCATTGAAAACAATGCCTTATGTAGAAGGAGGTGCTTTCCCAGCAGATGAGGGTGTCTCCCCATCCTGATCCACAATTCTTCCCATTGGAACATACAGAGCAGTGAATATGGTAGCTGCCATATGATGCTTAAGTATCATACTTAAGCTGAATAAGAAAATACATTTCCCTGATGACTAAGGATGTTGAACATTTCTTTAGGTGTTTTTCAGTCCTCTGTTGGATGTAGGGTTGGTAAAGATCTTTTCCCAATTTGTTGGTTGCCGTTTTGTCCTATTGACAGTGTTCTTTGCCTTACAGAAACTTTGTAATTTTATGAGGTCCCCTTTGTCAATTCTTGATCTTAGAGCATGAGCTATTGGTGTTCTGTTCAGGAAATTTTCTCCTGTGCCCATGTGCTCCCAGTTCTTCCCCACTTTCTCTTCTATTAGATTCAGTGTATCTAGTTATATGTGGAGATCCTTGATCCACTTGGACTTGAACTTTCTCTTCTATTAGATTCAGTGTATCTAGTTATATGTGGAGATCCTTGATCCACTTGGATTTGAGCTTTGTAGAGGGAGATGAGAATAGATCAATTTGCATCCTTCTACATGTTGACTGCCAGTTGACCCAGCACCATTTGTTGAAAATACTTTCCTTTTTACACTGGATGGTTAGCTCCTTTGTCAAAGATCAAATGACCACAGGTGTGTGGGTTCATTTCTGTGTCTTCAATTCTATTCCATTAATCTTCCTGCCTGTCTCTGTGCTAATACCATACAGTTGTTATGACTATTGCTGTGTAGTAGAGCTTGAGAAGGGGATGGTGATTGCACCAGAAGTACTTTTTTTCTTTTATTAGATGCAATCATTTACATTTCAAATGATTTCCCCTTTCTTGGTCTTCCCCCCAAAAAAGTTCCGTAAACCAACTCCCCTTCCCCTGTTTCCCAATCAACCCCCCTTTCCTAGTATTCCACTTTGCATTGAGCCTTTCCAGTACCAGGGACCTCTCCTCCCTTTGTTGTCCAACAAGGCTATCTTCTGCTGCATCTAGAGCATTCGGTAACGCCATGTGTATTATCTGATTGATGGTTTTGTCCCTGGGAGCTCTGGGAGTACTGGGTAACTCATATTGCTGTTCCTCCTGTGGTGCTGCAAACCCCTTCAACTCCTTGGGTCCTTTCTCCAGCTCCCCCATAGGGGACCCTGTGCTCAGTTCAATGGCTGGCTGAGAGTGTCCCCCTCTGTGTTTGACATGCACTAGCAGAGCCTCTCAGGTGACCACTATATCCAGCTCCAGTCAGCAAGTACTTGTGGCCATCAATAATAGTGGCTGGGTTTTGTGGCTGTATATGGGATGGATCACTAGGTGGGGTAGTCTCTGGATGGTCTTTCTCTCAGTCTCTGCTCCACACTTTTGTTTCTATATCTCCTTCTGTGGGTATTTTGTTCCCACTTCTAAGGAGGACCAGAGTATCCATACTTTGCTCTTCTTTCTTCTTGGACTGAAGGAGCTGAAGGGGTTTGCTCTTCCTTCTTCTTGGACATCATTTGATATGTGAATTGTGTCTTGGGTCTCAATTGTGAATTGAGCTTCTGGGCTAATACCCAGTGAGTGCATAACATTTGTGTTCTTTTGTGATTGGGTTACCTCACTTAATATGATATTTTCCAGTTCCACCCATTTGCCTAAGAATTTCATGAATTCATTGTTTTTAATAGCTGAATAGTATTTCATTGTGTAAATATACCACATTTGCTGTATACTTTCCTCCCTTGAGGGGCATCTCGGTTCTTTCTAGCTTCTGGCTATTATACATAGGGCTGCCTCGAACAAAGTAGCTAGAAAGAACCGAGATGCCCCTCAAGGGAGGAAAGTATACAGCAAATGTGGTATATTTACACAATGGATGGAGCTAGAAAATAACATTCTGAGTGAGGTAACTCAATCACAAAAGATCGCACATGGCATGCACTTGCTAATAAGTGGATATTAGCCCAAAAGCTCGGAATACCCAAGACACAACTCACAGACCACATGAAGCTCAAGAAGAAGGAAGACCAAATTGTGGATACTTTGATCCTTATTGGAAAGTAGACTAAACCACCAACCAAAGAGTATACATGGAATGACCCATGGCTCCAGCTACATATGTAGCAGAAGATGACCATTTCAGACATCAATGAGAGGAGACACCTGTGAAGGCTTGATTCCCCAGAACAAGGAATGCAAGTCAGGACATTTGGGAGGGGATGGGGTGGGCATTTTCGGAGGGGTAATGTGGAAAGTGAATACATTTGAAATATAAATAAAGCAAATATTTAATAAAAATTATAAAAACAAAAAATACACATATTATAAACAAGTAAAAATATACAAAAGGGAGGTCGTAAGGGTGTTTAAACTCTTTGTTAGAAAAGGTTTCCTGACTAAAGCACATTGTTATGCAATGGTGCAGGAATGAGAAAAACACACATATATATGGCTGTCTGTCCCCCAAATGACCCATTAGTGATGCATATTCAAGTACGAAGTGTAAATATAATTTAAGAGTTGACCAGGTGGACAACACTTTTTAAATTTAAAACATTGATGAAGAAAATGTGGAATAGTCAAAATAGAATATAGTATGCATTTACTAATATGTGATGGCAAGACACTGATTTTTATCTTAATCTTATATATATATATAATTATGTTATATGTATATATAATTACGTTATATGTATATATAATTATGTTATTGAGTAATTGGGGATTTATCACAATGGATGTATCTATTTTTATATTTGACCTATGTGCCTTAAATGGATATTAAATTTGTAAGGTGAAGAGTGCCACAAGGTAGGCATCTTTTAAAGTTTCAAACATTTCTGAATAAAATGTGGAGTACTTGAAATCACATATAAAAAGCATTTACTATCTCCTATTTACCATTTACTATGACAGAGCATGTTTAGTCTGGAAACTTAGGTTGGACAGGAAGTTGGTTCAAGGAGAACTCTGAGGAGGACTGGCATCTTGGGTAAGAATTTCATTAGAGAATTGTCAATGGCATAGAAAGATACATGGATTGTCACAAGGTGTTTGCAATAAAGGGTCTCAAACTGATCTCAATTCCTGTACCTACTCTGGAAGAGTGACTGTAACTCCTGTAACACCTTTTTACTTCAGTTCCTCCTTTCAATATACTAATAAACAAAAAAATGTAATTTTTAGATACTACATCTTAAAGTAATTCTTTAAATGCTGCATTAATTCAATAATCCTGCAACAAAAAGAAATGAATCTCTCGTAGGAATTTCTACTACAAATTGTTTAACCCTAGCAATTATTTTATATAATTATTATTTAACTGGGAATGTACACACAGGAAAAACTATGATTTTTGTTTTACTGAATCATGTACAAGATTGTATGCCATATATTTTATTTTGTCTGAATCTGAATTGTTTCAGTGCGCTAGAAACAGTATTTATAAAATTTGCTAAATATAGGGTATTTTATAATGTAAGAAGTATTGTGACTTATTTTACAATACAAATTGCACATTATAAAAATTATTAGGTCTCATTTGCCTTGGGGCCATTGTTGGAGGGAGAAGAATAAAAGTTGAATTTAACATTTATATATATGAAGAACTACTGACCTTCAGTTAGTCTATTAAAAATTTAAAAACAATTTTATTCAAATGAAAGATTCTTGTTTTAATAAAATGATATTATCTAAATTAAAAATGCATTTATGTGTGAAAGTATAAGGTCACAAGCACTTCTGCTTCACAGGTAATCCAGAATCATGAATAAAATAGTGTTTTTAAATCATAATTATTACAGTTTTCAATTTCATTTTGTGTTTCTCTGTGAAGCTTCAGTTCTTTTACAATTAGTGATTGCCAAAGTGTCTCAACTCATCTAAGTAAATATAGTTACTGAGAAATCACCTGTATACAAAAATTTAACATTATATTTACAAAACTGCTTTAGACCTCATGAAAAAAATCTAGCAAAGTGCATGGAAGGAGTTATAATGTAATATTTACATAATTGTCTTAGAAGACATCCATGCTCTCACCAATTCCTCATAAAGTTCTCATGAACAATGACATCATCAAATCCCAGAAGTACGTTATTGATTTGATTAATTATAAATTGTTCCACCAAATAATATCCAGGTTGGCTGCATATTTGATATCTTATTGAAGGAATAATAACTTAATGTATATAAAAATAAAATGCAAGGCATGTTGAAGAAGGATGAACTATTAGATGTTTTCTTCATTTCCTCTTGGAATGAAAAGGGTTGATGTCACCAAGTAGAAAACAGTAGGAGGAAAGCAAAAACAATATCTGATTCGATTATTTATTCCTGCCTGGCCCTAGGATTGCTAACTCATTTTGTCCCATAGTAATAACACTTGCTCTAGAGCGTGTTAAAATCTATAATTAAATATATGATTAAAACAAGTCATAAGCTTAGCAAAGAAATTTAGCTGTTAGTAAGAACAAAAAAGAAGGAATTATTTATTATTTTATCTTTTACTGAAAAATAGATTTTTGTACTGACATACTATATCCAGAATCGAGTTCCCCTCCCTGCCTTCCTCCTGCTTCCCACTCATCTCCTCTCATATCCAGCGCCACGACATTTCTGTCTTTCATTAGAAAAGAATAGGCATCGAAAAGATAAAAGATAATAAATGAAAATATAGTAAGATTTAAAAACTTATTGAAGTTGGACAAGATCCCAAAAGAAGGCACAATTATCAGAGATCCACTCATTTTCACACTTTGGGTTCCCATAAAAACTAAACTTCAAGCTATAATATATATGCAGGGACTGTGTTATATAGACCCATGCAGTCTCGTGCTTATTTCTTCATTCTCTGTGATTTGGTAAGAGCTTTGCTTAATTTCTTTTAGCGGTCCTTGTTCTCTTTTTTCCTGCATTCCCCATGGTCTCTATACTCTTTCTACCTACTGTTTCTACAGAAACAGGAAATCATTAACTAGCAAAACATCAAATAAACAAGGAACTAAGGCAGGTAGGAAGCTGGAGGCAGAAACTGATACAGGGGCTATGGAACAGTGCTGGTTATTGGTTTGCTGCTCATGACTTGCTCAGCCTCCTTTCTTATAGAACCCAGGGCGACCACCCAGTGTGGCACCACACACAAGGGTTGGACTCCTCCATCAATCACTAAGAAAGAACCCAGGGCCACCACCCAGTGTGTCACCACGCACAAGGGCTGGACTCCCCCATCAATCACTAATTAAGAAAATGACCTACAGGTCTGTCTACAGCCTGATCTTATGAATACATTTCTCTTACTTGAGCTTCTCTCCTCTCAGATGACTTTAGCTGTGTTGACACAAAACCATCCAATACAATTGATCCCTTGTCAATGTGTCACACAAACAAGTCACAGTAACGTCATACATTTTCTTTCTTGGTCATCTCCAAGATCACACATTACTATGACCATCACAGTATGAAACACTCTACAAACATAAATAGTCTCACAGTTTTACAAATTTAAAGATTTGTTTAAACTCTAATCATTTAAAGAAACAGTTAGATAGTTTAAAACCAAAATTCTTTCAGCAGTAGGCTCCTATAAAATAAAAGTTAAATACTTTATCATTTCAAGATGGAAGAACACTGGCACAGTCACAGATCAAAGCTAAACCAAACTTCAACAGTACAGACTCCATAGGTCCAATGTCTCGGATTCACTCACAATCTTCTGGGTTCTCCCAAAGCCTTGGCCACTTCTCCAGTCTACCTTCTGCCAAAGACACAGTGGTTTCCTAGACTCAAGCTGGCACTATTTGAATTCTGCTCCAGTTCTTGGTACTTATCTGATGGTACTAGCATCTCCAAAATGATGGTGTCTTCTACTGCAACTGGACTGCGCTTTTTCAATAGCTTTTCTTTGTAATCTTCATTGTGCAAAGTCTCAAATTTTCTCACTGAACATTTCTATCCTGAGGTTCCACCATTCTGTTTGCACCCTCACCAGTGATTTCTGCTGGCTTCTCACAATGCAAACCTCAGCTACTCTTCATGATCCTTTCATGCCTTCAAAACCCATACCCCATGACCATGTTCAGATGCCTCCATAAGGTACAGCCGTGGACACTCTGGAACACAGCTTCCAAGTGCTGACTCTCATAAACACTTCCCCAAAAGATTTTACTTCAATGATGCTGGTTTCTTTTTAATTTCACCTGATTTCTCAGCTCCATCTAACGAGAATCAATTTCCTCATTAAAGCAAAATTTTCACTTCAGTTAGTCTGGTATCTTGTTCAGCTCATTTATTCAGTTCCCATTCACCAAGACTACAAATTCTTAACTCAAAACACATTAGGCACTCGAACTTACATCACAAACCTCACAAGCCTATATACTCTACCATCTGCGTTGCTCTCAACATAGCTTCCAAGCTACCACAGAACAGCTCACCAAGCTTAGAACACTCAATGACTATTCTCAGCCAAAGTTCCAAAGTCCTTTATTAATCCTCCATAAAGCAATATGGTCAGGTTTGTCACAGGGATACCCTACTGCAGAGCCAATTTCTATCCTAGTTAGGGTTACTCTTGCAGTAATAAAACATCACAACAGATAGCAAAATAGGGAGGAAATATATTTGGCTTACATTTCCGTATTGTTGTTCGTCATTACAGGAACCCAGGCAGAAACTGTAGTGGTCATGAACCTAGATGTGGGAAGTGATGCATTTTTGTGATGTACGTGATAAGAGGCAGGTGCTGCTTACTGGATTTTCCCTTAGGCCTTGCTCAATCTGCTCTTCTATAGAAACCAGGCACACCAGCTTGGGGATGGTACCACATATAATAGGCTAGGCCCTGCCCCATCAATTAGCAATTAAGAGAATGCCCTATACGCTTGCCTAGAGCCTGATCATGGAAACACTTTTGTTAATTTAGGTTCCCTCTCTCAGATGACTTTAGTTTGTGTCAAGTTGACATAAAACTATCCAGCACAATAAGCAAAATTATAACAATTAGAGGTTCCAGAAATATACTGGTAGGTTTTGTGTCAATTTGACCCAAGCTGGAGTCACTATTGAGGAGGAGCCTCAGTTAGGGAAATGTCTCGATGAGATCCCGCTGTTAGACATTTTCTTAACTGGTGAGCAATGTGAGAGGGCTCAGTTCACGGGTGGGTGGTGCCATCCCTAGTCTGGTAGTCCTGGATTCTAGAAGGATACAGGCTGAACAAGCCAGTAAGCAATATCCTCCATGACCTCTCCATCAGCTTCCGCCTCCAAGTTCCAGCCCTGCTTGAGTTCCTATCCTGGCTTCCTTTGGGATGAACTGGAATGTGGAAGTGTAAGCTGAACAACCCCTTTCCTCTCCAACTTGCTTTTTGCTCATGGTGTTTTCTTGCAACAATAAGACAGGAAGGAAGGAATTATTTGGACCTTTGTTGTGCATGACTGACTTTTGAGTGCTGATGGAGATTATAGCCTTCATCAGATCAGCTGTGATTACCAGAGCCCAGCTTCAGCTGGAAAGATCTTGTGTAGCAGAAGAGCTAAAGGGCCTGATAAGGGCACACAACAGAGACTTCATTTACTCCCTCATTGCTCTGCTTTCCTGATATTTGCATGCAGCGATGTCCCATCTACATGTAATTTGAAATAGAGTAGATTAATTAGGAGATGGGAGCTTAACTGACTCTTGAATAGCAGACTAAATCCAGAATCTATGACTTTGGGTCTGTTGGCCATATTTTTCCTGGGATAACAATGAATATGTCTCAACACAAATTCTCAATGTAATTAACCTAAAATATTACGACATCGGATTGCAAGGATCTCTAGTATGCATATTATAGTTGATAATAACAACTTGATGTTGCAATGTTAAAAAAAAAGAAATTGCACAATCGTTAGTGGGAAGTCATCTTTCACATGGGGTAGAATTTTCCCATGAAGCAATTCTTTTGGAATAACCTACATTTCCATATAACTCATCACCAGTGCACCAACAATGGGGCAAGTAAACTCATTTACCAAATTACCTTGGCTGCGATCATTCCTTTGTCTGCCATTCATAGCCTAACTGTAGTAAAGAAACATTTATTCCTATCTTCCAAGAAAAGCCAAAGCAAATACTTTCAGGAAATTGAGAGGCAGGAAGCAGATAGATGAGTGTAGAAAGAAGAGCTAGATGAAAAATCATAAAAAATATGAAATATGAAAATGAACAATAAAGATAATAACATAGCTCAAAATGTAGAAGCTTCCTGAATATATATACCCAACCATATACAAAAGGGTGTAAGAGAAATTATCCAACAACGTGGTAAGAGATCACTTACGAGACTCCATGGACAAATACGTGGAAAGTCCAATGTCAAGAAACCAGGATTGTGTTACTGCTATTGGAGTGATTAGTCAGTAGGCTTTCAAACACCATCAAATTTCGAATCCTCAGACCTAAATGGATTCTATGTGCTGTACCTCTCCTGCCCAGGCTCAAGAATCATTGCTGAAGAAAAGTCAGAAAGGTTCTGAAGTACACAGTGATGGAAGATCTCTAGAAAAGTGTTTTCTTGACAAACACAGCAGTTTTGTATATGAACCCACAGCAGTTGTGACACCATAAGGATGATAGGTGCAAGTTCAAGAGAGGCATATTATGATCATGGGGAGGGATTGTGTCCAACTGCTGGCTAAAGGGCTACTGGTATTTGATAACCGCTGGGAGAGCGAGAGTCAGTTACTCTAGCAATATGTCACCTAGTAGGAAGACACAGCTCCAGTGCACAGTCACAAATCCAAGAGTAAACACAGAGGCAGACCAGAGCTTACTTGATGTTGTTTACCAAAGCCTAAACAAATTCTATTTGTAAGGATCTGGAAAAAGTTGGGAGAGGCAAGTGAGTGCGATCAAAACATATTGTATTGCATTCTCAAAGTGCTAATAAAAAATGAGAAAAAAATATGAAATAGAGAAATAAAAACTATAGTACACTAAAGTTCTTTGAGAATGAGACTATTCAAATAATTCTTACTATACTGTTTGTGTTTAGTATACTGTATATGTTTAGACATTGTGTTATAATGTCTAAAAAGTATGATTAGTTAATCATTGTATCATTGTTACATTTTACTTGTGACATGAACTTTTATCATTGCTTTGTACTTGTAAGAAAAATCTGCATAAACTGTTAGTTTTGATACTATTATTGTTTCAGACCCCTACTGTGAAACTTGGAAGACTATTGCTGTGACAATAGAAGGCTCATAATAATAATATAATATAATTATATTACATTATATTCACTTTAAAATAGTTCATTTTATTTTAAGTTTATTCTTTTAAATTATGTGTATATGAGTGTCTGAGTATGGAATTTTGCATCAATGAGATATTTCACCACGAAGAGCGCTGCATTTCTTGGAGCTGGGGTAATAGATGCTGTCTGGTCATAGGTGCTTAGAACCAAACTTGAATTTTCTAAAGGAAGAATGAATATTTTAAACCACAGATCCATTTCTGTGTGTTACAGAATTACAGGTTAATAGCATCTTACCTGGTTTATCTCATAGTAGATTTAGCTAATGACTACCTGCATGGTAGGCATTTGTTTATTTATAATTAAATTGTACCCAATACTGCGTCTTAATTTTCACATGAAAAAAAATCTAGAGAATTGTGGGCAGAATCTGGATTTCTCCTTCAAATGCTGACTAACCAATAGTTCTGTGTGAGCACAGAAGAGTAAAACTTATTATAATTTTACACAGAAGAGTAAAATTATAATGCTATTTTTACGGTTTCAAACGTGCATTGACATTTTATTTTATCATATGAGCCAGTACAGGTGTTGGCATCACGTATTGTCCTCCTCTCAAGGCTGTCTCTTTTCACTGGCAGATGTACAACATTTGGCAGATCATTATAAAAAATAAATGCATCATAAAGGAGTGAATATTATCCAAAATTAGATAAGCACAAGGAGGGCAGTTGTCCAGGGAAGCGGTTCCTTACAATCATTAGTGAACATTATTAGAAAAGAAATTAAGAAAAAGTAATAGAATATTATAGTGCATAAAAATATCTTAAAATCATGTGCTTATAGGAATGATAAATCTATAAGTAATAACAATAGCATGTGTGTTGAAAGATTGCTATAGGCATATTTTGTTCCTTCTCTACAAAAAACATAGTTCATGAGTAAATGTGTGAGCACGGTTCTCCATTCTACCATGTATATTTATATCGAATCTTAGACATCGTTTATTCGTCCTGTAATGGATGAGTTTGTAAAGGCTTAAGAAATCAAAAACAAAATGCCTTGTTGCTTAAGTTTCTAGTTTGAAGTTACAAAGTCTGCAATGATACATCCTTTTCAGTGTCTCTATGGGAAGATACTGCAATCTTCTTGAGAGGATTTTCTTTCCACCATTAGAGTTCTTTCCCCCACTATCAATTTCATGATACCTTAAATTCCATTTTCAGCAGGATTTTCAGTTAGGTGGCATGCACTGAGGGTGTGTGATTAGAGACTTTTTCAGGGGCTTACCTTATGTCCTGAGATGAACGTGGCTCTTCACCATACTGATCCTTCTTCCTGGAGAATTTCCCCTAATTCCTTTGCTGAAGAAGCTGGATCTATCAGAGAAAATACGCCAACAGGTTTCCTTCAGACGAAGCAAGGATTATTTCCTCCCTTCCTGGTCACCAAAGCTGTGTGTCTAAGGTTAAAACTTACTTTAATGGCTTCTCTGGATTTCCTAGCTTCAGCACTTACAGTTTCACAATTCTTAATTCTCTTAAATATAAACAATCCATGCACAAATGAAGCATTTTTCCTTCCATTTACATTTTTGTGTTTAAGCTGTTTAGATTTTTTTTAGCTGGAAATTTATTTCTGGTTATATTACAAATATTTCCAATGCATTTTTTCCATTTTTTTCATTCAGAAATACAGAAGGTAGATAACAGATATTGTGTAGGAACACAGTGGCAGCAGGAGGAAATTTACAATGAGGAATTGAAAGTAGGCACACTTAGCAGTTACTTCACCCCTGAGGTCAATGAGAGAGTGGGGGAAATTCTAGGTTCTAGCAGGAATAAAAGTCATATAAAAATTTAGGACTGATATATAAAACTCCACTCATTGTTGAACCAATGTGCTGGTTCAACAATTCCCCCCTGGAATATGGGGGAAACATGAAAATTCCCAAAAGTCCAGAGCAGAGCCACACCCCTGCAGCTGCAGAGAAGAGAATGGAATTAAATATCAATCGAGCTGATATTACATAGAACCAAGAGTAAGCCAAACATATACTTTTAGTTAGAATGAATACAGACATGCTCAAGCAAAATTATAGGAAATTGAAATCTGGCTGTTATGTAGGTAAAAGAGCAAGAGACCAATATGTCAAATAAAAATTATCTGCTGAACACTGAAAATATACTAGCTATTAAAAGTCATTTATTTATATTTAAGGTTTAAAAGCAAATAGAACTTGATTTTTATAACCTGAAACTTAAATGAACTATAATCAGAAATGTACTTTATTATACACAGCAAACTATGAAGCAATGCAATAATAAATAAGAAAAAATTAATAACATAGAAACTTATTTCCATTTTATTATCCCATATATAATATATATAATAATGTAGTAAGCAAATTTGAATATAGATATTTCAACAGGACAAAGTAATCTTAAATTCATATAAAAATAAGCAGAAGAAAAATAATGAAACAACTAAGAAGTAAAGTATATTACCACATACCAAAGCATTATATAAAACTACAGTTATTAAACTTTTGGTATACCTGTAAAAATGATGAATGCGATACATTAATAAAATTTAATAAAATTGACAATAATAGGTGTATTATTAAACTTTTTAAATGATATCTCTTTATCATTTCTAAGTACTTGGAAAGAGTTTTTCTGTAGCTTGGTTTTAAATTAATCATATATAATGAAGTATTTTCTTGGCATAAAATCATAAGCATGTTTCTAATATTAATCTAGGGTTCATTAAATACATATTTAATACAAATGTTTAAATGTACTCCTTAAACTAAATACTGTAAGTCTGCTTTGTTTAAGTAACACATTTACTTGCAGCTATATGAAAATTCACTCCTTACTTTCCAGACTTAGAGACTGTTTCCAACAGCAACAAAGGATAGAATTCCTGTGAAGAAAGCAGGAAAGGTAAGTAGATTGGCACCCATTCAAAAGGTATGCTGGAGAAAGGTGTGCACCCAGTTATCCTCCAGGTCCAGGTGTCCATGGCCCCGGGATTCAGTCTCAAATGTGCATTTTACTTCTCAGATTTTAACAGAATCAGTCATGACATCTTTTGTATCCTGTAGGCTGTAAGCTTCATGGCTGTTTTGAACAGAGAGAATGCAACTTTTCTTCTTGATCTTAGACCTTGCATATTACCCTAATGTCAGAATTCTCTGGGAAGGAACTGCACTCTAAGTTCATATTTCTAAGTGTGTTCTATTGTCCACTTTCTGTCAATGTGGACTGAGAAATAAAAGGAAATGCAAAAATCTGTAAACCCTAGGTCTGACACATCTTATCTTGAAATCTTGATATGAAAACAATCTAAAAACATTTTTTTTCCTAACAAAAAGTGAAAAGTGTGTTGGGGGGAGTAATTGCTCAATATGATGGTTTCATTATCAGTTTGTCAGGATTGTAAATAATCACAGAAATAAACCTATCTGCAAGACAGGGAGACTGGGTATTGAATTAACAAAGGAAGAAGAGTTTGATTTTTTTTTTCCTAAACTTGGAATAAAGCTTCAGGCTGAGTTGGCCTACTGGTGTTCATCTGATTATTCCAGAGAAACCCTGGTTTTTCTTTGGCTTAATATTTAAGTCATCAGTTTAGTTTTAGGACAATAGAAAAGCTAATTCCACCGTGATTTATATGAATTAGAAGTTGATTTTTACATTCTTGTCTCCATACACAGGGTCCAACGCTGACGTCACTCCACTGTCAGGGCGCCATGCTCCATGCTGCCCGGCTCTGGAGTTGGTTTTAAACAGCAGCAGATGCTCCGGCTTTCACTCTCTGCAGCTGAGAAGCTAAGGCAAAGCAACATGGGAAAACAAAACAAAAAACAAACCAAAACCAAAACCACAGCCTCATACCTTTCCAGGTTTCCTAGACTTTCACACACTATGCTTCTCACGATTATTGACTGACTAAACTTAGTTATGAGGCCATAGGTATAAAGCGATTATGAAGATTCCAAGAGAACACTGTGATGGGCCCTGTTGTTTCAAACTGAGGCTGACATATTTGCAGGGAAGATGCTTTCCACATGAACCCTCTTCTTCAGCCCCATGAATTCATTGCTTTACAATTTTTAAAAAAAAAAATTAGGTATTTGCGCTGGGCAGGGCAGTAGTGGCACATGCCTTTAATCCCAGCATTTGGGAGGCAGAGGCAGGCAGATTTCTGAGTTCAAGGCCAGCCTGGTCTACAGAGTGAGTTCCAGTATAGCCAAGGCTACACAGAGAAACCCTGTCTCAAAAAAAACAAAACAAACAAAACAAAAACAAACAAATAAATAAATATTTGCTTTGTTTACATTTCCAATGGTATCCTTTTTCCTTCTTATCCTTCCAAAAATCCCCTATACCCCCCCCCCCCCACATGCTTACCAACCGCCCCCTTTCCTAATCTGGTAATTTCTTCTAAAGGAAAAAAAGTCAATTTTTTTTTTTGCTTTTTTTCCTATATTAAACTTGCAATATGTCAATCTCACTTTCAGCTCTTTGTTTTCATGCAATAGAAGCACAAGTTTAGGGTGCCTAATTGTAAATGCAGAGATTTATAATGGATATTTCATTTATGATGAGCATATCTTATAGCTGGAATGTTTCAGCTCCTAGTTAGCCATGGAAAAAGATGGGAATAAGAAGCACTTCTGTAGCCTACTTTTTTCTTTACATGTACTTTCTCCTGTTCTACCTCTTCTCCTAAAAGACAGATTAATAGCAGTAGCTCCATTGCTTTCCAGTTTACATTAGTGTGGTGGTTTGAATGAGAACAGCCCTCATGGGCCCATGTATATGAGTGTTTGCATCCCCAGTGATTAGAAATGTTTGTAAACGGTTAGGTTAGATAGCCTTATGGTAGGAAGTTTGTCACTGAGGAGAGGGGCTTTGCATTCTCTTATAAGTTTGGGCTTTTGATGAAATTACTCAAAATATTGGAATTCATTGGCATCCATAATCATGTCAATCAGTTCTTTTAAATAAATAACTATATAATTATACATATAGATAGATTTTGGATGGATAGACAGAAATATAGACTGATTGGTAGAAACATACTCCTGCCCATACACAGGGTTTTAATTATTGCAGATTTCCACCTAGTACAGGAAAGTACATTCATGGGTAACAAGATTACAGCTTCTCCATTAAGCCTATCCTAAAGAAAACTAGTCTCTGTACTTATGGAAATTTAGATGATTTTAACATCATCTCTGCCTCAGAGATCTACGAGTGATCGTACCTGATAAAGTCATACCAATAGCTAGACCTCTTCCTTAATGAAGAACACTATGATTAATGGTTTATATTTCAGAAAAATCCCAGTTAAATCAGGTTGAAACTATTTTTCAGCTGAGACTAAATAATATTTTGTAGTTTTTCTTATTTTTGTTAGCTTCTTTTATTGTTGTTCTTCCAAGAGAATGACTTTAATGGATAATTGAAAAACATTCACTTCCTCAGACTTTGTCTCTAAGAAACTGGGAAGAGCAGGACCAGGCCTCGCTAGACAATGTGAATGCTTGTTTTCTTACCCATGATGATCTGAGTTGACCTTAGGAAATGAAATATAATTGATGGCTGCTGTAATTTGCTTTCTGTCACTGTTAAAAACACAATTATCCAAACAAGTTGGAAGAAAAGTGTTTATTTTATTTAATTTTCCTTGTCATAATTCAGTACCAAGTGAAGACAGAACTGGAACTCAAAGTCAGAACTTAGGCAGAATCTTGAAGTTGAGACAATGAAGTAAATGCTGACTTACTTTCTCAATCTCTTTCTTTCCTCTCCCTTCTGGCTTTCTTGTAAACCCTGTGCCTACTGATGGTACCACAGTGTGGTGTGTGTGTGTGTGTGTGTGTGTGTGTGTGTGTGTGTGTGTGTATCAGACATGCCTGGAGACCAATATGACCTACAAAATCCCTCAGTTGTGGTTCCTTCTTTAGAAGTGACTCTAAGTTGTGCTGAATTAACAATATAAACTAGTAAGGATAGTGGTATATCTATAATAAGTAATAAACATTGCAGCTGCCCATGGCTACAATGGTTTGGGTTCCCTGGAAAAAGAGCTGGAGATAGAAAACAGGGTGGCAAGGGAAGCACATGGAATCAAGGCTTGATTTCTTGCTCAAGACTCAAACTTTAATGAAGGTCTCCAAATATATATAGGTGGGGCAAGACCCCTCCCCCAAAGGCTGAAAACTGGTTCTGCTTGCTCTGCAGGAGGCTGGAGTCAGGTGGCAGCAAATATCTCCCAAGAAGCTGCTATCCTTGGAGAACAACTTGGGCCAGAACAACTTGGGCCAGAACTTCAAAGTCTGAGAGATAGTGGCTAGCCCAATCAAAGGCTGGGAACAGGGAGACATGGCATGACATGGCGTGACATGTCTTGACACCACAATTATGGCTCTCTACAAAGCATGACTGGAAAGCTCACCGCTAGGATGGTGACATGACAGTTATCTCCCTCTTGAGGCTTGGATCTTCTCTTCATCTTTTTCCTTTGTTAATATTAAAATATCCTTTTCTAAGGAAACATTGCAATTTTGAGTTTACTTGAATAATTAAATACTTGGCATCATGTATGAAAGCAATAGCAACTGTGTTAAAGATGTTACTTTCTTTGTTCTGAGGGATCTTCGTCTTGTTTCCAGAAAGTCATTTGCCCTCAGACAGAGTATATTCCCACAAGACAGGTAATCCCTGTAGTGTAGAAAATACTAAAATCTGTGTAGAAAACAGAAAACAAAAAAAATAACAAAATTAATTTTATAGATTTGTAATATTCATATAGGAAGCACTGTGGTTCTAAGAAGAAACAAGTAACCATTCGCTAGGAATGGAGCCTGACAAATTCCAAATAATGCATTTAGTGATCCTTAAAATGTTGCAGCTCCTTCAGCTTTACATAAGTTTATTGAAAAGGAACATGTAGCTATTTTAGCTATTTTTCAGTTAAAATTAATTAACAGTATTTTAGTAACTAAGCTGGTTAGCACAGATCCCAAAAGATGAAATGCATAGTAGGAAAAATTTGAAGAGAAACATGTCAGCCTAACTTTGTTGTGCGACTTTTGATCAATAGATCAAGAGGAAAGGCTAGCAAAGCCACACAATCACCTTTATGAGAACCACATTAAACAGGCTTTTGTAAAGACATTCTCACTAACAAAGAACAAATAAGCCTGGCTGTAGACAAAGTGGATGCTGGGGTCCAACGAAAATTACCAAATATCTAAACTACTCATTGAAGGGTCTGAAAAGACTATTGAAAGTGGATGATTGTGGCAAAAGAAAAATAGTAATTTGTGGTTTGTGATGGCAGCGAATAGCTGATGACTGCAGCCCCATCCAGACTTGACGGAGCAGCTGCTCACTGTAAACACAATCAAGAGCGACACAGGAAGTGACATGACAAATTTTATCTCAACAATGCAAGCTCGTTCTAAGTACAGGGTTTGTTGTTTGTCTCGGCAGGGGAACGGAGTTGAAGATAGTTCTGCCAAGCCTCACTCATTATAGTGATGGCCACTCTGTTGAGATTAATCTAAACGCCATTTTTAACGGATCCTGTTCTTACAGTAAAGGGTTTGCTATTTATTTCCCGGAACCAAGAACTTTCTTGTTTGTTTGGTTGTTTTGTTTGTGTTTTTTTTTTCTTTCCTGTAACTGGCACGTAGGCAATCAGACACACAATAGCATTTTATTCCAATCACACTTAGGTGTATTACAATTACAAAAAATGCTTTTCTGTGTTTTTACATAATATAGGGATATGTGTATATATGCATTTTGTAGCTGACTTATGTAAACATATGCATGTGTCTCCTGGTTTCTTGGGAGGAGTATCATCTCTTCTTGGGTTGTTAGTTGAATTCCCGTTTTCCTCACTATAATTCAAAACCTGGGAAACTCAGTCACAAGGGATCCACTGTGGCTGTGTCCCAGGAATGAAATTGATGAGGCCAAATAAATCTTTAACTTCTTAGCATTCTAGGTATTTGAAACATAAAATGGAAGGAAAGGTGTAAAAAAATTAGTGTTCTAATGATACCAGTTGTGGAAAGCTTGACTGAAGGTTTGGATAGCGATGAGATAAGGGCTAATGTACTAATTGCGATAACATTTTGTACCTAAAGATCTTCATCTATAGTTTGGGGAGATATGAAAAATTAAGCATGACATGGTTTCTTTTTGTCTTTTGTTAGGAAAAGTGGATCAGTTAACAGGAGAACTATTGCTAACCTAAAGGCTTCTACAAAAGTGTTTGCTTTACGCTTGTTGTAGTGCTTTGAGTAAGAATGGCCCTATAGAATCATATATTTAAATTCTTAGTCATCAAGGTATGGATTATGCCCTAATTAAGTGCATTTCTTACTAAGACTTGTCTTGGTTATGGTATCTTTTCATAGCACTGGAATACCAACTAAACACTTGTACTTGATAAGGAGCATTGAACTAGCTTGTTTCTTATTCAAAACTTTCTATCAAGACTTTTCACATTCTTGGTGATCACTTAAGAAGGAAATGAAGTTTAAAGTTTCATATCCCTTGTGGCATATAAAAGGCCAAAGAGGTTCTCAGTGTTAGAAAGTTTAAGTGGTTTAATACAGCAGTAATTATGTGCAATTACCTCTCTAGTGACTACATCTATGGACTTTCAATATTGAGACCTGTTCCTCCCAGGAGCTTTAGAGCCCTAGAAACCCACTTACTTTTCAGACTTGATTCTATGGATGCAATAATTAAGAGTGTTATGGTAGATAAAAGATGCCTAATATTCCAGAATGTTCCATTGTTGTTAATGCTTTAGTGTGATTGTGTGAATAAAATAAAGTTGACTCAACATCCTGACTGACCAATAAATGTTTGCTTGAACTACAAATAATATGGAACACAAACCACTACTGTGGGATTCAGTAAGGAGTAAGTGAGTAGTCATTTGGCACACACACACACACACACACACACACACACACACACACACAAGAAATTTGATTGGCAAATAAGTTAGGCCTGGAATCAACTAATTCATATTGTAACTCTTATAAGTATCATTTGTATAATAAGCTACCTGTTTTAGGTGGTGGTACATATTGAGCCACCATTTAGTACACCTAAGAGCCATGACTTATGCCACTATAACTGTCACCTTTACCTTAAGGAGATGAAAAAAACAAGTAGGCTATAATGATCTTAGCTGAATATATGGAGACTCTCGTAGAATAAGATAAAATGTTTCCTTTCATTTCTATTATTGTCTTTTATGTCAGCAAAATTAATTCAGACATTTCTAGTGAGCAAACAATATGCGACAGTAATAATTAATTAAAGAAGAAGCAATAAAATTGAGAGAAATTGGAGAAGGTGTGTGTATACCTTAAATGTGGCTGTGCCACTGGGGCTGAGACTGTTTCCCAGAACAATATAAAACAAACAAACAAACAAACAAAATCAATTACCATTTGTGAGAAGCTTTTGTTTAACTGTGTTGCTAGGTAGGGTAGTCCAAGTCACTCCCAAATGGAGATCAATTGATATCATCCTTGGTCACTTTTCAGTGTCTGACATTTAAGTCCCTATTGTTAGAGACATGGCACTCCTTAGACACAGGACTCACAAGATTTAGGCCGGATGTAAACTGAAAATGGCCTCCCTGTGGTCTATCCAGCTTTCACGGTATCAGTAAATAGTATTTCTGAAAGCTGCAAGGGACTGAAGCAATCAATAGTCCTGCCCAGCTGTGACACCAATGAGCTATAAGAATGAGCAACATAGAGTGTTATTCCTCCAGGTGCAATGGTGGCACTCATACCTTGGCAGATGTGCTCAGAAAAAAGAGACCAACATCAAAGGCTTCATTTATGAGTGTGGAACTGAGCTGTGTTCCTATAAAATATCTGATGCCCTGAAAAGTTAAAACAGTAATAATAGAAATTGGTCTATAAGTAGAAGGCAAATGTAACTTACCTAGACATTATTTAAAAAAAAATGTTCGAAGAACAGGTAGTACTATGTATGAGCTAATCCCATTATTAAAAGGTGCAGCTGAAATACTAAATATACACGCAATCAATCACCTTATTCCTGATGAAGCAATCAACTTCACAGTTTGGGATATGGACAGCAACCATATTATACAATATTTTTTATGTTATTTTAAAATGTTTTCATTAGCAAAATTCCCATATGTACATAAAAATTAAACATGGATTGTGCAAAAAAAAAGAGATATGTTGAAAAAAAAAAGCTGAGGCTCACTGAAGTATTTGAAAGAACATCCCCTATGTGGTCACGTTTGTAATGAAAATTAGAGGTGAAAACCAAGAAGACATCAAGATAAATACATACAAACCAAAGAAGAACCAAATAGATATATTATAAAAATTGAAGCACTATTAAATTGTTGAGCACAACAACTAAAATGAAATTAAACAAAATGAAGCTCAAATGAAAATTTTACAATAGGGTTTCAATGTCAGATTTTCTCAGCTGGTTTAATAGCTCTGAATGTGAGGTTCACCTTTTACTCAGACCATACAACCCGACTTCATCTCATCCCCACATCTCAGACGGTGGAAAGAGAGGATCAACTCTCACAAGATGTCCCCTTATCTTCGCACATATTCTATATTTTTATGCCAACATTCATATGTGTGCGAACACACAAAATAATGTTTAAAATGTTTTACTATTGGTATTGGTTATTATAGACCACCATGGCAAACCAAGATGAGAGTGAAGTGAATGGCCCTCAAATGTTGATAAATAAATTTATTTATTAATAATAAAAATAATTTCCAGAAGTGAAAAGGAAGCAGGAACAAATAAAAATACAACTAGACCAATCCAATCAAGCTATACCTCGAACTATATTGAGCTGTGATTATAAATTTGCTATATGAAGCCTGGAAGCAGAGGAAAGAGTAATCTTTAAAATGTAGTTAAGATTTATGCTCGTCTAGGAAAACGGAAGAGGTAGGTTCTTTTCTAAGGTCCGTGATGTTTAGTCACAGGAAGCTGGCTAGGTTTCCACTAATAGGCATGATTTCCCTCCTGTTGAGTGGGCCTCGTGTTCAAGTAGACAGCTGTTTGTCATCAACATTGAGTGCCACTTACAGTTCTTTTATGGATATTTGCCATGCTGGTCAACAACAGCCAATGCAAAAGAGGCTATCAACTTGAGCGTGTGGCCGGGGTTTTGTTGGAGTGGATGGATGGAGGGTACCTGAGAAGGGCTGGAGGGAGGAAAATGATGTAATTCTACTCATTTTTTAAAAAAGAGAAAAGAAGTGAAAGCATTCAAAGAAGTGCTGGTTGAGTCCCCCACACAAAAGCATGGGAAGGATGGAACAGATGCTACAGTCAGCTCCAACAGTGAAAACTCTTAAAGGTGAGGAATCTTTAACACTGCAATATGGTAAATAATCATTATGTGCACGAGTCCCCCAGTTTTGATGTCCAGAAAGTAAGATAACTAATTTTAAGGGCTAAGCAATTCTTTTGAGACACTGTCAAGCAAGAATTTTGTATATGGGAAAACTCTCATACAAAACGGAGAGACAGAGTATGACATTAATCAAACAACATATATGAAGAGAAGTCTTGCTTCTCTTTTCTGGGGATGTTTTACTCAGCAAAAATATGCAAAGTATTGCAATAAAATAGAAAAGGAACATTATTCATATACTGTGGGTGAACTATAAGTGGTGCAAACACTCAAATTCAGATTGAAACAGTTAAGTCCTAACCACAACTCGAAAACACTGAAAAACTAAAGTAGAAAGATTTGATATACATCAACTTTGATAGTTATTTGACTTGCTTAGGAATATGAGTCCAACTTCTGAAAACTAATAAAACCAATAAAATCCAAACCCCAACATTTCTTGAGGGGATATAATTTTATCGGCACCTAGGTTTATAGGAATAGTAAATTCTGTTTCAAAATCATTAGAAACTTTCTGGGGAAATTTTACTCAGCAAAAACATGAAAAGTATCACAATAAAATGTAAAAAGAACACTATTCAGATACATAAATAGCCAATAAGTCTAAGAGGGATATGGAAAAATGTGAGTCTCCTTATGAAGATGGCGAGACTCTGATACCAATGATCAAGAAAAAATCAACTTGATTATTATGAAGAGGCTTCATTTCCAAGAAGTTTTATTTCAATCAGGACTCATCTTCTAGTTACAAAGAAAATGCTGAGACTGGAAGAAAAACCATCTTTATGAGTCTGCAAGAGGATGGACAGTTTTCAAACACCGAGCAAAAGGATGAACTAATAATATCTACATGTAATTTGTTTGTGTACCATCAATGTTTAAAAATTAAGTATCCTGTTTAATAATTATTAAAATTCACAGCTAATAAAATGAATCAGAATGAAAATCACATATGATCTTTTAGTACATAACCAGTGATTCTTTATAGTTAAAATTTATAACATACAAATAAAAACAGACAGAAGAGAACTTAAGACTGAAAATCAGAATTCTCAAAGTGAGGGAGGTAACAGAGATGGTGTGGCTCTCATGTCAAGATGGGATCAGATCAGACTGGGCAAATCAGCAGAGAAGAAAGGCCTCAACAGAAACCAATGAAAAAAAAGGAGATTCAAAGTAGTTAGCAGAGATGGAAAATAGCTCAAAAATGTCCTAAAGCTACAGTTAGCAAAACCCAATATTTTACATTTGTATAACCTTTGTTATTTTCCTTTTCAGTTATTATTTCTTTTATTTTTGAGATTATAGTTTGATTACACCATTTCCTTCTTCCCTTTTTTTCTCTAAGACACCCCAAATACCCCTTTACTCTCTTTCAAATTAATGGCCTCTTAAATTTAAATATTTATTCAGACAAAGCTACAGCAATTTTCTTTTAAGAATCTATAGAAAATAATGATTAGCAATATCTAGAAAGGATGGTTTCTGTAAGACAGCAAAATCATTTAAAATTATACAGTTCACGCTTCAGTATACACAATAATGTTAAGGTTTGATTAGGAATAAAGCAACACTCTAAGAATTAGGAAAAATACAATTGAAGATGAAACAGAAATCTAGAAAAATGAATTGTCACATGAACAATGAAACAGAATCTATGGAGTAAATTTCCACTAAAACCCTGGGTGGCTGAATCTGAGGTACAACTGAGATTTGCTACCAAGCTGCAAAAGCTATATGATTTAAAAATTAAGTCCAGCTTTAGCTATGTTGCCAAGTTACTGGAAGCTGATGTTAGAATAGTATGAGTACAGGGAACACCTAATATTGAGAAAAGTCTATAGAATTGAGGATTTTTTGTCTCTGGGAATCTTACCCTGATTCTCATGGTGAAATAAATATCCAATAAAATCTACCTCTTGTTTTTTTGTTAAAGAATCATAAAGTTTACATTGTAAAAATGCTTAGGCATTTAAAGTTGTGACCTTTCTGAATTTTAATTATTGTAATTTTTATTGTAGTACCATACATCATAAAGAAGGCTTCGTAAACGTGAATCTAAAGATAATGAAACATGTAGATTAATGTGCTTTACATACATGGGCACAACACAATCATATGTGTCTTAAAAACCCTTTCCTGGTTAACTGATGGAGAAAGGTCAGAGGACTACATTACTGCTGGCTGTGGAGTTAGTGGGAGGAGATGATCAGTGACCAAAATATATAGAGAAGTATCCAGAATTCATAAAGAATGGGATTTCTCTTAGGCATTTCAGAAAGATCCAGTCTTAGCACTGGGATTTTATCCCAGTGAATCTTCCATTGTGTGCCAGGCATGTAGACAGAGAAGGTGATAAAAAGATGTTAATATAAGCCATTAAGTGTGTAACAATTTGTACTTGCACCCAAATATTATAATGCAAAGCTTCTTAGGTGCAAACCCTACCATCTTCACAGAATCATTGGAATTCAGCAGTGATTCAGTCAGAATGCAATGAACACAGCAACAGCGAACACATCTGTAAAGTTGTTAAATTCTGAGCTGTGAAGTTCTGACCACAATCACTATGATTCTGGACACATTGCTTAGGTGAAATGAGGTAATACCTACTGCGAAGCAGATTGAAATACCCCTCTAACATCTGTGATATACAGCAACCATGCATGTTTGGTACAGATTGGAAATGTCCATCTAACAGCTGTGATGTGCTGATGGGTGAAGTCCTTTTAGCTTAACAAGAGGAGGACATCCGCTTCAGTGAGAGCATGAAAACAAGCCCAGAAATGCAAATTAGTACGTCCTAACAATGGATAAGAAATCAGAAGTGGGTCAAGACAGTCAAATGCTCTCACTCAAGCTATAGCTGAAGACAAGAGACCAAAAGAGATGCCTGCAATATATCTGGGAAGTGAAGAGTATCTGGAGGTTTCCCAGGTTTCATAGCTGAGCATTTTGTGAGTGGGCAAAGTTCATGTGCCTGGCAATTTGAAGACCGCTCTGAGACCTAGCAGTGACAAGACATAATTCTTTACAGGTTCACTTTGTCTGCAGAGAGGATTGAAAAGGTAGTCATTGCTCAACAATAGGCAAGGCTGTGACAAATTTTCCAGTTACTGCTAATTTAAAATCTCCTAGCTCAAATGAACAAGAGAAATGGGTTATACATAATGATGTTCTTTGTATTTATACATATCTACTTCCATTGCCTCATAAATCTGTAGAAATGGAAGAGATCATTAGGCAGTTCTCTTAATCTGCTTATTCTGTGAGGCACAGAATGTGATACAAAACCTTTTATACATGCCAAACAAAAAGGTGGAAGTGATATGCATGCTAAAACAGTTTAAAATGTTTACCTGTAGAGATGGGTCAGTAGTCAAAGTGCATACTCCTCTTACAGAGGACTTGGGATCAAGATCAATTGCTTCCCCTCCTGTCAGTGGTTAAAGATTGCCTGTAGGTCTACTTCCAGACTTATCTCCAGGGTCACCAATAACGTTTTCTGTAGACTCTGCCCACCCCTTCTTTGTCTCTGTCTCTGCCTCTGTCTCTGTTTCTCTCTCTCTTTCTCTCTTTCCCTCTCTCTCTGTCTCTCTCTCTCCCTCTCTCACCATCCCTCTTTCTCTCTCTGTTTCAGTCTTGGTCTCTGATTCTATCTACATATATATCATCTATGAGATGTATCATCTCTATCTATCTATCTATCTATCTATCTATCTATCTATCTATCTATCATCTATAAATCTATCTATCATTTATTTCTATTATCTACCTATCTATCAATCAATCTACCTACCTACCATCTCTATCTATCTATCTATCTATCTATCTATCTATCTATCTATCTATCTATCATCTATCTCTATTATATATCTACCTATCAAGCTATCTATCTACCTACCACTTATCTCTATATATTTATCTATTAACTGTCTGTCTATCTATCTATCTATCTATCTATCTATCTATCTATCATCTATCTCTATTATATATATATACCTATCAAGCTATCTATCTACCTACCACTTATCTCTATGTATTTATCTATTAACTGTCTGTCTATCTATCTATCTATCTATCTATCTATCTATCTATCTATCTATCTATCTGTCTATCTATCATCTATCTCTATTATATATATACCTATCAAGCTATCTATCTACCTACCACTTATCTCTATGTATTTATCTATTAACTGTCTGTCTGTCTATCTATCTATCTATCAATCTATCTATCTATCATCTATCTCTATTATATATCTACCTATCAAGCTATCTATCTACCTACCACTTATCTCTATATATTTATATATTAACTGTATCTATCTATCTATCTATCTATCTATCTATCTATTTATCTGTCTGTCTGTCTATCTATGATCTATCTATTATCTACCTATCAACCTATCTATCTCCCATCTATATCTATTTTTCTATCTATCTATCTATCTCTATATCATTTATCTATATCTATTATCTATGTACCTATCAACTTATCTACCTACCACTTATATCTACCTATTTATTCTCTCTCTCTATCTATCATCTATCTCTATCTATTATCTACTTATCTATCAATCCATCTATCCACCATCTATATCTGTTTCTATCTTTCTTTCTTTCTTTCTTTCTTTCTTTCTTTCTTTCTTTCTTTCTTTCTTTCTATTTCTTACTATCTATCTATCATGTATATTTATTATCTAGCTATCTATTAATCTATCTACCTACCATCTCTATCTATCTATCTATCTATCTATCTATCTATCTATCTATCTATCATCTTTCTATCTACCAGCCTGCCTCTTATGTATTTATCTGTCATTCACCTACCTATCTTTATATCTTTCTATACAGACTTATTTTTTAGTATATATCTATCTATATTTTTATTATATATATGAATAGAAATTTGTTACATACATTTTTAAAATAACATAACATTTTATGTAATTACGTGTGTTAGCACATGTTTATAATTCTAGCTAGCTCTGAAAAGGCAGACACAGAAATATCACAGCCCTTTACCTAATAATGAGATTCCATATCAAGAAGAAAAAAGAAAGTTTTATTTTTGATTATTAATACTGGATTTATGATTTAAATTGAGTATGTCATAGAAACTGGTATCACTATTAAAATGTGCCATCTAGAAAAAAATACTAGCCAATATGCTTCTGATTGTTGGTCCATACTGCATTTTTGCCCATTTGGATCAGTTTTAGAAAACACCTTTTTCTACTCAAAGCCAAGTAATCAAAATTGTAAGATGTGCAAATGTAATTTTTTCTGTTTTTCCCCCTTAATTCTTCTCCATTTCTTTAACTTAGCAATATAGCAATATTAAAAGCATTCTTGTTTTAGAGTAACAAAAATAGAAGAAAGTCATGTGTTATGTATGATTCAAGGACTTAGGTCGGCTACCCCAGCTTTATTCTGTATAGTTCTGTATGGAAGAGTAAGACAGCATCTGAGTGATACATTACCCATTCATGAGCATATAAGCATACACTTGGCTCATGTTGGGGAGAGGCCGGGAAGCTACGTGTTGGTCCCTAGTGATAATGTTACTCCTAATCCATACTGAAATATATATTACTGAGGATGATGAACACTTTTGTGTTTCTTTAGATCCACTCTGGTAAAATACTTAAGGTGATCAGAGAATGGCTAATTCATGCATATTTTAGTTAATTGTTTAAGCCATTACCAATTATCCTCTTCACCAGTTGCCTGTGACATGATATTAACATCAATTTCATCTGATACCACAAAGGACCGTTGCTCATTTACATTCCTTACATTGTACTAAAGATTTAGTTTCTCATTGTTAAATTAATTCTTCCCTGGAGTGTTTGTTACTGACACAAGCTTCATATACTGTACTCTTTATACACATTCTTTTTGAAACTCTTCATATATGTGTGTGTGTGTGTGTGTGTGTGTGTGTGTACACTGCAGCTGTCTTGAGACACACCAGAAAAGGGAATCAGATTCCATATGATTGTGAGCCACCATGTAGTTGCTTGGAATTGAACTCAGAACCTCTGGAAGAGCAATCAGTGCTCTTAACCGCTCAACAATCTCTCCATCCCAAGGATTTATTTATTTCTTTTATGTGAGTACACTGTTGCTGTCTTCAGGCACACCAGAATAGAGCATCAGATCCCATTACAAATGCTTTCAAACTACCATGTGTTTGCTTTGAATTGAACTCAGGACCTCTGGACAATCAGTCACTACTCTTTTTTTTTTTTTTTTTTTTTTTTTTTTTTTCTGGCTTCAGACAAGCTTCTAGGGCATTTTCTTTTTTTTTTTTTTTATTTGATATATTTTTTATTTACATTTCAATGATTTCCCCTTTTCTAGCCCCCCACTCCCCGAAAGTCCCGTAAGCCCCCTTCTCTTCCCCTGTCCTCCCACCCACCCCTTCGCACTTCCCCGTTCTGGTTTTGCCAAATACTGCTTCACTGAGTCTTTCCAGAACAAGGGGCCACTCCTGCTTTCTTCTTGTACCTCATTTGATGTGTGGATTATGTTTTGAGTATTCCAGTTTTCTAGGTTAATATCCACTTATTAGTGAGTGCATACTATGATTCACCTTTTGAGTCTGGGTTACCTCACTTAGTATGATATTCTCTAGCTCCATCCATTTGCTTAAGAATTTCATGAATTCATTGTTTCTAATGGCTGAATAGTACTCCATTGTGTAGATATACCACATTTTTTGCATCCACTCTTCTGTTGAGAGATACCTGGGTTCTTTCCAGCATCTGGCATTTTTAATAGGGCTGCTATGAACATAGTAGAGCATGTATCCTTATTACATGGTGGGGAATCCTCTGGGTATATGCCCAGGAGTGGTATAGCAGCATCTTCTGGAAATGAGGTGCCCAGTTTTCGGAGGAACCGCCAGACTGATTTCCAGAGTGGTTGTACCAATTTGCAGCCCCACCAGCAGTGAAGGAGTATTCCTCTTTCTCCACATCCTCTCCAACACCTGCTGTCTCCTGAATTTTTAATCTTAGCCATTCTGACTGGTGTAAGGTGAAATCTCAGGGTTGTTTTGATTTGCATTTCCCTAATGACTAATGAAGTTGAGCATTTTTTAAGATGCTTCTCTGCCATCCGAAGTTCTTCAGGTGAGAATTCTTTGTTTAACTCTGTACCCCATTTAACGACTGCCCTTGACACCATCTCTCCAGCCCCTGAAACTCTTTAAATGCTCTTTTTTTGCATCACTAGTATATAAAGAAGTTCCCTCTCCCTGGGTTCCTAGGTAATCAGAATTTATGCTGTTGTGTAATATCAATAAGCAAAATTCAGATGTTTTAAATCAGTAAAATTGTGATTTTGTTGTTGTTGTTACTGAGGCACATGACTGAAAACAATACCAGTAAAAGGCAAAATAATTAAAGCAGAGGACTATGGGAAGAGGATCAAAATAGAGAATAATCACTCAGGTGACATAAGATGCTAGTGGACAAAGAGGCACACTCCTCCATTTCTGGTGGGATTGCCAATGGTTAAAACCACTCTGGAAATCCATCTGGCAATTCCTTAGAAAATATTTCTACCTGAAAACCCAGCTATACCACTTCTGGGTATATATCCAAAAGATACTCTACCGTATCACAAGAACTCCACTATGTTCACGGCAGCCTTATTTATAATAGCCAGAAAATGAAAACTCAGATGTCCCTCAATGAAAGAATGGATACAGAAAATGTGGTACATTTATACAGTGGAGTACTACTCCGTTATTAAAGATGAGGGCTTCACAAATTTTGCAGGGAAATGGGTGGAACTAGAAAATATCATCCTGAGTGAGGTAACCCAGACCCTTTGGACATACATGGTACTCACGGATATGTGGATATTAGTTCAAAATACACATGATATAACTCACAACTCATATGAAGCTTAACTAGAAGGAAGACCAAAATTTGGCTACTTCAATCACACTTTGAAGGGGGAACAAAATAAGGACAGGAGGCAGAGAGTGGGAAGGACCTGGGCGGGAGAGGGGAAGGGGAGGGACAAAAGGGGAGCAAGAACAGATATGGGGGAGACAGGAGAGAAGTCCAGAGGGCCAGGAGAATGAATAGAAATATGTAGCAATATAGGTGAAAACTGGGAGGGGCAAGCAGTAGAAAGTCTCAGACACCAGGGAAGCAAGAGGCTGCTCCCAGATAAATATTGCCTCCAGTTGAGGAATGGTGCCACCCACCCATCTCAAAATCTTTAACCCAGAATTACTCCTATCTAAAGGAAATGCAGAGACAAAAGAAGCAGAGAATGAAGGAAGGGCCATCCTGAGGCTGTTCCACCTTGGGCTGCATCCTATCTTCAGATACAATGTGCTTACTGACAGGAGCCTTGTATGGCTGTCTTTTGAGAGACTCTACCAGCACCTGACTAAGACAGAAGAAGATACAGCCAACCCCTGGATTGATCCTAGGTATCACAAATGGAAGAGTTAGGGGAAGGACCAAAGGAGCTGAAGGGGATTGCAACCACATAAGAAGAACAACAGTATCAATTAACCAGACCCCTCAGAGCTCCCAGGGACTAAACCACCAACCAAAGAATATACACAGGCTTGTCTATGGCTTCTGCTACATATGTAGCAGAGGTCTGCCTTATCTCATATCAGTGGAAGGGGAAGTGCTTGGTTCTGCAGAGGCTTGATGCCTCAAAGAAGGAGGATGCTAGACAGATGAGGCAGGAATGGGTGGCTGGGTGGGATAGCACCATCTGAGAGACAAAACTGAGGGAGGATGGGCTCAGTGGATCGTGGAGGGGTAACCAGGAAGGGGGAAACATTTGACATGTAAATAAATAAAATAATTAATAAAAAATTTAAAAAATGGAAGACAGATAAAATTCAACCATTGATAGAAGGCTTGAATAAAAGAGAGGGCAGAGCTATTTGTCATCCTTAGAATTTAGTATGTGTGTTTGTTGGTTGTGGGTGTGTTTGCGCGCATGTGTGTGTGTGTGTGTGTTTATGTCTGTCTGTGTTTGTGCATGCATGTACACGTGAGCATATATGAGATTGAATGTCTTCTGACACTACATGGTATTTCTATACTCTCTTATTATTGTGAGGGGCCCAGGGAAAAATCTCAAGTCTTCAAGTCTAATAACAGATGCCTTATTACCATTAACCTCTCTTGTGGGGCATTATTGTTTATATACTTAAAACATAATTACATTTATCAATATTATCAAAACCAAAGTTTCAATAAAGACAAATTATTTATCAAATTATTTAATTTGAGCTACAATGTGTAACCTGGGAGTTTTAAAATTGTTTCTAGTTTTACCATTATCATTCATTCTTATTTTTAGCCCTCTAAGTATGTATTTTTATTTTATTTTATTTTATTTTCTGTGTATGAGTGTGTATTTGTGTATCACATGCATGTCCAATTCCTATGGAAGTCAAAAGAAGGAGTTGATCCTATGGAACTGGAATTAGGGGTGATTGTAAGCCACCATGTAGGTACAGGGAATTTTATCCAAGTAAAATCAACAAGTGCTCTTAAATACTGATTCATCTTTTAACAGAAAATGTGGTCTTTAACTTTAGAGAAATTGATGGCTGCCATTGTTATTTTAGTCTTTATTAGAAGTAATATAGAACATTTAAAATCATTTTGAAAAAACATTTTATAATTGATTTTTCAGAGATATGATATTCATGACCCTCTTATGTGATGAATTCAGGTTTTTGTTTTTGCTTACAAATACAAGAATGGTTACTTTTTTAAAACATGAAATATTTTTTCTCTAACAACTGTGTTTTAGCTAGGTTCAATTAGCAGTTTAGGTACTTTGGAAAATTTTCACATTTAACTATATTTTAGGAGATGACTAGGGTGTTTAAAAACATCTGAATATAAACTACGTTTGTCTCTCCCAGGAAAAGTCAAATGAGGAAGTCTTTCCAAACAAACAAAAAAACTTCAAGTAGAAGCATGATTGGTAGGTAGCGTGATGGCATTTTTTGTTTGTTTGTTGTTGTTGTTGTTGTTTTTGTAAGAAACCAGTGACTAACAGGATGAAATAACCAAATACTTCTACCAAACAAAATCTCTCGAAGAAAGCTATGGGAAATAAGCAGGACATACCTCCTGAAACAATCTGTGATAATGTGGAAGAATGTTAATCAGCAAGTTCACACCATTTAGGAAGAATGGATGTAAATGCAGTCACAGTGCAATTACAAATAGCAAGCAACAAAGGGTGGTAAATAATTTTAAACTGTCACAACACTGATCATCGAGTTAAAGAGAATCTTGGAATGTCTTGCCATCATCCTTAGAAATACATGATACTACTGGACTGGAATAGGTAAGCAAAATTTTCAACAAAATTCGCAATGAGCAGAACAATTATAGTTTATAATGAGCAGAAATCTAGGCATGTGGTGGGCAGTTGAGGTGGGAGAATCCACTCAATACGTGCATGGCACCCTTCTGTGGGTCCAGACCCTGGATAAGGAAAAGGAAAATCTCTTCTTCTCAATTGCAAATACAGTGTGACCAGCTGCCTCCTGCTTGGCTATCATGGTCATGATTTTGCTGTCATGGTCCACTGAATGCCCCAGGACTGTGGAACAAAGTAAACTTTTCATGCCTTAAATTGCTTTAGTCAGAAATTTTGTCCCAACACTGAGCCAAGGATTCATTCCAAAGTTTTCCAAATTTCATATTATTTTTGCTGAAGGCTGAGTATTAGCATGTTGAATAAATAAGCAAAGATATTATAATAAAATATATTTGTAATCTATTGAATTTAATATAGGGGAAATGAACCTCAGGATTTATTCAATACAAGTCAACATACAACCTTTTCTAAAAAGTGGGAAACGTGTCATAGAAAATTTGAATGACATTAAACAAACATTGCATTAGTGAAATCAACCCCAAAAAGAGTTACATGTCATCTTTCTTCTAAAAAAGTCAGTAATTTAAATTAAAAGTCTAGATAGGTGTACATCATTACCATAATCAAAGTCAGAGTTCCTCAGGATTTCAATAAATTAACTAGAAAATGTACGGTTTGATTTATGATCATTAGTTCAGTTAGATTTCATATTTCTTAGAAGTGTCAAATTGTCATAAAGTAATTAAAAAGGCTAAGTTACCCATATATAATAGTCTGTAATATTTGGTGAAAACCAAAAGAAAATATAAAGTATGTGTTTGTAAGTGTGTGTGATGTATACACGCATAAAATATAAATCAAGAAGTCATGAGTTTAATAGAAAGCAAGAAGAGTATACATGTAATAATTTAAGATAGGAAATAGAAGGATAAATTATATAAATATTATTATCTCAGGAAGTAAAATGTATTGTTTATACTATACATGTAAACAATGATAAATGCCAATCTTATTTCTGGTGTTAGACTTTATATGGCAATTTAAATACTCATATATTATTACAAATATAAATACTTCGGTAATTATTAGCAATTTTATCAGTAAAAGAGAAACAGAGATTAACAATTTCCTTTTGCTACCTTATTAAATTATAACAGACATAGACATTTAAAATTACAATTTTTTTCGCTTAAATCTTGAAGGTCAGAACTCCAATCTTGGGTTATACCTCACGTTTTAAAAGTTGCCTACTTTGTGTAAGGCCCAAGATGAAGTCTGTAATATTAATGAAAGAAGGAAAATAAAATTTCATTGAGATAATTGAGGGGGGGAATGAGTGGGAGAGGGAGCAGGCGCGGTGAGGGAAGAGCGACTCTGACTACATTGGTTTCCTCTGGACGTTCTAAAGGAACAATATATTCTCTTGACTTTTTAAACATGATTTTAAATTCTTTGCTCATGACTGTCTTGACTTTTGTATATTACCATCATTCCCTTGTTGGAATGATGGCCTTTCCTTCACTTTACCACGACACTTAACTGGGCTTACTTGGGTAATCCAGAATAATTCACTGATCACAGTCTGTAATTTATTATTATCCATCCAGTAGAAATAATGTCACAATTCATGGAAAGCCACTCTTCCTATACCAAACAATTTATTTAGGGGAAGATTAGCTTCAAAGCGTGGTACAAGAAACTCCAAGAAGAATTCTAGAATGTAAAATGATTATAAGTGGGGCTGGTGGTATCCCGCAAACAGATGGAAAGTGGGTCATGTTGTATGTTTTCAGTTTCTGGTTGACAGTCTTGGGAAACATTCGTCTGTATGAAATGTTTTATCTATGCAGAGAAACCCTGTCTCAAAGAAAAAAAAAAGAATTTATGTGTACCCCTTGCCTACAACTGTCAAGAGAGATCATCAGATCCTCTCAAAACTGCAGTCCCAACCAGTTGTGAGCTAACTGACATAGGTTCTGGGAACTGAACCAACATCTTCAGCAAGAGCAACAAGTCCTCATGACCACTGAGCCATCTCTCCAACCCAGAGCTACACAAATTTCTAAACATCTGTCATATCAAAACTGAAATGTTATTCACGGTGCACTAATATGGGTGTGAAAATAAGCAAGCTTTAATTCAAGCTTGCAAAAAGTACTGGCATTAACAAACATATAATTGTCAGTTTCGTGAAAATGCACTTAAATGTGTTATTTGTCTATGAACTTATAGGACTTGCTCATTGTGTGCTTTTGCAGAGGACAAATGTGCAAGAGCTAGGAATAACAAGGAAGAGGACCCTGCCTGAACACATTCTTGTGAGTCAAATGAATTCTTTTTTTTAATCATGTTTAAGTCCAAAACAAAGACAAACAACTCTGATGAAATTATTAAAGTGAAATTATAGACAAAAATAAGATTATTTTGCCTCATGCTTAATGTGTGTGTTTATGTTTCTATTTGTGCATTAATAGATGTGGTTACACTGACTTTTTAATATACAGGTAATGACTATTGGCTAATATCAAATGACTTGTTTTATTACCCTCCATCTTATCTTCTCAGACAAGATCTTTCTCTGAAACTGGAGCTCACCCCTTATAACAAGTGAGCCACTTGGGATCTTCCTTTCTTCCTCAGGAATACAGGTTACAGGAAAAGAAGCTATTTTATGGAGATGTTATACAGCTGAAATCATGTCTTTTTATTTGCAAAGCAAACACTTAACTTTCTAAATTTCACCTCCAGCCCACAATGTTCTGCATGTTTATGTATTTGTTTGTGAATGTGTATGCATATGGAGGTCAGAGGTAAGTACCAAGGACTGTTTCTCCTTTAGATTTTTGAGACAAAGTCCCTTTGAACTTAAGGCTCTGAGACTAGACTGAGTGGCCAGTCAGCGCTGGGCATACACTTGTCTCTACCTTTCCAGTGCTGAGACTCCAGGTACACAGGCACAGTGCAAAGCTTTGTATGTGAATTTGGGGGATCAAATTTATCTCCTGTGGCAAGCGCTTCCCAACAAAGCACTGTGCTTAGCCCATGGTTATCTTTCATTTTCTTTCTTTCTTTTTTTTTTTTTTTTCTAGACAGGGTTTCTCTGTGTATCCCTGGCTGTCCTGGAACTCACTCTGTAGACCAGGCTGGCCTCGAACTCAGAAATCCGCCTGCCTCTGCCTCCCAGAGTGCTGGGATTACAGGCGTGCGCCACCACCGCCCGGCTTCATCTTTCATTTTCAATTCCACAGTTCAGTTCCTCAGTTGTTCAGTAAATCACGTGAAAGAGGAATGTGTATTTAATATATATTATTTAAGTTTATCGTTTTACTTGATAAATATTGCTTCAAATAAATGTTTTAGCATTGTTTTCCAATATAAATTGTTAGTCGTATGTGTTAAGGAAGAACAATGTGAAAGATACAGTTAGAAGCTCATTTGTTGAAGGATGGGACTCACAGCTGACCTAGAACAGGGAGGAACACTTGCTGGAGTGGGCAAATATGAGCCAGGTAAAATGTCCACCATGAATCTCATACTCTTGCGTGCTAAATAAGAACTGATTTTAAAAGGCTGTAAAACAAAAAATGACATTTATTTAAAACAGCATGTCATGTTTCAATTCCTTATGTTTAGAATGTATAAAAGGATGAACATTATTTTCAAGTTCTAAAAATCCAATAAGCAAGCATGTTGGACTGGTAGTATGATTACCTTTATCACTAATTAAATCTCACTGACTGTTACCTCTCATGATAACAATGAATAAATGCATGTTGAAGGCAAGTGATGGTCTATATCCTGATAGACTTGTCAAGACTTGTGATCAGAATGATCAGATGGCATTGATAATCGAAGCACAGCCACAAACAGGAGCTTTAATGGGTTGCCACTGACTTGTTACTTACAGTCTTGATAGTATCACTATATCATCAGTGTAGCATTATAAATTATAATAGGTTTATATTATATCAAAATCTTAGCAGAGATGAGCAAAGAGGATAAAAACATTAGCTAGTTTTGATATTCTATAAAGTTTTACTGCACTCATCACTCCAGGAAACTAAACAGAAGAAGCGTCAAGTTTTCCATGGAGTCTGCCTTCAAAGTAGCATACAGCTAGATGATGCCTTTGTATAGGCAGTTAAATGATATTGAACAGTATGGAAGGGGGAGTTGTGCAAAAGTACTGCACAGACTCTAAGAAGATGCAGAGCAAGGGATGAAGGCCTGGGACTGTACCATCTCTGCAGTTGATCACAAAATTCTTGAGAAGATGGAGTTAATGTTGTATTCAACTGATAAAGTTTCGGGTCTATTTTTCTACCCCCAAATTATTGTGAGTTGAAGAACTTCCTTAATCCACTCAAGGCTCCATTTCTTCACATGCAAAATATAATAACAGCTGATATTTAATATGACTATTTACTACAATGAACATTCATACTATATTTAGGAAAGGATACTGCCTGACTCAAGAGAAGGTACTTATTAGGTGGGTACTCTCAGCATCACTTGGCACTGTTTGTATCTATCTGGTCATGTCCTGGCACTAACCATTTTGTAAACTTCTATAGTTTATGTGCAGGCAAAAGATAACAAGAGTGAAAGGAAGGGGGAGAGGGAGAAGGAAAGTGAGAAAGAGAGATAGAGAGACACTTATTCATCAATGCTATAGAATTTAAAGGCACACACACACACACACACACACACATACACACACACACACACACACACACACACACACACACCTAAAATCTTTATAGTACTTGACACAGGATCATAATTAATCACTTTAAATGTAATTTTATATAAATTTAAAAAATTATGGAAAATGTTAGTGAGGATTTACATGACAAAGTCCAAAGTCTAGTAACTATAGTAACCTCAAATGAAGAGACCAAAGAGACACAACAAATGCCTCAAGAAGTCCAATGCTGGTGGTACAGAAAAAATTAATGAATAAAGAGGCATTAAAAACAGGCTAGACACAGAAATAGGAAGGAAAATTTCCTGTCTCCAGGCTGTGGTGGGACTGCTAGTCTTCAAAAGACCTTGAGTACCATGTAATTAATGACTCTGAAACAGACCAGTGCAATATGTAAGGATTTTCATACATTAATGTCAGAAAAGGCAGTGATGGGGAAAGCAAGACCAGAGAAGAATTGTCCCAAGGCTTAACACCATTTAATCCTGGAGTTCACCTGGGTACAATGGAGGAGAGAGACATTTGATTATAAAGAAAATGGGTAAAACTGACAGAAGGTTCACTGAGTTAGAGAGGCCTATTTGGTATCTGTTTTTCATATCATGGGAAAGGTAAAACACAAGATTGTGGTTATCAAATGAACATTTGCATGTTGAGGAATAGGACATAATGGGTTAAAAATACAATTAAGGGAAGCTATGAAGACCAATGAAAGCACAAGTGTGTTTATTGTTTCAATATAGTTTTATTGCATTTATCTCTCTCTCTCTCTCTCTCTCTCTCTCTCTATCTATCTATCTATCTATCTATCTATCTATCTATCTATCTATCTATCTCTATCATCTATCTATCTATCTATCTATCTATCTATCTATCTATCTATCTATCTATCTATCTATTTATTTTCCATGTATGGATGAAGACAATGGAACAATACATTCAAAATGTAGAGGTGAGAGGATACCTTCTTTGAGTCCATTCTCTGTTTCCAGTATGTTGGTCCTTATATTATCAGCCTTGGCAACATGTAACTTTAAGTGCTGATCCTTCTGGATAAACACAAAACCCTTTCTATTCTAAAATCCCTCTTACAAGGGTCTCTCGCTTTCTGACAACCTCTGTTTACTCTGTCAATTTTTCTGATTGAAATGGTTCTAGCTCTAAGATTTATCTGCTCTATTTAACTGCCACCAGATATCTTAAGGGTTCCTAGGGTGAAAAGACATGTAGATGACCCCACACATTATAATGGAAAGGTTTATAATAGTGCCAAACTGGCCATCTGTGTGGAGAAAATGATAGCCAGAAGGCTACTCATTCTACAGAGCAGGATGCCTCAGTAGTCCCAATGTGCTAATAGAACCAGAAGATTGTTGGACAGTACCTGGTCCTCATGTCGGAAGGGTAAAAATTGTAGATGCTGATTTCATTGTAGGATGACCACAGCAACAATAGTAGCAACAAGATAGATGGGCTCACAAGCTAGAAGATAAGGTAGGAAGACTAGCAAGACTGTTTGTGTAGAACTGTTTATATCTGAGGTGTCCTTTGGGAGATGATACTGATTCTGGGTGAATGTCTTTTCATTTAGTCTATACTGGAAATGATATTCCCAATAGTTCTAAGAGGCACATGTCCTAGTTGATTCCAGATCTTAGCAAGTTGGCAATAAAAATTAACAATAATTTCAGCTATAAACCTCTCCCTCTAGAGGTAAAGATATTTGAATAGTGACATAAAGTTTGGAATTGCTTTCCTGATAGTTTGTGAACATATTAAAAATAATTGAGTAGTTATGTGGTCATATTATAATATAGGAGATGTGTTCCAGAAAATTACTTTTAGATGGCTTTGTGCTTGTTGAGTGGGCTTAGCATAATATATGATAAGAGGTATATTTCTTAGAATCATAACAATGCAATGCAACACAATATATGCTTATCAGTTGACTTCATCATGGGAGAAGACCATTTTTAGACCCCTAGGACCAAGGCAACTCTTAATAAAAGAAAGCGTTTAGAAATTACAGTTTCAGAGGGTTAGTCTGCTATGGTTGTAGGTAGCACAGCAATATGGGTGCAGACAAGCATGATGGTGGAAAACTAACTGAAAGCTACCTCCTGATCTGCAGGCAGCATGCAGAGAGTGGGGTGGGGGTGGTATAGAGTAAGCTTTTGAAACCTAAAGCCTACCCCCAGTAACAACATACAACACACTTCCTCCAAGAAGGACACACCCATTCCAACAAGGACACACCTACTCCAATAAGATCACATCATCTAATCCTTTTAATCCATTTCAAACAGTTCAAAGATATGAACCACTATGGGTCTCATTCTCATTGTGACTTCCCCATATATATAAATAATAGTAGATGTAATCCACAGTAAATCTCCAGGCTGTGTTTTCCCCTTAAACAACAGACTAATGAGTTTTTCTATTTACTGGATAATTTCACTTTTGACTTCATATAAAGCAAATGCTTATACTAAGAACAAAGTTCTAAAACTATCCAAACCTCATCTGATCATAGAATTGGATATCATATAAATTTCAGCTGAAAATTTTTATCCTGTTGTGCAGGTCCTAGAATTTGAAACTTCCATGAAATTCTTAGGAAAATGGATGAAACAAGAAAATATCATCTTGAGTAAGGTAACTCAGTCATGAAAGAACACACATGGTATGCACTCATTGATAAGTGGATACTAGCCTAAAAGCTTAGAATATCCATGATATAATTCACAGACCACGTGAAGCCCAAGAAGAAGGAAGAACAAAGTGTGGATGCTTCAGTCCTTAGGAAGAAGAGGGCCCTAATCCTGGAAAGGTTTGATCCAGCATTGTAGGGGAGTACCAGGACAGAGAAAAGGGAGGGGGAAAGACAGGAGAATGGATGAAGAGAAGAGGACTTATGGAACATATGGGGGGAACTGGGAAAGGGGAAGGCTTCTAGAATGTAAACAAAGAATATAGAAAATAAATAAAAAATAAAAAATAAACATCTAAATGCTAAAAAAAAAAAAAGAAGGGGGAATAAAATACCCATGGGAACAAATACAGAGACAAAGTGTGGAGCAGAGACTGAAGGAAAAGCCATGGAGAGGCTCCCCCACCTGGGGCTCCATCCCATAAACAGACACAAAACCCAGACCCTACTGTGGATGCCAAGAAGTGCTTGCTGAGAGGAGCCTGATATAGCTGTCTCCTGTGAGGCTCTTTCAGAGGCAGATTCTCCCAGGTAACCATTGGACTGAGTATGGGGTCTCCAACTGAGGAGGTAGAGAAAGGACTGAAGAGGCTGAAGGGGTTTGTAACCCATAGGAAGAACAAGTATATCAACCAAACAGACCCCCCAGAGCTACCAGGAACTAAATCACCAACCAAAGAAGGGTCCCATTGCTCCTGTAGCATATGCAGCAGAGGATGGCCTTGTTGGACATCAATGCGAGGAGAGGCCTTTGGTCCTGGGAAGGCTTGCTGCCCCAGTGTAAGGGAATGCCTGGGTGGGGAGGTAGGACTGGGTGGGTGGGTGGATTAACACCCTTATAGAAGCAGAGGGAGGAAGGATGGGTGAGGGGGCTTCTAGAGAGGAAACCTGGAAAGGGGATAACATTTGAAAATGTAAATAAATAAAACATTCAATAAAAAAAATCATGAAAAAAAACCTCTTTTTTAGTACTCCATTGTGTAGATATACCACATTTTTTGCATCCACTCTTCTGTTGAGGGATACCTGGGTTCTTTTCAGCATCTGGCAATTATAAATAGGGCTGCTATGAACATAGTAGAGCATGTATCCTTATTACATGGTGGGGAGTCTTCTGGGTATATGCCCAGGAGTGGTATAGCAGGATCTTCAGGAAGTGAGGTGCCCAGTTTTCAGATGTACTGCCAGACTGATTTCCAGAGTGGTTGTACCAATTTGCAACCCCACCAGCAGTGAAGAAGTGTTCCTCTTTCTCCACATCCTCTCCAACACCTGCTGTCTCCTGAATTTTTAATCTTAGCCATTCTGACTGGTGTAAGGTGAAATCTCAGGGTTGTTTTGATTTGCATTTCCCTAATGACTAATGAAGTTGAGCATTTTTTAAGATGCTTCTCTGCCATCCGAAGTTCTTCAGGTGAGAATTCTTTGTTTAACTCTGAACCCCATTTTTTAATAGGGTTGTTCGGTTTTCTGGAGTCTAACTTCTTGAGTTCTTTATATATATTGGATATTAGCCCTCTATCTGATGTAGGATTGGTGAAGATCTTTTCCCAGTTTGTTGGTTGCCGATTTGTCCTTTTGATGGTGTCCTTTGCCTTACAGAAACTTTGTAATTTTATGGGGTCCCATTTGTCAATTTTTGATCTTAGAGCATATGCTATTGGTGTTCTGTTCAGAAACTTTCTCCCTATACCGATGTCCTCAAGGGTCTTCCCCAGTTTCTTTTCTATTAGCTTCAGAGTGTCTGGTTTTATGTGGAGGTTCTTGATCCATTTGGATTTGAGCTTAGTACAAGGAGACAAGGATGGATCAATTCGCATTCTTCTGCATGCTGACCTCCAGTTGAACCAGCACCATTTGTTGAAAAGGCTATCTTTTTTCCATTGGATGTTTTCAGCCCCTTTGTCGAGGATCAAGTGGCCATAGGTGTGTGGGTTCATTTCTGGATCTTCAGTCCTGTTCCATTGATCTGCCGGCCTGTCACTGTACCAATACCATGCAGTTTTTAACACTATTGCTCTGTAGTATTGCTTGAGGTCAGGGATACTGATTCCCCCAGAATTTCTTTTGTTGCTGAGAATAGTTTTAGCTATCCTGGGTTTTTTGTTATTCTAGATGAATTTGTTAATTGCTCTTTCTAACTCTGTGAAGAATTGAGTTGGGATTTTGATGGGTATTGCATTGAATCTGTATATTGCTTTTGGCAAAATGGCCATTTTAAGTATATTGATCCTGCCGATCCATGAACATGGGAGGTTTTCCCATTTTTTGAGGTCTTCTTCCATTTCCTTCTTCAGAGTCTTGAAGTTCTTGTCATAAAGATCTTTCACATGTTTGGTAAGAGTCACCCCAAGATACTTTATACTGCCATTAGAAACAATGAATTCATGAAATTCTTAGGCAAATGGATGGAGCTAGAGAACATCATACTAAGTGAGGTAACCCAGACTCAAAAGGTGAATCATGGTATGCACTCACTAATAAGTGGTTATTAACCTAGAAAACTGGAATACCCAACACATAATCCACACATCAAATGAGGTACAAGAAGAAAGGAGGAGTGGCCCCTTGTTCTGGAAAGACTGAGTGAAGCAGTATTCGGCAAAACCAGAATGGGGAAGGGGGAAGGGGTGGGTGGGAGGACAGGGGGAGAGAAGGGGGCTTATGGGACTTTTGGGGAGTGGGGGGCTAGAAAAGGGGAAATCATTTGAAATGTAAATAAAAAATATATCGAATAAAAAAAACAAAACCTCTTTTTTGAAACTTCCACTGGTGTTTGCCCTTTCCGAAGGATTTCTATGTCTACCATCAATATCTATCAAGAATCTAATTTTATTTTTTAGCTTTTATCATTGCTCTTATGCCTGCATCTCCAGTCTAAGTTATATCACAGATATGTTGCAATTTCTAATATTCTGTGTAATGCTTCTTATACTTTTTTGTTACATAAGTCCCACATATTGTCAACAAGCAATCCACACCTCTCATGTTAGAAGGATTCCAATTCTTCTGTGCTTATTGCAGTGGTTTCCTATCTGAGTCAGAAGAAAATGGCAGCCTTCAAAATGATCGGCATGGCTCTTAATGAAGTTGATCCCATCATTCCTTTGTGTCAACTTGGGTTAGGCTTCTGCTCATTTGGCTGCAATCACTTGAATTCTTTCCTGTTCCAGAGCATTCTAAATATTCTGACTGAGTAGCCTAGATAGTGTTTGCTCTTTCCTCTGACTGAAAAGATCATTGCCAGATGATTCAATGACTTGCTGATACACCCGCTTCTTGTCTCAGTTAAATCTCGCATGTTTTGGTGAATCCTACCTAGAAAATCCTATAGAAAACTGCAATTTTTCTTATCATTCAACATCACTTATTCAGAACCTTTCATTATCCAATATTAGTTGCATCAACTTAATTTTGCTCCCAACACAAGAAGACAAGCTCCAAAAGAGAAGTATGCAATGCATTCACCTTGCTTAGAAGATTTTCTGGCACTTAATGAACAAAAACATTCATTATTGACTTGAAATAATTATTGAATTGAAATGAAATGTCAAAGATAAAATGCCTATTTAATTGAACCCGTATATCCTAACACTCCTTATTTCACAAATATGATCCATTAGATTATGATACTTATCATTGTAATAAAACCCTTTTAAGCTAAGTACGTGAATTGAATGTGTTTGGGGGTAAAAAAAAAATAATAACAACAAAAATTGACATAAAGAAGAAGCAGCTACACAAATCTTAGCAGCTCCAGGTTTTAAAATGACAGGATGTTTCCCTTTGTGTGAGAACAAGAGTACTAAAATGATCCCAGCAGGGGGAAGGCTTAGTGTGGATAAAGAAGAAAAGCTAAACCACATGACAGACAGCCGCTGATTTCAGCCTTATTGTTGAAGCCAACACAGAAGAACCACTTTTCTCACTTCCCTCCTTTCTAACTTCCTAATTTGCTGAACTCTCCCCATTTACAGATGCATCCCTGCTCACTCCCTGCCTGGGCCATCTTCATTTCCCACAACACACTTTTTTTTCTCTGTCTCTACATCCACCTTAATGTTTCCCTTGTAACTACTTTCTCTTTACCGAGTTTCATGATCGGTGACATATTCTTTGTTGAATCTGAACCTATAGTGTCATGCTGTCTGCTTTACCTTCCCTTCCTAGCCCAGCAAGCTAAGATTAATCTCTTGAAAATACTTCTCTCTCATTTACAGCAATTGGTTTTGTTGTTGTTGTTGAAATATTGAGCATGCTTCTCTTTGAAAGCTCAGCATTAGATTATTTTATTATATTAATGTGTGTGTGTGTGTGTGTGTGCACGTATGTTTGTGTGTGTATGTGTGTGTGTGTTGGCATGAATCCCAGTACATGCTTGAAGGATGGAGTTTGAGGGATTGGAAGATGGCATGGAAAACTTGATCATTTCTGTCCACGATGTGGATGTGGCTTCTGGAGACTGAATTCAGGTCATCATGCTTGTGCTAGTGACATTATCTTCTGAGTCGTCTTTCCAGCCCAAGGAGCCAGCTTATACTATACTATGTGTGTCTCTTTGGCCTAATTCCCCAAATTTCCTGTCTTAATCTAGACTCTCACCTGTTATGCAAGCATAGTCAATACCCCATGCCACCATCTTAATACTTATTATCATATACCACACTTATTTTTCTGTCACCCATCTGTATAGATATAAATTTCAAAGAACCATACAAATCATTTGAATTGTTGAATTGTATCTTTGGTCATTAAGTTAATATAGAAAGTAAAAGAATGCACTTTTTCTCAGTTTCCTAATATATATTATACATGCAAAGATAAAGGTAAAGTCAATCATTTAGTACCAATTACAGATAACTCTAATGTAGAAATTTATATGGATATATGGTTACATTTCCATATAATCCCAAACCAGTTCTTTAGTTTCCTGTACATGTAAAAGGAATGTTAGAAAAAAAGGAAAGAAAGAAAGAAAAGGTGAGAAAGAAGAGAAGAAAAATGGATGGAGAGGGAGAAAGAGAGGAAGAGAAGGAGGGAGAGACTGTGGGATAGAGAGAAGTGTAAGGAAAAGAAAAGGAAATATAAATCAGTAGAATATTTGCAAATACAAAGCCTGAAATCAACATATCCCTTTCACCTTTGCATCTATCCTTTAATCATGTCTTTTATAAAAATTATTTCTTTAACTTTGCATGTTAGAAATGATATAAACATAGTATTTTTTTGAGAACGCAATTGTAAAGATCTACCAAGATTAAGCATGGATATATTATTATTCCCTAGGGTCTCATATATAAATCTACCTTTCTACTCACTCATATATCAAAGATGTGAGATATATATATATATACACATACACATAAATAATGCTTAATTCCATCATGATACTTTTAATAATAACATTGTATTAAAAATGACTCAAGGACCATGTAAATAAAGCACAGTGTCTTGAAAGAAAACAATTGTTCTGAGATGGATTATGAAATGGAGAGATTGTTCACACCTGTAAGAATTTTATGAATAAAGTAAATAATAATACCAATGTGTTCAAACATCTTAAAATACAGCATACAATATTTCTTTTGTATAGGCTCAAGGCATGAGGGGTTCCAGTCCCAAAAGAGGAAAGTGGACACAGGCTCTCATCCCTAACCAAGAATCTATCTCCAACTGATAATCTCTGTCAAGGGAAAAAGCAGTTTTCTCAAATGAAATTGACCTGGGCATACCCCACTTAAGAGTTGATCCCATGCTTAGCATTAGATGGCTGAAAAATAAAATAATATAAAGGGTATTTTTGTAGACATTTTTTTCTAATTGGTTTGTTTGGTTTTTTTCTCTTTTACTGGCCTTTAGCTTATATATTATAGTTTCTGATACCGTGTTTTATGTGTTTGTCTGTGTGTGTGTGTGTCTTGCACCTTTTCTAGTTTTTAACTTTTGTTTAGTTTTTTTTTAAAATATTCTTATATACCTGTTTGCCTTCTAGGGAACGTGAAAGAAAGAGCATGAAGCTGTTTGCATAGGGAGGTTGAGAGGAGCTGGGTGGAGGTCAGGAATAATCACACTGTATTTTATGAAATCATTTTGAAATCAAGAGTAGATTGAGCCATAAATATAATCTGTGTCAATAGAAACAACTATTCAGTTAGTGATGAAAGTTAAATGAAAATTATATGAATAGAACATGTGTCTAAGTAAAATATCTTTAGCTAAATATTTTAGGTTCATACACAGGGATATATTTCCTTCAAGCATATGTTAGAATTTATATTTTACCTGGTAAGTCTCATTACTGACTCTACGTTTCACAGAACCTCATGGGAAATTTATAATACTTAGTTGTTCTCATTCCAAAGTGTTTGATGAAAATTGTAGTGCCTTTATTATAATTTACTTATCTGTGTAACACCTCATCTTACTCCTTAAGTTTCTGATTTAAAAGAACATAGCTTTGAGACAGAGATAGAAGACAAAATCAAGTTTAAAAACAACCTAACTTAAAAGCACAAATGTCAGTATTTTTCTATAATTTTGTATCACATTTGCAGTCCCTGGTTACTTCACACTTAACAAGGATAACAACCCACAGACACAGCTCCTGTTTGTTTTCCTCTGTGGCTGCAAGCCAGCTCTTACTTCTCCAGTACTGAGCCAACCTGCCCAGGGGGAAGTTTGACCCTCATCCAGCTGCTGACTGATGTATGCCTGCATCCTGAGTGCTGAGACTTTCGAGAAATTGGAAAGTCTCCGGGGAGCTGCTGGGAAATGTTATGCAAAAGTAGCAAATGAACAGATTGCTGTTCGTGCCGGCCAAGATTCATCTTCATACTGAATTGCAAATTCCAAGAAGGCTTTTGTTCTTTTAGTTAAAGAAAAAAATGGTATTAGTTTGTTTGCTGGTTGTTTTGTTTTGTTTTATTTTTAATATTTGTTTCCATAATTGATCGTGACCTAGCAAAGATTTAGGGGTGTGTAAATCTTGTCTTCATTCTAGCTCAGACTCTAAGAAGGTGAGAGTATTGCATTACTTGGCTGTGCCTTTAATCCATTTTGGTGATATAGTCATCTCCCACAGAGTAGCAGGAATATCTACCCCGATGATTTCTGGGTAGGGCCTGGCGGGACTACCATTGATGATGTCCACTGCTAAATTTTGGTGTCTCGGGGAAGAACCAGATTGTCTGCATCTTGAAGACAATTTTATTTTTCATCTCTTTTTGTCTAAATATTTTGGTGTACAAGAGCAGAGGGGATTTTACTTGGTGTACACTTAGCCACATTTAAAAAATAAAAAGCTCTACCTCTTCCTAGGTGTGTGGTCAAGCTCACAATTTTAGCTTTAGTTGCTTTTCTGATAAAGACGGAATTGGCACAGTGTTCATATGACTAAGGGCTAAAGGTGCTTGCCCATCTAGGCTTAATAAAAATTTGCCAGCAAGTTCAGTTTCTCAAAGAGGTCCCTTTGTAAATGACAGATCTAGAAATAAATGAAGAAAGATAAATAAATATAAATAAAATGCTCATCTCCTATAACAGCTTATTCTGAATTTATTCAATGTCATGAAGGGAGAAGGAAAAACCAATGTCAATAGTATCCTTAATTTCATTCTCATTGCTAAGGAAATGGAAGGTTTTGTCCTTGAGGTTTGGGATCTGAGGCTTCATGTGATGTGATGTGCTCATCATAATACTACCACATTTGCATGAGTATTTTCATCTATATAATCCATATTTCGTTTACTTTATCTATCACATCAGAACAAACAGAAGTGTTTAGTTTTGGGTGAGAGTTTTATTCCCTTCTATCAAGAAGTCTGTCTAATAAAGAACATAAGAAAATGAAAATCCACATTTTAAATGTAGACAAGTTACCATCTCTCTCTCTCTCTCTCTCTCTCTCTCTCTCTCTCTCTCTCTCTCTCTCTCTCTCTCCTCTTTTTTTTCAGGAGGAGGATCATCAAGGAGAAAAGGACCATGAAAATTCTCCCCTTTCCTAACAAAATCAGTTCAAGACCTAGGATGATACTGTTTTGTACAATTAGTCATATTTCTGTTCCTAAAGGAGAATTAGGAGGAAATGTAGCAAATTAGAGCAGTGAATAAATCAGACTGTTTTCTTAGTGTCTTTATGTCTATCTTTATCTCTATTGATATGATAGTTAACTGTTAGGAATGAAATTTGCTAAGGGAACTTAGCTTGCGAATCAGCAGTCCTATAACTAGGGGAATTATTCTGGAAAAATGAGTCAGTTTGTGCTGAGATCACAAAAGCCCATTAACGTCAAACAGGAAGGCATGAATATGAGTAAGGGGGCAGAATAAGATAATGGGGCTGGAATGCCGAGAAAACTTGGTGAAGTTACAGACGGGATGGAACTGTGTAGAAGCGACGACTCCTCAGGATGGCCAGCAAAGATGAGAGGTCCCAACTCCATAAGTGGTAAGAATTGAATTGTAACTGATAAGTCCTGAATTAGATTACATGAAGATTTTCCCATAAAGAATGCAGCCTGTTGCGTCTGATCAACAAATACTGTAATATATAAGGGATGTCATAATAAGTCCTTTGATGTATGGTAAACTCGTGGCAACAAGAGGAAAAATAATGCAGTCATATTTTCATGTTTGGAGCAATCAGTCACCCTCTTGTGCCTGGAGAATAAGGAAAAAAATGTAGAGTTAGAACAGCAAACTCATAAATCAGGATGTTTTCTGATACCTTTCACATCTACCTTCATCTCTATTGATATGATGGTGATATGCTTAATTTCAAAACCCTTAATAGAAGCATGTTACACGCTTATGTCCCTGTGATTGTAATGAGGGAGACAAGGACTTGGATTCATAATTTTTTGTGTATTTGTAGTACTATGCAGCACTTTCAGCATATCAGCAGCAACGGCAGTAAAATCATAATCATGCTGTTGTAACTATTTCAGTTGAATCTCATTAAACTTTCACAAATCGAGTACCCTGTTATGTGTAGTATATATAAAAGAACAGAAGCCCGTGAACTCGGTGTAATTTGTCCATTGCCAATTAGGCAAAATTCTCCCTGTACAAATGTACAAGGCCCTGTGGGTATGAAATGCTTATTACTATGAAACCTATGAGAAGAGCTTGAGGCCATCAGGACTTAGAGCAAATGCAGGAGAGAGCCTTACCAGTGCTGGAACACTGAAGACCAGCACTGGTATTACAGCAAGATTACATGAATCCCCATTCATTAAAAGAACACCAAGAAAGGTGTCTGAAACGTAAGGTGTCTTATAGCTATATATCTAGAAGGCTGGACAAGTGGGCAGGAAACAATAGTATCCCCTCAGTTTGTTAAGGAAATTAGACCAAACACTGAATGCTCTAGTAGCTTAACTGTATTGGGCTTGTGATCAATACACATAAATCTTATGGAAGAAGGTGAATTCAAAGGATGGGAATAGGAAGACCAGCTTGGGCTAGATCTCTTGAACAAGGAAACCATTTGAATGCCCCCTCTGTATACCCACACACGTTTCTCTTAGCAAATATGGTATTTAATCACAGTGAACAAAACTCAGTAACAACAGGGGAAGCAGTGGCACTTCACAAGTCAGAGGTAACAGTTTTGTCACTCTACTGTGGTGCTAAGATTGTTGCCTCTCCTTCCTCTATATCTTTTCAAGAGGGGCATTGAAAAGAAGGGGGCAAAGGGGAAAATAAAAAGAGATTTGTTTCCACATCAAGCTGTTGACAGGAATGACAAGAATGATCTAGATCTGAGGAAAAAGGCTTAGCCTCAAACATGTGATTGGGGACATTAAAGTGATTGAAATTCATAGGCTCAAATTAGAAGCAGCTGCAGTAATCAACTACTCAGTGGGAACAGAGATTTCAAAGTCCATAGGAAGTTAAGAAAAACAGGAGAAATAGTTTCTCCTTATATATTGTAATGATTTTTAATTCGGTGGCCAGAATAACTTTCTTTGACATTGTTCAGACCATAAGCTGTGTGCATATAATAAAAGATAATAGTTTTTTTGTGTTCTCACTAGATAAATCACAAAAAGAAATAGAATGTATGCATGGAAGTTTTTCAAATGTTTCTTGAACATTTCTATGAAGAAGAGTTTATTAGTAGTATTACATGTGTAAAGTCATGCAAGTTATGAGTGTTGAGTTAGAATAATCTCCGTAGCACAAGGAAGCAGTAATAGTGACAATCATGTTATGCATAATATAAATCACAAAGAGCTAGTCAAAAGCAGCATTTGAATATCTAACAATAGACTCTAATTCTTTTTAATAGTTGTTTATGAAGAAAGCATGAATAGAGAGAACTAGATTGAGTTTATATGAGATATTAATTATTCTGCTTACATTTTACATGGTTGCACATTCATCTGCAGGATAGCAGTAACATGTAATATATAATTCTATTGTATGCTTATAATTGCTGATGCCAACAAGAAGCTGAATATCCAAAGAAAGTCAATCTGGCCACAGGAACTGTAGTGCTAAGTCTTACATTCTTTTCTGGCTTCAATTCACTAATTTCTCTTAAAGCAAATAAAATAGGTATAGTCTTTAATACTCCTGTTGAAGACTTTAAACTATTAGTTCACTGATTGCATTTTTAATTATCCATTTATGTCCCCCAAGAGAAGAAGACAAAGATAAGATGTTTTAGTTTGAAACCTTTATTGAGCCCCATTGGCCCAGCTGGGGTCACACACTCAGGTGACTGCAAGGCCAGAGCTGATCTGAATGAGTAGCAGCTTTATTCAATTAAAAACACAAATTTGGCACATGCCATTACATGCCTATGAGGGCCATTAGCAAGCATGTCAGAATATGGATATTAAATAAGAACACGGCACAGTTGTATTTTAATAGTATTTTTGTTTGATCAGGAACAGATAGATAGCCTTTTGGTTACAAAAGCAGAACAAGAAAGGTTAGCAAAAGTTCCTCTAAGTATTGTACATACCCAAGGGTTAGGCTGACCTCAGTTTTCACATAAGGTGGTGTCAGGATTTAGCAAATATGCCTTTCTCACTTTACATAAAGGTTTAATACTACATTTGTTATAAAATGTTCTCTGAACTATTCCTTTATATATAGAATTTTCTGAAGTGTTGAAAATTCCCCCAAATATCTCTTCATCATGTGCACTTTTTAAGTATTTAAGATAGGTCTCGTACCTCCCAGGCACAATGAGGAAGTTTGAGTTCGTACCTGTTAATGGAACACATCCAACGATAGCCACATGGATTAGGTCCAAAGTGGTACACTAGGGGCCCACCATGTCCCAATTTATAGATGTAACTCAAGCAAGGCAACTTGTGGTCACTGCCGTCTTCTTTGTTTCCCCACCGCTGTCTCATATTTGTAAAGAGTCCACGATCAGTTACAGCTTCTACTTGGGTCAGTTGTTTCATTGAACAGAGTATTTGTATTTTTATATAAATCCAATATAATAATTTTTCATGTGTCCTCATAACATTATGAAAAGTAGAAAGTTCAAATAGGTAAACTTTGTATTTTCCTAAGCAGGAACTAAGGAAACTACTTTAGACTTACGATAATCTGTTCCAATGCCATTACCCCAGAGACTTTCCGGGTAAGATATTTTAGTTTAGCCATATGTTGACCAGCCTCAGTTACAATATGCTTGTATGAGTACACTCACCCTACTGTTTTGTGCGACTGGGCAGGAAGAACTTCAAAGAGGAATTTATAGCTTACCCGCATCATTTCCTGATACTTTACCTTTATATTTGGTGAAATCCATATCCATTTCATGGTTTGAAAGCTTTTAAACCTTCTACACATTTGAAGAAAGAAATCTGAATTTCTTTCACAAAAGCATTGACTTTGGGGATCTTTAAATATAAAAGAAAAAAGGAAAACATAAACCTAAGTGGGGGATAAATACAACTAACTTTAAAAATCAGATTTTCTTTATTACATTATTTTTTCCTTTACAGCATTTTAAGTATAATTTTCAGAATTCTTCTTATACTGGGAGAACATTTTTCTCAAACAACAATAATTAAATAACCATTTCATAATATATGCATATGTATTTATTTGTATCTATTAGCACCATAAATATAAGACAAATTATTTAGGAAAAGACTGTTTTGTTTTGTATTTAGTAAAATATAAGCAATGTTTTACATAGAAATGATTGGATTTACTCTCAAGGTAATTCTATTTTTTTTCCTTATTATGCCACAAGTAAGTTGTGAAACAACCATCTATTGTTTTTCTTTTTACTTAGTCATTAATTCCAAATATGTGTTTATTTTCTGGGAAAATGATATTCCACATTTTAAAAAGGTCACAAAAATTTACCTTTCCATATCAATTTGAATTATACAATCATTTGTATCAAAAACTAAAATAAAACTAAGCTCTCTGAAAACAATTTTACCTCCATTCATCTCCAATCATCTCTTTTAAATTAAGGAAAATTGAGTTCACTTTCTAGTTAATAACTCTTAAATTAAACTTTTCTAAGATATTTATTCATATTTAGCATAGCATCAAGGCATTGGACAGGTATGCTTTCAAATATTTTATCAGTATATTTATTAGTAAACAGTTTCTCTTAAAATAGAACTACTGGATTCTATGATTAATTTATCATTCTGCCACTATCTTAGACCATTCTTGTAAATAAAACAATACAATTTCAGTTGACATAAGTTGTAATCAAGCAGCACTTATAACTTAACACTTCTTAGTCTGGGAAGACTTGTTTCGAAGTTGTTACTTCAAAGCTAGGTTCTGACATTACAAAACTGATGAGCAAATTCACTCAGGATTTTTTTATAAGGACACACACACCATTCATGAAGGTGTGTCCCTCATGAATACCTCACAAAGAATTATTTTTAGTCCATATGTGGAGAATAGGAGGCTTCATTGTATGAATTTTTGGTGAAGCCAAACATTCTGACTGCAGAATTCTGCCCCTGGCCTTCCAAGTTTATATCAATGTAATCTGCAAAATAAAATATTCTTTTCCCTTTAGTTTCCAGGGACTTAATTTATCCCATAGTCAGTCAGAATTATGAAGTCTGAAGACTCTGGGGAGTTTCATCTAAATCGGTTATGGTTGAGATTCAAGAATACTTAATCCAACGGAGTCATCTTATACTGCCATCTGATGAAACCAAACAAGGTGTGAATGGATCAGATACAGAACCTCAAAAGACAGGGTTAAAAAGGAGTCACTGTGATAGGTTCCAATTAAGTCCCAATCCCAGCAACACATGCATGTCCCATCTTCCTGTTTAAGAGCTGCCTTTGACCAGATAGGCTGCTTTCTGAGGAACCTGGGAAGAGAGTAGGCACTCAAGGCTAAAATACTTTAAGATACTTTTCTAATCATTTAAGTTTTTCCTTAGACCATATATTTTCTCAGTCCTTGCTCTCTCATGTTTAAATACGAGCAGTCCACAGAAGCTTTATGGAATATTGAAGGCTTCTTTAGAACTTTTCCTGCTGAATGTCCTTTGATTCCCTTCCAAAACTGCTGGAATACAATTGCAATTCAGACAAGCCTCTTCTGCTTCATAGGAAAAAAAAAATCCTCTTTTTCATTTTTTTAAATAGCCCCTACCTCACATCTGCTTTAGACTTTGTCAGAACATTTTTTTTTTTTGAGTAGACTTCTGCTACCCCCTAATTGTGTTCACTGGGCAAATGATGCTCAAGGAGAGTGAACTTCCTCTACAGCTCTTTTCTTTAACTGAAGTCATGCCTGACTTGACTTTCGTAGCTTAGTCACAGTTCTACCAAGCCATTTTTCAATATGAAGTTCAAAACATCTAACTCTGAAATATATTGGCTCGTTTTTTTCTGGTTTAGACACTTGTTAATTCTTCTTTTTTTTTTGAAAATTTCATACATGTATAAAATGTACCTTGGTCATTTCTAACCCATACGTCCTTGCTCCAAGACATTTCCCATGTCATGACCTATTAAATTACAAGTGCAGTAAGTTCAGTTACTGATACCCAAATGTGCTCGATGTGAGGTTATTCATGGGGTAGGGTCAATTACAACTGTCGACCACACAAATTTCAAGATATTGAAATATCAAAATATTTGGTACCTTAATATTATTTTTATACATTTATTTAAGTGTTTATAGCTTATACTCTGAGGTTTAACTTAAAAATGATACTAATATTCCACTTAGAGAAGTTAAAGTTGCCCAAACTCTTTTACCTAGCATATATGATGTTAATTATTGTTTAACTTTAAGTTTACCAATTTAAGTAAATCCTAAACCTGCTTTGAATTGTAGCAATTATCATCAAATTAAGAAATTACTGTTTGAACATTATACAATTAGTCAGTACTGTGTTTCATGCTATCACACACATGCCTTGGTGCACTGCTTCCAGCAATACAACAGCTGTTCTTTAATGCATATTTTATGTCTTCAAATAATTCTTCCATAATAAGTTATGATACTTTCAGCCAGAGTTAATAATGTACAAAAAGCATGTGCTAAGAATTAAATAAAATGTTAACTGAAGGTTTCATTTGATTTGAAAGATTTGAAGTACATATACAAACACACACATACACACACCACAGACACACATACACACACACCACACACACAGACACATACACACACCACACACACACATACACATACACACACAACACACACACACACATACACACACCACACAGAGAGAGAGAGACAGACAGACACACACACACACGTTCATTTTCAGATGGTCAGAATTCTATCTTATAAATATTTAAATAGTCAGAAATTATATATTGATTGATATCTCACTTGATTGACATGTGGATGTTAATATAGGGTAGAAACAGACATTGCATAGTTCTGCTCACAAGTAAGAATACATGGGTCCTGAAAGAACTACCAAAGCAAATAATACTAAGCTCACAATTCTAATGTTAAGAGACTCATGGCATATATACCTGCTGTCCATATTTTCACTTTCTGACTCCAGTCACCAGTGGAAACTACTTAGTGATTTTACTTTTCTTATTCTCAAACAAAAAAAAAATCTGAGCATAATCTTAGATGAGCTATTTAATCTGCATTTCAAATATAGAGAAATAATTTGAATTAGCAAATATCATTTGAACCCCGAAGGTCAAGACTTAACATTAGTTTGAAAAAGTAGTTGTGAATTTACATACACATTTAAGAGGAAAGACGTAATATGAAAGATACTATAGCAGTAAATTGCAATTGTGACACATAGATTTGTAAGAAGCATTGGAACAATTTAAAACAAATTTGAAAAAAAAAATGTTGACAGTTAAGATATTAGAAAGAGCTCCTACCTCAGGCCCGAGATAGAACATCAAAGGAAAAGGTCTATATAGCTGAAATGAAAACAATGTGGGAGGGAATCATCGTGGCTCTGTTGTTAACACTTAGCTGCTGTGGTGCAATGATGGTGGCACTTGCTAACTCCTTCTGACCTTTGACCTTGTCAGACATCCTCTGGGAACTACTAAAGACAACACTCTCAATTGAGCAAGGGGATGAGCAGAGCCTTGGTGATTGCTGAGTGCCCTTGACTGATGCTGTCTTCACCACACTGGCTAATGTGCAAGAATCGGAGTAGACAAGGATGCTGAGCGAACCACACGGAAGTCCGCTAAGGGAGAGTGGAGCCAGGAAGTAAATTCTACTCTTCTGCATACTGTAGTGATAAGGCTCAATAGTAAGACAGCTGTTGGAGAGCCCTAAAGGCTGTGTTTTTAATTCTACAAAGCAAAGAAATATTTATTACATAAGTGAGTCAGGAAATCCACAACTGTCAGAGTGACACCAACATATAGGAAAATTTGCTATGACCCCAAGAAAGTTACGTGACATGTAATAATTACCACATTAGGCGAAAGTATAATCAGCTAAAATGTCAGCCGGAGTAGCTGACATGTGTGGGTGTGGAAGAAGTTCACAGAGACGCATGTCACAAGTAGCTGTTAAACTTGTCATACGGAGCTAGCAGAATGATCAAGGAATAGGGAAGCAAAGGGGACGAAATTAATGAAAAATCCCAAGTTGATTTTTTCAGTCCTATAAATCTAATGATAGGACTTTTTTTATGGAAAATGGACTAATAACCTATAAAGAAGCTAAGGAGGAGGAGAAACCTCTAGGAAGACCAGCAGTCTCAACCCACCTGGACCCCCGAGATCTCTCAGACAGAGAAGATGCAGCTATCCCTCAAGAGACTGGAGGCCCCAGGAAGTGAGGTCTGGTGGGGTGGCAGGGGGCTGGGGTGGGGACATCCTCTTGGAGAGGATGGTGGGGAAGGGAGGGAGCAGGGTGGAGGAAGTGTGGGATGTGGACCAGTTGGAGGGTGGACAGGAAGGAGGATAAAGTATGAACTGGAAAAAAAGAATAAATAAATAAATACATTAATAATAATAATAATAATAATAATGTAAAAACCAACAACAAAAAAAGAAGACCCTGTCACTGGCAAATGGGAGCTTTCAGCGATGTTTGCTCACCTCTTCCAAATAGATGGTATTAGTAACCCAAGGCAATAAAGTATTTGTGACAACTGAAAAAAAAATGCTCAACTTCATTAGTCATTAGGGAAATGCAAATCAAAACAACCCTGAGATTTCACCTTACACCAGTCAGAATGGCTAAGATAAAAAATTCAGGAGACCGCAGGTGTTGGAGAGGGTGTGGAGAAAGAGGAACACTCCTCCAAAAAAAGCTCAGGACCAGATGGTTTCAGTGCAGAATTCTACCAGACCTTCAAAGAAGAGTTAACAGCAATACTCTTCAAATTATTCCACAAAATAGAAACAGAAGGAACACTACCCAATTCCTTCTACGAAGCCACAATTACGCTGATACCAAAGCCACACAAAGATCCAACAAAGAAAGAGAACTTCAGACCAATTTCCCTTATGAACATCGATGCAAAAATACTCAATAAAATTCCTGCGAACCGAATCCAAGAACACATCAAAACGATCATCCACCATGATCAAGTAGGCTTTATCCCGGGAATGCAGGGTTGGTTCAATATACGGAAATCCATCAATGCAATCCACTACATAAACAAACTCAAAGAAAAAAACCACATGGTCATTTCATTGGATGCTGAAAAAGCATTTGACAAAATTCAGCATCCTTTCATGCTTAAAGTCTTAGAAAGAACAGGGATTCAAGGCCCATACCTAAACATAGTAAAAGCAATATACAGCAAACCGGTAGCCAGCATCAAACTAAATGGAGAGAAACTTGAAGCAATCCCACTGAAATCAGGGACCAGAACAGGGATTCAAGGCCCATACCTAAACATAGTAAAAGCAATATACAGCAAACGACATGATAGTCTACCTAAGTGACCCAAAAAACTCCACTAGAGAACTCCTACAGCTGATAAACAACTTCAGCAAAGTGGCAGGTTATATAATCAACTCAAGTAAATCAGTGGCCTTCCTATACTCAAAGGATAAGCAGGCTGAGAAAGAAATTAGGGAAATGACCCCCTTCACTATAGCCACAAATAGTATAAAGTACCTTGGGGTGACTTTTACCAAACATGTGAAAGATCTGTATGACAAGAACTTCAAGACTCTGAAGAAGGAAATGGAAGAAGACCTCAAAAAATGGGAAAACCTCCCATGCTCATGGATCGGTAGAATCAATATAGTTAAAATGGCCATTTTGCCAAAAGTAATCTACAGATTCAATGCAATACCCATCAAATTCCCAACTCAATTCTTCACAGAGTTAGAAAGAGCAATTATCAAATTCATCTGGAATAACAAAAAACCCAGGATAGCTAAAACTATTCTCAGCAACAAAAGAAATTCTGGGGGAATCAGTATCCCTGACCTCAAGCAATACTACAGAGCAATAGTGTTAAAAACTGCATGGTATTGGTACAGTGACAGGCAGGAGGATCAATGGAACAGGATTGAAGATCCAGAAATGAACCCACACACCTATGGCCACTTGATCCTTGACAAAGGGGCTGAAAACATCCAATGGAAAAAAGATAGCCTTTTCAACAAATGGCGCTGGTTCAACTGGAGGTCAGCATGCAGAAGAATGCGAATTGATCCATCCTTGTCTCCTTGTACTAAGCTCAAATCCAAATGGATCAAGAACCTCCACATAAAACCAGACACTCTGAAGCTAATAGAAAAGAAACTGGGGAAGACCCTTGAGGACATCGGTACAGGGAGAAAGTTTCTGAACAGAACACCAATAGCGTATGCTCTAAGAGCAAGAATTGACAAATGGGACCTCATAAAATTACAAAGTTTCTGTAAGGCAAAGGACACCATCAAGAGAACAAATCGGCAACCAATACATTGGGAAAAGATCTTCACCAATCCTACATCAGACAGAGGGCTAATATCCAATATATATAAAGAACTCAAGAAGTTAGACTCCAGAAAACCAAACAACCCTATTAAAAAATGGGGTACAGAGTTAAACAAAGAATTCTCACCTGAAGAACATCGGATGGTGGAGAAGCATCTTAAAAAATGCTCAACTATTTCAAATTTTTATCCAGTGTATATTGTGTTTAAAAGTAAATAGGAGACCTATATTTTAGTTTATTTTCCCTTACCACAGACTTTATTGTCAACTTAGGGGTTTAACCAACATTTTCCCCATCTCGTGATTTATTGTGTTTTTTCATATCTGATCTTATATCTACTGTATTTTTAGAGCTTTTAAATCAATGTGCTTTATGATTTTTTATTTAATTTTGTGATTATCTATATCTTCTTCTATGTCTACTCATTAATGTAACATTCTTAATTTTTCATGATTAATAATTCCAAGAATACTTTGAATTTTTAAACATAGGAATCTAAGGCCTATGTTTTATAAATTATAATTAAACTATTAATTATAACTATTAATAATAACTATTAAACTAATTAATTTATAAATTAAACTATTGACAGTCAATATTTATAAGTTTTAAAGCTCTTGCTGATGCTAGTTTCAGAAAAACTGAAAACAACATAGGCATTTTTATAAAAAGCAATTTTTCTTTGGTCATACAATCTAAATAATAGAAGTTAAGACATAATTTCCTATCTCTATTAATTAATTGAAAATATATGTGTGTTTGTGTGTGTGTATGTGTGTGTGTGTATGTGTGTGTGAATGTGTGTGTATGTGTGTATGTACCTATGTGGGTGTTTATGTATGTGTGTGTATATGCGTGTATGTGTGTGTGTTTGTGTGTGTATGAATGTGTTTGTGTGTGTGTGTGTATATATGTGTGTAGATGTGCATGTGTTTGTGTTTGTATGTGTGTATATGTGTGTGTATATGTGTGTGTTTGTGTGTGTGCATATTTATGTGTATATATATGTGTGTGTATATATGTGTGTATATGTGTGTGTGTATTTGTTTGTGTTTGTGTGTGTATGTTTATATATGTGCATATATGTGTGTATGTATGTGTGTATGTGTATATGTGTGAATGTGTGTGTGTTTTTGTGTGTATGTTTATATGTGTGTGTGTGTGTGTGTGTGTAGATGTAGATGTAGATGTGTGCTGCATAGTCCTCCATTCCCTTTATGGCTGCTGTTCGTATTTTGACCAAAGGAAAATGGATCTCACAGGAAGCTTCTGAACCACGCCCTGGGACGGAAGCTTGAGCTTTGGAACCATCACACAGCAGGCCGGGCCCTCTGCAGAGACACAAGAGATGCAAACTATAAGCTCTCGCATTTCCTCAAGACCATCAGAAAAATGCAAACTGGAGGCTAACAAAAGGCAGAATCGCTTTACATTCTGTGGAGCAATCCATCCCACATAGAATCTGACCTTATCTAAAAGGGTATGAAGTGTGGTAAGGTTGAGGGTGACACGAAGAATAATCTGCCCAAATACCATGAAAACAAGAAAAGGCCAGACATTAGTGGAAGATGACTTGCAAATATCATTATTTTATGGTATTTAGAAAATAATCTTGTTTGACCACATCAAAATGGTAATTAGCTCAGAAATAAACTGAGGTCACTGAAGTCATTGAACTATTAAATAGATTTAGAAATTTAAAAAACTATTGATTTATGCAGGTGGTTTGTCTTTTCTTCATTACACATGGTAATGATTTTCCCTATCCAGCAGAATGTAAGCCTTATTGTTAATTACAAAAATGGCAGGTGCCACAAATGATTTAGCTTTTACTGTACCGAAACCCTGAAAAGTTATTTTTATGTTCCATAAGGTGAAAACTGATTTTTTGAAAATTAAATGTCGTAGTTGATTATCACCAGTCACTCAGGAATATCTAGATTGAAAACTAACCATGTTGGATTTCATTTTCTAGTTCTTGTCAAAAAGCATATACCAGAGAGTATCTCTCTGAAAGGGTAAATAGGAAGTCTGGGTTGGAAATGATTGTGACTCTGTGAGGATCTTGAAAAGCAGTATAGGTAAGCAGATCCCCCCTCCCAATACAAACAAGGAAAGCACTTCTGAACTATTTGTCCTTTCTCTCCTGCAAGTAATTACAACACCACAGCTGCAGCCCAAGTTATAACTCCAGAATCAGAGGTTCATCAAGGGGTACTCAACTACAAAAGCTAAAATTGAAATGTTTAGATGATTGCCATAATAAGGAACTTAAAGACAATTCTGACAAAAATATTTGGGCTGGATATCCCATGACTCTTTAGATTTTCCCCATACTCTGTTCTAGGAGGTTCTGAGGTGCTGGCCAAAGAAACTGAAAACAAGAGCCTAATTATATGACAGACTAGAGTCCTAGCTCTACAGACATAAATCTATACCCTGAGTAGAAGAAACAGTACTGAAATACATAAAATATTTTAAAACTGTATCTCATCAGGGGTTCATTAGTAGACAAAGGGAAAAGAAGCACTAGCTTGCTGAAGAGAAGTCCCTACAGTATACAGGGTGATACATAAAGTGAATACAGATAAAGCTATAGAAAGGAATAAAATATGTGCACAGGACATGATGAGGGAGAGAGATGCACATGAGTTAGAGTCATAAAAGAACAAAGAAGGGAGAGAGGTAAATTCAAGCTAAAAATATGTTTCAAGGAGTCCACTAAAATAAACGTAAGAATGCAACAACAGAATAGAAATGAAAAGAACCACCTTAAAAAGTTCCACTTAGATAAACTACTGTGAAAACACCAATATTCAAACACAGAAAAAAAAAAGCCATCATAGAAAAATAAGTGGCCTTCCTTTGTACTTTTGTTCAAATGAACAATGATAAGAATAGTGTTTGAATTAAATGGCGATGAGAAGCCTGCCAGGCAGTAGGTAATCTATTTCAAGTATTTAGAAATGGGTTAATATATGATTCCAGACACACTTACATTACATTTGAAACTGCAAGTGAGTTCAATCTAAAGAATGTTGTGGTTGACCTATTTGCATGGAGAGCTACAGTAAGGAGTCATTTGATACAGAAGGGACGTCTCCAAATTGGTATTTCCATAAGAAAATAATAGACACCAATGAGGGGATACAGGTGCAGCCATCTAAGGGAACTGGGTTATATAAAACCATCTCATGAATGAATTAAGAAACCCAATGCCTGAGGAAGGAATTACACACTTGACTGTCGGTAGCATTACACGTGGTGGGGACCTTGAATGCTAAGGCAAAGAGATAATAAACAACAAAAAAGTTAGTTTGAACCAATATAATGCTATTCTATATCATTACTCATTTTAAAAGCCCTTGTTTTTCAAATTTCCTACACCAGTATGTGTATAACCGTTGATCAATTTATCCTAATAAGAAACATCGACTGTTCACCAGTACATTAAATCCAGGTTAATAACACATGCAAATTATTATCAAATTGCATTCCTTTCATTCAGGTAAGGAGGAGGGAATAAGTTCTGGTGGTTAATATGAAATGTTATGAAAGCTATCAAACATTATTTAATTAAGCAATTGTGCATTGATTTTATCCTGTATTCAAATTAAATTTAGAATTTAAACTTTCTGCACATCCACGTAACAACTTTTATGATTTCATTAAGCTGTCATAGTTTACAGCACCTATGGTTAATAAGTTCTATTTGGCTCCATTTCTTTTACTTCTTTGTGGTTGATAGTGTCACACACTGTGGTTCTTGTTCTTTTGGTTCTGTTCAGGTAAGTACAGAAACTATGTCCCATGGTTGTTTATCTTAATTGTTAAGTTGATTGGATATAGAATCGTCATGAAAACACACTACTGGGTGTTCTTGTGGTGATGAATTCAGAAAATTTAACTATGGGTGGAAGAGGAAGCATTAATATGGATAATATCATTCCTGGGCTGAGTTCCTGAACTGAATAAAGGGGAGAAAACCAGCTGAGTGTTGGCCTTCTCTCTGCATCCTGATGGTGGATGCACTGTGAGAAGCCATCTTCATCTCCCACCATCACGCCCTTCACGCCAGCCATGATGGACTTACTATATGCTCCCAAATTCCAAGCCAAAATAAATTCTTTCCCTGTTACTTGCTTTTCTATTTTTTTTATTACAGAATGAGAAAAAAATTGGCTTATAAAGGTAACATTTCTCCAAAGTCTATGTTTTTTTTACCTGAATCAGATAAAGGTTAGTTACTAGACTTTATTCCTTTTTGATATGCTAGATTTTCTTACCTCTGATGAACTTTAATCAGCCATTTATTTGAAAAGAAGAGGCCATTTATTTTTCATTGAATTCATTCTCTGAGAACCACTTAGCATGGTGAGACAAAAAGAAAATATAACATTTAATTTTAATACATAAGACAACTTTTGTGGAACTAATTAGAAATAACATATATAAGTACTGTAATTAGTTACCATAGAAGAAAACATATTAAATGAGATTATATTTATTCAATACAACTGTTTGTCATTGATAAGACGAGTGAGATGATGCCAGCTATCACAGCATTTTAAATTATTTCATATTTACTGTGATAAAATATTTTTTCCAAATGGTGATTGTAGGAGATATTTTTACTTTATTTTATTTTTTTCTTTTCTATATTTTTTGTTTACATTCCAAATGATTTTCCCTTTCCCAATTCCCCTTTCCCACTAAGTCCCATAAGTCCTTTCCCTCTGCACATTCCCCAATCAACCCTCTCCCACTCCTCTGTCCTGGCAATCCCCTACAATGCTGCATCAAGCCTTTCCAGGACCTGGGCCCTCTCCTTCCTTCTTCTTGGGAATGATTTGATATGTGGGTTGTGTTTTGGGTATTCTGCAATTCTGGGCTAATATCCAATTATCAGTGACTGCATTCCATGTGTGTTCCTTTGTGACTGGGTTACCTCACTTAGGATGATATTTTCAGGTTCTAACCATTCTCCTATGAATTTTATTAATTCATTGTTTTTAATTGCTAAGTAGTATTCCATTGTGTAAATATACCACATTTTCTATATCCATTCCTCCATGGAGGGACATCTGGGTCTTTTCCAGCTTCTGGCTATTATAAATAAGGCTGCTATGAACATAGTGGAGCATGTGTCCTTATTGCATGCCGAGAAATCCTCTGGGTATATGCCCAGGAGTGGTATAGCAGGGTCCTCGGGAAGTGTCATGCCCAGTTTTCTGAGGAAACACCAGACTGATTTCCAGAGTGGTTGTATCTGCTTGCAATCCCACCAGCAGTGGAGGAGTGTTCCTCTTTTTCCACATCCTCACCAACACCTGCTGTCTCCTGAGTTTTTAATCTTAGCCATTCTGACTGGTGTGAGGTGAAATCTCAGGGTTGTTTTGATTTGCATTTCCCTAATTACTAAAGATGTTGAAAATCTCTTAAGGTGCTTCTCAGTCATCCGAAGTTCTTCCGGTGAAAAGTCTTTGTTTAGCTCTGTACCCCATTTTTAATAGGGTTATTGGTTTTCTGGGGTCTAACTTCTTGAGTTCTTTATATATATATATATATATATATATATATATATTGGATATTAGCTCTCTGTCGGATGTAGGGTTGGTGAAGATCTTTTCCCAATTTGTTGGTTGCCATTTTGTCTTTTAGACAGTGTCCTTTGCCTTACAGAAACTTTGTAATTTTATGAGGTCCCATGTGTCAATTCTTGATCTTAGAGCCTAAGCTATTGGTGTTCTGTTCAGGAACTTTCCCCCTGTGCCCATGTCCTCCAGAGTCTTCCCCAGTTTCTTTTCTATTAGTTTCAGTGTGTCTGGTTTTATGTGGAGGTCCTTGGTCCACTTGGAGTTGAGGTTAGAACAAGGACATATTTCAATGACTCAGCTGCGAAGTATAGAATATGTGTAGTTAAGAGGTGATAAAATATTAAGAACAGAATTTTAACAGCAACAATAAGAAGGTAACAGGAAAGGATCAGGTGTAAGGCATTGGGCAGCACAGAAGAGAGGCCAGGCTTCCTTAACTAAAACCAAACCAAACCAAACAAAGCAAAATAACTTGAATGGAAATAGTTCTGTAGTTCATTTTCCAAACTTTTCTGTAGCCTAGCATGACTTTGAACTCATGATTGTCCTGTCTCTATTTTCCAAGCACAATGATTAGAATATATGTCCCTTTGCCCAGTTTGTGTGGTGCCTTGAATCGAACCTGGGGCATCTCAGGTGCTAGGCAAATGCTCTGCCAATGGAGCTGCGTTTCAGATCCGTCTTGGCAATCTTTGAATAATATTTTAGGCAGAAATGAAAAAAAAAACATTTAGTTACATGGGAATGGTGGTGAACTTGTGATGAAAAATAAATCATCTTTCAGAGCAACACATGAAGACAATATGGGCCCACACATTTTCATTCCATGGTTATGGTCATCATTGCCACAGTTCTACTACTAAGTGATTCACCAATATCTTGTGTGTTGAAGTTTTATCTCCATTTCAGTTCAAAGATAGGGCTCTGAGGAAGTGATTTGGCCATGATGGATACACCTTTATTTAAATGGTCAGTTTATTGATGTATGCATTTTTTACTGTATTATCATAAAGTAATTATAATTAAGAGGTAGGGCCTATAAGGAGGAGGTGAGTCAATTCTAGAATAATCTGGAAGAGCATGCCTTGGTTCTTTTCCCTCTCCCCATCTCTATGAGACGCCTGGATACCATGATCAATGTTGGTAGATCCATCATAAGTTCAGGCCATCTCATTCCTCCTCACATTGGGCAAAAGTGTCAGAGACAATCAGTCTTGTACAGAAACTTTTGAAGTTGTAAGACAAAAGTGTTTTTTTTTTTAATCCATTACGATTCCTTTTTTTCTAATATTCTGTCAAATGTGACAGAATGTGATCATCAAAAGTATGCATTATGATTATTCCCCCAAAGAGAAAATGGAAAAGAAGCTCTGTTTTGGTAGTGTAAATTGCTTTCTTTACAGCAGACCTGGAGTAATTAACTTCATACCTACAAAGACTTTTAGGCTTTGTACATCATCCTCAAACTCAAACAGCTGAATTTCAGAGACAGAGAGTAGGATTCGATGTTTCAGCTCAGGCCCTTTTTACAGTATGCTTTTACTGACTTGATAAACACATTTCTTTCATTTCAGTATGTTTTCCAAAAAATAAGGTTGCACAAAATTTAAGGATAGTTATTCAACAGTTTCTAAACTTTGTAAAATGTTAAATACAAATGTAGAAAATGTTCTTTAGGCTTCTTAGGAAATACTAGAATTCACTATAGTATTAAAGGAGAAAACTAAGCAACTTCACTAATAGACTGAGATAAAACCAATAAGATGTGTTGAAAGCATGCTATTCACTATGAGGGTGAGTTAGGATTTCTAGTTGTGGTCTGTGAAGCAAGCGTCTCCTACTTCTGTCTTGTGACAGAAATATGTGAAATTACACATATGTGTAATTTCATCATAAAAAGATGAAATAAAGAGCCTTGGAGGAGTATTTAGCAAGCCTAGACAAAGATATAAGAAATCAAACTCTATACCGGTTAGATCATAGTGTCGATTAATAAATTACTGATCATAAATGTGAAAATATTATGACTCATATTACTTAATTACCTAAATTACAATTTCAAGGAAATCAAAGGGACAAAGAGATTTTAATTTCATGAGTGTGTGCGAGAAAGTATTTGAATGTGGAGTGAGAGCTGGCCTAATCAGATTTGTATCTAGAAAGATCTTTGCTTATCAGCATTGTACAGACTACTACACCAAGAAATAATGAAAGCAGGGTAATAATCAATGCCTGGAAGTCTGGATGACTTTAGTAGTTTATTAGCAGCAAAGGCCTCGCTAAACTTGGTAAAAGTGGACACCATACCTTTTAAATCTGTTTAGTGAACAAACAAAGTTGACAAATAATGAAGTTGTTGTTAAGACATAGCAAAGTCAGGGGTCACTAGTGTTCTGCACTTCAGGAAAGGGGAGAGTCAGAAGAGAGAGGGAAGCCCCTTAGAGTACTGGGAGTTTATATTATCTTTCACTAAAGAGTATTTCCCTCTAGAACTCAATTCTTGTCTGTTTGATTCCTTCAAAAGATATTGGGTTTTATAATGACTTCGGCATTTTGCTTTAGTTTTGTTGTTAATGACATGAAGATGAGTTATCATTGACACATACAAGCTTACATACAATATGTCTGTGAAATATTCAACTAAGACATAGTTTAGTTTTGTCAATAAGACTCAGTTAATGACTATACCAGTAGTAGAAAAGGAAGTGCCAGAGAACTGGGGTGGGGGAGCAAGGAGTCAATGCTTTGACCTTAGCTGAGAAGCATAGGAGCTGTTGCTTGTCTGTGGTATCCACTCCCCAACTGGGATGCCTTGTCTGGCCTCAGTGGGAGTGGATGTACCTAAACCTGCAGAGACTTGATGCACAAGGGCGGGGTATACCAGGGATAAAGGGGTTTGTTTGGGGGGTGGTTGGAGGCACCCTCTCAGAAGAGAGGGGAATGGAGAAGGACTCTGTGATGGGGCTGACTGGAAAGGGGAAATAATCAGGATGTAAAATGAATAAATAAACAAATTAGTGGAGAAACAAAAAATAAAATATTTGATTTCCCAGAAATGGTTAGGCTCAATTTACAAGCAAGCACTGTATTTTTTTCCATAGTATTTTGATGAGAGTAAACATGGTCAAGGAGTCATCAAGTATCATCCTTTCACCAGTGCACTTTATGCTGCAGAATATGATATATATGTAAGGTAAAGGGCCAAAGATAGGTTAAAGATATGAGACTACTGATTTCACTATGGTAGATAACTACTCAAACAGCCTTCAAGCCCAGTTTTGGTACCTCTGTTTATAAGGGTAAATGCTATAGTATTTTAGTGAAGTATATAGACAGACACACAAAACTTCTGTTGTATTAGTAAGAAAGGAAGAAAGCAGATATTGAATAGACATGGAAGAATGTCTTTGTGTTTTCTGATTCTTTGAAATGTTAGGATCTAGATATTTTTTTTGGATCTAGCTAAGCCTGTAAGACTCTAATGATATAGGAATGAACTTATGTATTGTAAGTATACATCAGTCACAGTTTTCTCATAATTACAGCACATAAACAAGTGCTTGGCTGTAATGGGACATCCAGAAGAATGCTTTTGTGATTATGGCAGCAGAATCTTTCCTTATAACAAAGTTTCCTTTTTCATAGAAATAAACAGTATGTGGAAATAACAAGTAAGTTAATGTCAGAAATCAGTTAATTGGGTTTTTTACTTTTTATATTGTGTATATTAGATGCAAAGGACTCACACACTTCAAAATAGCAGCAACCCAATTTCATGGTCTTCTGCCTAAGTGACTTGGAGTTATATACTAACTGCTGAAAGTTTGATAATTTTAATGATTGGAAGTCTACCGAAACTTGAGAACAGTTTTGTAATTTTTCTAAACAATATATTTGTTCCAGGGTGAGGATTCTAATCTGAGTGTTAAATTTTAAATTTGCACTTTAGAACTAATGAGCAGACCACAGACAAGATGTCCTCAGCAAGAAAACTAATGGACTATCAAAGTTGTATATTTAATTTATGACAAGTAAATCGGGTGTATATATAAATAAAGTTACAGCAGAATTTAAACATGACTATTAGATAAACCATGGCTATCTGGAAAGCTAATCTAGCTGCTTATTCAAGTACTTACCAAAATAATCTTAGCTTATTGACAATATTTTTCTTCATTTGTATGTTCCATGTTGTAGGTTGCCTGGCAGTGCTAATTAGACCATTAAAAGTACCAGCTGACTTTTAAGATTCAAATAATGCTATATATTATTTGTTTATGAGAACAACGTGTCAGTGCTGAATGATATAAAGAGTAAAATTAAAAAGAAACACATCCTGGTTTATGTTCTCTTATTGACATGTATACATCAGGTATGATTAGAACCTTTTTTTCTACATACAGCCTCTAAATTGTATTCTCAAAGTTATATGGTTTTAAAAGTTAATTTTTATTTCTAAGAGTTATAGCGTTTTATAACTGGACCTTGATTGAAACAGTTCAGTATATCTAACATTCCTTACTGAAACTTACATGTTCTTTGACTTAATTTCCATAGATTTTGGTATTATTGAAACTGTATCACATGCATATACATCAGTATTGTGTAAGTATATGTATATCCTGCTTTTATTTTAAAAAATCAGAATAAAATGGGAACTGATGACTGACTTTGATCTTTCACTCTTATAACAAACAGCAAATAATTCAAATGGACTTCCTGCTGAGAATAATTAGAATATCTGCAAAGACATAATGAATCTATCTTCCTATGAGAAACTGAAAAAACTATTTGATTCTCATAAAGAGGCGCTGAGGGCAAGGAGGCACAGTTTGGGATCTGGAACATTTCTACGCCCCCACCCCCCAGGGAGTTTGATGGTTTGTCACAGTGACTGAGAAGCTGGAATGTATGGTTAACAAATGATTGTCCTCTATGCTCTGATGAGAGAGGTTTGATAGTGAAAATTCTTGTTTTCTACACTGCCATCATGAAGCTACTTACAGTGGTAGCTGAGGGAAACTGAGAGCACATCACTGAATACAAAAGTGAATAAACAATTTCTGATAATCTCAAATTCTAAAAGTAAAGGCATCCTATAGAGCATAGAGTTAATAGGATAAGCTTAGGTCAGGGTCAAACAAGAGCCTCTCAGGAGGAGAATCTATCAGTGTGAAGACTCAACAGTGTCCATAAGTATTTAGCCTACTACTAATATTTAATTAAAAGTGATTTATGTTGTTAGAGATAAATCTACTTTATAAAATTATATGAAAGAATAAAATATAGAAATATAGGTAAAATTCACTCAAATGCTGTGAATAGCAGAAGAAATCTTCCATGATTATTTCAAGCAGTAAAAAAAAGAGAGAGAGAAGAAATAAATAAAGTCAAAATAAACAAGTGTGAGCTAAATAAAAGCCAAACTTATGACTTCAGTAGATATGATAAGAATACAAGAAATCCAGTTAAAGTAAAACTTAAGGTGATATGTATAATTCTTTTTAAAAAGAGTTAAACTGAAAGCAGAAATGAAGTCAGCATAAAAGAAAAGATGAGAAAAAAATCTTCAGAGTGTCAGCAGAGACCCTGAAAATATACAGAGAATATGCACCAGCAGTTTTCCTATGCAGGTTTCTAAAACACCTAGAGGAAAGAAACATAGTGCATATAGAGTCTGGCAGAATTCGCAGACATAAATTTTTATCAATATACTTTAATCTTTATCCCAGTTTTACTTATTTTTTACGTAGTTTACCAAAACCATTTCTTCACATTTGCATTTATGTTTAGATTTCTTCACAGAAAATGAGTTAATGACATTAATTCAAACAATTATCAACTATTATGTTAGTAATACAATTATGTAACTAGGTTTGATATATTCATTCTCACGTAAAATTAAACTTTACATTTTTACAATTTGTGGTTTTAGCAAAATGAAGCTATTTACTTTCAAATTCATATTTTTCTATTATGCTATTATAATTACATCATTAAAGACAAAAATCAGAACATTGCTATTACAATTTTATCCTCAAAGTTACTTTGAATCTAAGATTTTTAGTATTTCCATAATCTAATGAAATCATTTAATCACTTATACAGTCAACTTGTGAATATACTTAATATAATATTATATTAAGTCTGAAAGTTCAACTCAGAAAACCAATCTTCATGCCTGAATAGCATCTATCAAACAACACCCTACTCAAGATCAATTGGAACTAACACGACAGTGTGTGTTTCTGGCACTTTGACGCTTTCAAGACCACCCATTCATTTGTGTTAGAAATTACATCCTTTTTACTGTAACTTGACTATTATTTGTATCATACTGTGGCCTTTATTCATTCATTTTTCTGTTGATAATAACACAGTGACATAACGAACCTGAATTTCTGGGCAGTTGTGGGCAGAGATAAGAAGATCAAGGGATGATGGTCTTGTAGCAGAGTCCTGTGCTGGGTCAGGGAATCATAGGACATGAGCCAGTGTATTGCTCTTCTAGTCTCATTCTTCTCCACCTCATACAAAACCACCAGTCCTCAACCATGGAGCGCCCATCTTAATAACTTGTCTTCTCTCAATACCTTCCCAAAGCCACACATGGAAACAGCATAGATGAGATTTACAAACTTCAGTGGATGATTGTGATAGAGCTGTCAAATTTTAACATATAAAGAGATGGAGATACACTTGAAACATAATCAAATGATGGCATGGTAGATCTTACTCAAAGCTAAGACTGTAAATAAAGGTAAAGAAGAAACAACTATGTTTTGAAATATACCTTTGTTCTTTGGTAATCAAAAGGTCATTAGAATACAAGAAACTGTAAGATCCTTTGAAGTCAATGAGCAGAAAGTAAATTGCATGCCAGAGACTAAGCCTGCATAAAATATACAGTTAAACCATGTTTGGATGTTATTGGTTAACAAAGTAGACAGGTTCCCTTCTCTTAGTCACAGCCGACAAAACTTAATTAGAAGAAGAGAAAATAAACACATGACACAAAAGTTAATGGAAATAAAAGGAAGACATTAAATGACTATTTATTAATTCTGAGTATTTCATCTTAGTCAGGGTTTCTATTCCTGTACAAACATCATGACCAAGAAGCAAGTTGGGGAGGAAAGGGTTTATTCAGCTTACACTTCCACATTGCTGTTCATCACCAAAGGACTGGATGCTCAAGCAAGTCAGGAGGCAGGAGTTGATGCAGAGGCTATGGAGGGATGTTACTTACTGGCTTGCTTCCCCTGCCTTGCTCAGCCTGCTCTCTATAGAACCCAAGAATACCAGCCCAGGGATGGCACCACCCACAATGGGCCCTCCCCCTTGATTACTAATTGAGAAAATGCCCCACAGCTGGATCTCATGGTAGCATTTCCTCAAGGGAGGCTCCTTTTTCTGTGATAACTCCAGGTTGTGTTGACACACAAAACCTAGCAGTACATCATCTTTGCTCAAACTCCTTTTATGTTTTCCAGAAATTAAAAATTTTCCAATAATGTCAGGATATAAGTTGCTAGAGAAGACATCTGAATGTAGAATTACAATAAACTATACACACCTTAGTACAAAGTAAATTTCATAAATTCATTTGTTTTGAAATTCTGTCATTTAATTACAGGTCTTTTTATTCTTTCTTTTATCTTGTGTCTGCCTTGATGATCAAGTGATGTATAACATCCAATGTTTATACTTTAAAATTCCACCATTCCATCTTCTTCAAACATAGAAACTTGTAAGACCATGGATGCAAGCATGTGAGTGTGTGTGTACACCATTAATAGATCTTTATTTTAAAATAATAATGTACAAATATGTTTTATACAATAAAATATTCAAAATGGGGCAATACTATGATATACATATACTGAATAACTGCATCAACAAGAACATTAAATGTTAGGAAGAATAAATAGTTACACTGATAAAGTTTATGTATGTTCACCTGACTAGTAATGGATTTGAATTACTTGTGTCTTAGCTAATTTTTAAATTGCACAGGACTGTTAAACTATAGGTAGCTTCTAGGTGGTAGTTGTAAGAACATTTACATCAATGGCAAATTTAAAAGTATGTCTATTTCAGCCAACCATCAACCTGAGCCCAGGGATCACAATAGAAGAGCTAGAGGAAGAACTGAAGGAGCTGAAGGGGATTGCAACCCCTCAAAAAAACAATATTAACTAACCGAACCACCCAGAGCTCCCAGGGACTAAACCACCAACCAAAAAGTACACAGGAGGGATTCAGGACTCCAGATGCATATGCAACAGAGGATGGCCTTATCTGACATCAATTGGAGGGGAGGGAGGCTTGATGCCTCAATGTAGGGGGATGTTAGAGGGGTGAGGTAGGAGTGGGTGAACGGGTGGAGGAGCAGCCTAATAGAATCAAAGGAGAGGGGGAATTGGGTGGGGAGTATTATAGAGAGGTAACTTAGAAGGGGGATAACATTCAAAATATAAATGAATAAAATGATTAATAAAATATGGGTATTTGTTTATTTACTTATTTCACTCAAGAAAGCTTTTTTATGAAAACAATATCTAGCTGCTATATGTTATCTCAGACTTCCTATTTTGTGTATTTTATTAAATATTCCATGCCTTTCATATTTGTTATCTGATTTTCACTGTGACACTTGTGTTTAAAAGTTATATTGCCCATTAATATAGAATTAATAAGGTCAATAAAACTTAAATTATTCTTTATAGAACTTTATGGTAAACCACTCTTTTCTTGATGAAATTAATAATCTTTGAATGTCAAACTGGGAAACGTGTCCTTTATTTTATAGCCAATGGGGAATTCTCATGCTGAGCAAGACCATTATCCAAACTCTGATTTGCTTTTTACTGTCTGGCACTTGGGTTCAAAGAGTCTTTCCTTTAAGAAGAGGCAAGATAGAAGGAATCAGACAACTGTCATGTTGTCTCCTATAAAGTAACAATGTCTTTATGTAGTGGTGGTGATGCTGCTTCCGAGATTTATCTTCCTACTGGAGGACATCTGTGCACCCCAGTAGGATGCCATATGGGAGGTTGGCTTTGGTGGTTCAGTGCAAAATTTGCTAATAGAAAATAATTTGTATGACTTGAAACTATTGTACCCAAGAGTCTTTCCTTTTTTTTCCATTCTCTTCTAAAGAGCACTGCACCAACCCTAATTAGCTTTTGGGAGTAATGAAAGGAATTCATCTTTAAATTTTTAGAGGTTTATGAATGTATGCCCAAATGATGAAGGGCATTTATTGTCCCAGAAATATCCAGTCTCCATGATCACTTTTCCTCCATCTGTCCAAATATTCACAACATGAAAAATGCCTTTCATCACATCCAAACTGTCCTGTTCTCCCATTTAATATTTTGCTAAAAGGATTCCTCCAAGATAAGATTTTTTTTCTCACAATTTGTCATTTTAATTTGTCTTTGAAATATCAGGATTATAAGTCTTAACATTCAGGATTTTAGCTTTCACGTTTTAGTACTTTGAGATTGTCTTAAATTGCTTTTAAGGAGAAAAGAATATCATTTCCAATGTTATTGGTAGACAGAGGAATGAGTTGTGTTTAATCTTATGTAATACCAGGTATTTGTGTGGACTTTGTGACCTTTATATTTCAGTTAATAAAATCACTTAATAAATCTTCCTCAGCTGATAAATTGTACCCAGCAGTCACTAGTCTGAATTTTAAGCAAATTTTTTGGGGAGAAACACTACTTAGCTACTTTTGGGTGGAGAAATATCATGTAGCTATTTGTTTAAAATTACATTGCTAAATGTTCACAGACAGCCTCTATTTCATTGAGCTGCTATTACATTCCAAACTTCACACATGTTACACCCTTTTGGTTTTGTTCCCAAATTCTATTTGGGTATCCTAGAGAAAAGGGTTCTGATCTTTATTGATCTATCAATTCAGATCATCAAATGGCCCACACCCATGCACCACCCCTCAAACATGAAGGCTCAGTAAAAATTTGGTAATTTTCCTTTTAGTTAGAAATGACTTTGAAGCTGGGCAGTGGTGGTGCACGCCTTTAATCCCAGCATTTAAGAGGCAGAGGCAGGCAGTTTTCTGAGTTCAAGGCCAGCCTGAGTTCCAGGAAAGCCAGGGCTACACAGAGAAACCCTGTCCAAAAGGAAAAGAAAGAAAGAAAGAAAGAAAGAAAGAAAGAAAGAAAGAAAGAAAGAAAGAAAGAAAGAAAGAAAGAAAGAAAGAAAGAACTTTGAATTTTTAAAACCTGTTTCTGAAGACTAAGACGTCTTGTAATAACTTACTTGTGAAACCCTGGTGCTTGTATTGGTAGCATGTTTCTCCAGCACTATTATGAAGCCAACTTGGTTGTTTATCGCCTCTCAGCACAGACTTCTGTTCCATTCCTCCTTTTCCTTTTCAGGGAAAGGATGCCTCCATTGTGGACGGCAGCTCCTTTTCTTATCATGTTCATGCCATATGGCTTCCATCTGAATCTCCTTTCTTTTCCTTTCCTATCCTTAAAAATGTCTCTGACTTCAGAAGACCAGGAACTAGTTTTATTTTGTGCTCGGCTACAACTTCTTAGAAGCAGAGAAATAGAACCTTGCCTATCTGATGAAGGCTGAGACTGGAACTAGCTTTTGCAAGAACGTTTCCTACCTCCAAAAAAATGTACTATACAGAATATTAAGAAAAGCTAACACCGTTCTGTGGGAATGAGACTGTGAATTTCGGTAATTCTGCTTTCTCTTCCTTCAGACCCTGGACAGGGCGAATGCGCGTTTCCTGTGCTTGTTCAATGGGGGGTCGGAAAGGGGCAGTTTTCCTGCCCTGTGGGAAACGTTCTTTTCCTGACTTTCCCTTTGAAGGAAATTACATTTTTTTTCTGCTTTTCCTTAGTGGGGTTCACTTTAGCTGCTCTCCAGAATTTCATTTCCCTTCTAGTAGGTTTGTATAGAGAATGTTCCCCACGGGCTCACGCGTTAACCGCTGGTTCTGCCGCACATTGTACGAGTTTAGAGAGTTGATTGAAATTTTAGTGTGAGGCCTGATTAAGGGAAGTACTTCACAGGGAGACTGAATTTGAAAGGCGTTTTGTCAAGCCCAGTTCCTTCTTATTTCTGTTGATTGATTGCGATCCACGGTAACATGAACAACATTCTCCATGTTCTTCTACCGTGATGGACCACAACATGGGCCAGGAATATCTGAGCCAACCGACCGTGGAAGGGACACCTCCAGATGAACTGTCTTCTTCCTCTTCCTCACACAAGTTCTGCCCCTGGCTATTTGCTACCTTAATGGGTAGTCTGGCTAAAATGGAATCTCAATATGCTGACATTTTAAAATGTAGATTCTTTGTGCTTTCACTTTGTGTGCTTTTTGTATTGTCCTACTTGATTTTTTCCCCCTTTCTGCCTAATTCGTAGTTATCCACTCCAGTCAGGCATGATGTCTTCAAACCATGGTGGCAGTGGAGTCATGATAGATCCTGGAAGTAAGGGATCAAGTTAGCTGAAGATAGGAAGAAATGAAAATTCCAGAAGATTTTAATGAATGAATGTTGCCTTGTTCATTCTTACAGAAGGCCAACTTAGAATTCTAAATTAATTATCAATACTACATAATTTTAAAGGTATTATTAGCAGATTCAATAGCATCTCCTTACTACCATAGATGAGCTTCAAAGCAAAGCTGTCTTTGCTAAAGAGATTCTCAAGGCTGTATCATTTCACCACCACATTTTGTCTGATAGTGAAGACCATATATAAAAATTCATAAAACACTGTAATCAAAGGAATACACACACAATGCTATGATATGATATCCCTATGTAAGTAACCTACACATAACATACAAAGCTCTGGCTCCTCTTGCTTGTACAGTTCTACATATTCACAGCTGAGCGCCATCTCTTTGCAATCCCCATACACCAATTTTCCTCCTATGCAAAGTTCAATAGTCTCAATAATGTAATGCATTAACTATTTTATTAAGTGTAATGAATGCATCTAAAATTGAAAGTAAGATAAGATTCTAAAGAAAATCAAGAAGCAGCATATTTACACAGTCTGTGACACAAACACAGCCCTCGTAGGAGTACCACTTTAAAAAACACAGCATAAAGGTGATAAACTGCTTGGGCTTTGAACAATCACTTTAATCATGCTTTGCAATTCTATCACTGTGTTTGGGAACATTTTCTTAAAATGCTTCCCACAGGTATATTCAGTCTTTCCATAAAGCACTTAGCATTATAATAAAACCATAGATTATTTTATATGTGGAAATTCTGAGCAGCTCAAACTGTAGGCTCCATAAAGGCTGACAGCAAATGTAAATGCTATCATCAGATATTGTAAAACAAACAGTTCAAAAATTCTGATCGCAATTTCAGTTTTGTTGAAAGATAAATACACGACCTCTATTTTAATTTCTACTTCAAAATTCAGTTTATTTTATCATATGTGATGCAATTTCACAGCTTAAAACTAGCTTACAAAGCTCTTTTGTTCATTTAGGCTGACATTAGAATATTATATATTTGATGGCCAAAATATAGAATTAGTTCTTACAGGATGGAGGCTAGAATTCTAAGCAATTCTCTATTTCCTTGTATGTGAGTTTGGATGTGTCAGTGTGTGTGTGTGTGTGTGTGTGTGTGTGTGTGTGTGTGTGTGTGAGAGAGAGAGAGAGAGAGAGAGAGAGAGAGAGGGAGAGAGAGACAGAGAGACAGAGAGACAGAGACAGAGACAGAGACAAAGACAGACAGAGAGATAGAGACAGAGAGACAGCGAGAGAGACAGAAAGACAGACAGAGGGAGGGAGAGAAAGAGACAGACAGAAAGAGAGGGAAACAGAAACAGACACAGAGATAGAGACAGAGACAGAGAATGAAAGACAGAACCAGAGAGAAAGTGAGGAAGGAATAAAAAACAACCTTTCTGGTGTCCTGCAATTGCCTTTTCAGGAGTGTTATAGATAAAACATCAGGTGAGAGAGGAACCTTCTTTAATGTGCTTATAGTATGGCTACAGGTACTTTTCCCATGCTTCAATGGGTGGCCCCACCCTCCTGTTATTATGAACAACTCTAATTGAACTTAGTGTGTTATTGAAAAAAATACAAAAAGTTGGCAATAGATTGTATTGAAAGGACCTGTGTGGGGGTTGGAGAAGGGAAATGAACAATAAATATGATCACATTTCATTGCTTACATATATGAAATTCTGGGGAAAAAAAGGAAAACCAATTAGCACCAATTCACTAAGAATGAGTACTCTCCCATTACCTAATTGAATCCACATTACCTCCTCCGCAAAGTTCGGCTCCAAATACAAGTGCATTTTGAAATTGAAAAAATGCACTCTTTCTTTCTCTTTACTGGTACACCATTGCTCAGCCTCTCATTGGCTTTCCAGGATAAGTAGGGTGGGACAAAGATGGTCAATACTGCCAATCAATCATGTGCTACTTCTTGCGTCTTCCTTTCCCAGAAATGAAAACACACAGATACAGGCATTGAAAATGCATAGATATGCATTTATCACATTCAGGGCATAAATCATTTGTTAGTTTCCTGGTTTGTTTTGGGGCTGACTTCATTAAGTTTTCCCTCATTTCATTCTCAGTGACAATTCATGATTACATTTAAAGTCAACCATTTAAGCAGTCTCAAGGCAGGTAAAACAAAGGGAGACCGTAAAATGGACACTTTTTCATTTTCAATAAATTATATTTTCTTTATTTTATTCAAAGTGTATTATGATTTTATTTCATTAATATATAACAGATTATGTTTTATTTCTCTCTCTTAAAGATTTTGTAATTCACCTACCTAGGTCAACTATCAGGGAATTTGTATAGAGACTGAACTATAGTAGTAATATATAGACATTAGTCTCATAAGGAAAATTAGTTGTCTATTCATAAGTTGAAGCATGGGGGTGTATAAAAAAGAAATGCTATTGGATGAGAATCCTAGTAATCAAATTCCTTAGGGTTTGTGTTTGTGGGTGTAAGTTAAAAAACTTGGTTTTAGCAGAAAATAAAAAATATAACAGGAAAAAATTGGTCAATTCTTAAGTGGAATTATAAAGACAATTTTTAAGAACAAGGAAGCTATTAAGAAACTTTAAACTAATGAGACATGAGATTTCTCAATCATATCATATGGAAATAGAGCCAAGTGCTCATTTACCCTATAGTCATCAAACATATGCATGTTCTCAATAAGGTGTTGCAAAGATGATAAGATATTCCCATGCAATAAACAAAAGCCCTGCTTCTATAAAGTTCTCTAACCTTGTGAGTTAGTTAATAAAGAATAAAGAAACACACCATCAAAACATATTGTGATTTTAAAAACTGAAAGAGAAGATTTTTAAAGAAAAGGAACACACTGGCAGTAGCTACTCACAAGTATAATCCAAGAACTCAGGAGGCAGAGGCAAGAATATCATGAGTATAAGTTCAGTCTGGCCTACACAGCAAATTCCTTACAGAAGATTTTGTCATTAAAGAATAGACAGACAGACATATAGACAGACACATAGATAGATGATAGATAGATAGATAGATAGATGATAGATAGATAGATAGATAGATAGATAGATAGATAGATAGATAGATAGATTGATGGATGGATGGATAATAGCAACTTATGTCACATCACGCAGTGAAAACAGTCAGGAAGAAAGATAGAGCAGGGTGAGGGAAAGAAACATGGAATTAGATAAGGTAAATGACAAACACCTTTCACATTAGCTGAAATACTGCAGGGAGCTGAGTAAAGAGATGAAGGAAGCCATCCATATTTCTGAGTGATGTGCCTTTTAGGCAGAGAAAATAGAAAATGCCAAGGCTCTAAAGAAAGTCCATACTTGGAAGGAGGAACACGAAGACAGGAAAGGTGGTGGGAACCCAGCAGGAAGCAGGAGTGTGGGATAGATGAGCCTCGGCCACTATGCTTAGTGAGTGAATATTAGTAAAACCCACAGTAGTTCCTAGCCATTCACAGCCAACATGGCTCTAATGTTCCCCTCAAAAGATTCCTCTGACAAATTTAGTTAATGCTTTATTTTTTTGATTAATATACCAAAGGTTTTGAATCTGAATTAAAAGTGCATAATAATATATTATACTTGAAATCTTTTATTTTTCATGGGCATGGGATTAAATTTATCAAATATAATAAATTTCTCCAAAGCAGTATAATGGAAAGAGTACAAACACTCCTTCCAGTAGAAGTGTGTACATTCATAAATTTGTCTACCTATCTCATGCATGTATGTAGCATTATGTCTACATATATCCAAAGAGAGGAGAGAGAGACAGAAAGAGGGAAAAAGAGGGGGGTAGTATAAACTTAATATTCAAGGACACTAAGAAAGAGGATTGAACTCCATTTTAAAACCCTAAGACCAGTAACTTGACATTCCCTTAAGGCTCCATCAGCAGAATTGTGAGCATTTAGATACAACTTCATAGAGTTGTGCTTTTCTCTTTGTGAGACCCACTTGACAGTTAAGTCTGGAAGATGATTATAGTCTTTTGATTCATTAAATAACAAAATACATAGCTTTATGGCCATATTAACACTGATTACATACAGAATTTGAAATTGCTATATTAAATACTAAAATAAAAATTACATTAAGGAATGCATTATTCTTTTATTCCTATAATAGATATTTTAAAAGAATGGGCCTTATCCTGGGCAGTGTACATAATAGAATTAATTGTAACATACTTGATATCTGAAGCATACACATAATTTTTCCAAAGTCATAAACCAATATTTACTTGATATACAGAAACACACTGAAAACGATGAAGCACTTAAAAGCCTCCAAAGTTAGAGAACAGAACCCAGGAAGTGAGTCCAGATTTAAAACTTCTATTTCCAGTATTTACAGAAAATTCTGGAAAGATTTCCTGGAAGGCTAACTACTGAAAACAATAAAGCCAACAGGAGAATATAGAATCTATTCAAGAGGTGATGATGTGGGAGCAAATCATAGAAAGATTATTTTAGATTATCAAAGGTATAAAGTGCACAATAACAGATAGAGCTAGACAAATACTCTCCTTGACAATAATACCTGATGGAATATTTGAATTCAAGGTGGAATAAGGTGATATAGAATTGTGACTCTCTTGGTTGGTTCTCATAATGTTCTATTATATGTGCATATGCATGGACAATGTAAGTACAGGCATTTAGCACAATGTACTTACCAGGAGGGATCACAGTCCATGGCATGACTTTTACAAAGACCTCTGGGAAACAGATCATCGCTTTCTTTCCAGGCAATGGATGGGACATTGAGAGAGAGGATTGGGGCTGTGCAAAGCTGGCTTGCAATGGAAAAATATAGGACAGTCAATGCAGATATTCAAAACAATAGTCAAGAGACTTCACAGAATACATATGGACTTTATATGTCCTATAGCCAGGCAGGACCTAAGTTAAGGGATGTACACAACAACCCACCTACAAAACTATTGACTCAGAATTTTCCCTGTCTAAGAGAAATGGAGGGACAAAAATGAAACAGGGACTGAAGGAATGGTGACCAGTGACTGGCCCAACTTGGGATCAGTGTCATATGCAGGCAGCAATCCCTGACACTATTATTGATGCTTGCAGGCAGGAGCCTAGCATGACTTTCCTCTGAGAGGCTCTATAAGCAGCTGACTGAGACAGACACAGATTCTCACAGTCAAGCATTGGACTAACATCTATGGAAGAGTTAGGGGAAGAATCAAAGAAAATGAAGGCAATAGCATTCCCATAAGAAGACCAACAGTGTCAACTAATCTGGGTGCCTGCGAGCTCTCAGCAACTGAGCCACCAGCCAAAGAGTCTACATGGGCTGAACCAAGGCTCCAGGAGCATATGTAGCAGAGGGCTGCCTTGTCTCACCTCAGTGATAGATAGAGGATGTACCTAATCCTATAGAAACTTGATACCCCAGGGTGGGAGGATACAGGTTGGGGGCACCTTCTCAGAGGCAAAGTGGTATGGGACAGGGCAGGGAAGAACCCTTTGAGGAGTGGCCTGTAGGGGGACAACATTTGGGAAGTAAAGAAATAAAACAACTAATAAAAGAGAAATTTCTTTGAAAGACTGAAGCATAGTTCAAACACACATACTAAAATGAATATAAATATACTCCTCAGAAGTAAAATGGAAAAAATCTTGCATTTAAGAAATACATGTAATAGTATATTGACATCATTTTTAGATAGGGGTCAAAATGAGAGATTCTGTGGATGATGTAGGGATTTAATTTTGCCACATTTCCCATTTGATCAAAGATATTATTACAATAGGCATCAAAACAGTTATTTTTCTATAAATGAGATACTATTAAGAGTTTGCAGTGTTTTAAAATAAGAGAGGAAACTACGAAAAATTAGCATATGCAGCAAGGTAGATACTACCACGCAGAAAATCACTTACGCTTTGCATCAAGCAACCAATAAATTATTCCTTTAATAATGTGTGAAAGGGAGGTATGGAATCCCTAGTTTACCACAGAAGTAGAATAACAGTACAGGGTACAAAAACCAAGACAAAAAAAAAACCAAGAGTGCCTATTTACTTTGAACAAGACATTGTAAACACACAGTGATCCTCTATAAAATTATAATGTGTAAACTCTCAAAATTTACTAAGATATACAAAAATGTTTACTTATAAATGGGAAAATAGCAAATACTATCCATTTCTATGCTAATAGGAAGAACAATGCCATTTATTTGGGTTTTGCAAACAAATCAAAATTATAACAAATCATTGTTTTAAACTTAGGTAATCTTACTAATTGTTCAATAGCTTTGAATCCCAATTTTATGAACTATGGAATTGCCATTTTGCTGACATTTTCACAGAGACACTGAGAAATCAATATGAACATGGAAGAATTGTTTCACCTTGGATGCAAAGCGTAAGCATTTAAAGCAGATAGAATTATTTTTTGCTAGTCTTTCAAAGATAAGTCTTTCTCTATTGTTCTTCAAGTGTCTAAGGACAAGAAGAAGGACCTTATACACATTGCTTCATCCTTTTTCATGTGGTAATTACAGGTGACTGCAGTCTCTCTAAATATAACCATAGCCATTTTCATCCATTTCCATCTCATTTGCCTAGAGGTTCAGTTTTTATCTCCAGGTTCCACATCTGCATCTGGACTGAATTTTTACCGATACTATTCTTGTCACTATCCCTGGAACAATATAGAAAGTAACAATTCAGACAGAAAACACTTAGTTTTAGATATTATAAAAATCTGGAGATGTTAGTTTGTGGCTTTTGAAATAATTTTTATATCCCTTTTATAACTGAATTTTGTATTTTACCTAAACATAATACAATATGTTTCCGGTAGTCAAACATACTCTGGCCCCTTTCCTTCTCTTCTCCTGCTTTCCCTTGCCCTCCTCAGTTAAAAACTTCCACCCTGCGCTCATTTCCTTTTTGTTTGTTTGTTCATTTGCTTTGCACCCCCTCTTTTCAGAGTTCCTTCTTCTACCGTCATCCATGGCCCCTCTCTACAGTCTTGATTTCTGTGCCTACATCAGGTTATGTACTCACATAGAAAGATGAGAGCAAGGATTCCCAGATATGATCGAGACCATGGCCTTTATCTTTCTGGATCTGAGTTATTTCTCTCTCAGTGTAATATGTTCCTGCTCAACTCATTAACCTTCAACATTCATGATTTCATTTTAAGTACATGGAAGGATGGGTATAATTCACATGTATACACGGTGTCATGTTACCTATGGGACAGGACCTCTCATTAATTTGAATCTGTTGGGTTTCAGGAGCCTACCTTCCACAGAACTTAGAGACTTGGAAGCTGTACAGGAAATCTTCTTCCGTTAGTTCCTCTTTCGCTTCTGCCTAATTTGCTTCTGTTCTGGGCAGTTGATGGAGAAGATGATGTCTGTCACCCTTCATTAGGCCACACGCCACTTCGGTATATATTTGTGATTTCAACAACAGTAACAAGAGGACCATATTTCACATGAAATAATCCTTTAACAATTCAACCAAAGTCTTCCCACTGAACTCAACTCTGTATTTTATGATGGATTGGATGGCCAATAAATTAGCAAGTTTGCATTTTTTAAGAATTAAATAATCTGGAATTGACAAGATGACTTTCGGAAGAAAAGAAAGGAAACAAACATAAAATTTCTAACAGAAAAACTCCACACCAACATAATAGACAAAAATAGGAAAATGCATCTAGTAAAAAAAGAAAAAAAAACGAATAGTAATGTGACTCAATTTGGGAAGATAACATATTTCATATATTGCATGCATATCACACGTACATATACACACACAACAGGAATGAGTGCGTTTTCTTCCATTTAATGATCTATGAGCCAACTAAATTTATTTCAAATATGCTTCCATAGTAGCTTTACAACTAAGTAAAATCAATAATAGTTACGATTACAGGATGTTCTTCAAGTTACAATTGCAAAAGAAATAGAGAAGTTTTAAGCACATACTTATCATAGTTTTAGTTGAGAACGTCAAAAAAAGACTATTAACATAAAATGGATTTTTTTTTTGCCTTAAACTGCCTGTAATAATTCATATAACTGGTGACAATTTAAGTAAGGAATTTTGATTTATATATTTAGGAAGATTCAGTGTGACAAGAAAATTCATGAATTCTGAAAACATTTGCAGAGCAGCACCACCCCCAACCCCACCCCAGAGCTAGTCTCCCAGCTTATAGACAAAGAAGAAGGTTGATCAAGATAGCTTAATAACAGGAACAAAGAATGGCAGGGGATAAATATGGAATAAAACAAACTATTTTCTTACATGTATGTATTTTTGAGACTAAAAATGAATAGGTATAATAGCTCAATTAACCATAGTTGTCTTCGTGCATCTGGATTCCCATCAAGGTAAATTAAATGAAGTCAAAGTTGTAAGTAATTTTAAAATACTGAAAAGTCCAAGCCAATAAAAGAAAATATATAATAGAAAATGTGTTTCTTTTCTTCAGTCTTTTTTTTAATTCGATATATTTTTATTTACATTTCAAATGATTTTCCCTTTTCTAGACCCCCACTCCCCAAAAGTCCCATCAGTCCCCTTCCCTCCCCCTGTTTTCCCACCCACCCCTTCCCACTTCCCTGTTCTGGTTTTGCCACTGAGTCTTTCCAGAACCAGGGGCCACTCCTCCGTTCTTCTTGTACCTCATTTGATGTGTGGATTATGTTTTGGGTATTCCAGTTTTCTAGGTTAATATCCACTTATTAGTGAGTGCATACCATGATTCATCTTTTGAGTCTGGGTTACCTCACTTAGTATAATGTTCTCCAGCTCCATCCATTTGCCTAAGAATTTCATGAATTCATTGTTTCTAATGGCTGAATAGTACTCCATTGTGTAGATATACCACATTTTTTGCATCCACTCTTCTGTTGAGGGATACCTGGGTTCTTTCCAGCATCTGGCAATTATAAATAGGGCTGCTATGAACATAGTAGAGCATGTATCCTTATTACATGCTGGGGAATCTTCTGGTATATGCCCAGGAGTGGTATAGCAGGATCTTCGGGAAGTGAGGTGCCCAGTTTTCGGAGGAACCGCCAGACTGATTTCCAGAGTAGTTGTACCAATTTCCAACCCCACCAGCAGTGGAGGAGTGTTCCTCTTTCTCCACATCCTCTCCAACACCTGCTGTCTCCTGAGTTTTTAATCTTAGCCATTCTGACTGGTGTGAGATGAAATCTCAGGGTTGTTTTGATTTGCATTTCCCTAATGGCTAATGATGTTGAGCACTTCTTAAGGTGCTTCTCAGCCATCCGAATTTCTTCAGGTGATAATTCTTTGTTTAACTCTGTACCCCATTTTTAATAGGGTTATTTGGTTCCCTGGGGTCTAACTTCTTAAGTTCTTTGTATATATTGGACATTAGCCCTCTATCAGATGTAGGATTGGTGAAGATCTTTTCCCAATTTGTTGGTTGCCATTTTGTCCTTTTGACAGTGTCCTTTGCCTTACAGAAATCAGTCTGGCGGTTCCTAAGAAAACTGGACATGACACTTCCGCAGGACCCTGCTATACCTCTCCTGGGCATATACCCAGAGGATTCCCCAACCTGCAATAAGGACACATGCTCCTCTATGTTAATAGCAGCCTTATTTATAATAGCCAGAATCTGGAAAGAACCGAGATATCCCTCAATGGAGGAATGGATACAGAAAATGTAGTATATATACACAATGGAGTACTTACTATTCAGCAATTAAAAACAATGAATTCATGAATTTTTTAGGTAAATGGGTGGAACTGGAAAATATCATCCTAAGCACGCTAACACAATCACAAAAGAATACACATGGAATGCAATCATTGATAAGTGGATATTAATTAGCCCTGAAGCTCTGAATACTGAAGATACAATTAACATATCAAATGATTCCCATGAAGAAGGAAGAAGAGGGCCCTAATCCTGGAAAGGCTTGATCCAGCATTGTAGGGGAGTACCAGGACAGAGAAAAGAGAGGGGGAAAGATAGGAGAATGGATGGAGAGAAGAGAACTTATGGGACATATGGGGAGGGGCAACTCGGAAAGGGGAAAGCTTTTGGATTGTAAACAAAGAATATAGAAAATAAAAACATATATATAAAGAAAAAGAAGAAAGAATCTCAGATGCCGAAGATACCATAGACACCATGGACTCAACAGTCAAAGAAAATGCAAAATGCAAAAAGCTTGTAACCCAAAACATCCAGGAAATCCAGGACACAATGAGAAAGCCACACCTAAGGATTATAGGCACTGATGAGAGTGAAGATTTACAAATTAAGGGGCCAGCAAATATCTTCAACAAAATTATGGAAGAAAACTTCCCTAACCTAAAGACAGTGATGCCCATGAATATACAAGAAGCCTACAGAACTCCAGACAGACGGGACCAGAACAGAAATACCTCCCGTCACATAATAATCAAAACACCAAATGTGCTAAACAAAGAAAGAATACTTAGGGCAGTAAGAGAAAAAGGGCAGGGCAAGTAACATATAAAGGAAAACCTATCAGAATTACACCAGACTTCTCACCTGAGACCATGAAAGCTAGAAGATCCTGGGCAGAGCTCATGCAGACTCTAAGAGAACACAAATGCCAATCAAGACTACTATACCCAGAGAAACTATCAATCACTATAGATGGAGAAACCAAGATATTCCATGACAAAACCAAATTTATACAGTATCTTTCCACAAACCCAGCCCTACAAAGGATAATAGGGGAAAACACCATTACATTGAGGGAAACTATACCCTGGAAAAAGCAGGATATTAAACTTCTTTCATCAAACCCAAAAAAAGATAACCACACAAGTATAAAATTAACATAAAAAATGATAGGAAGTAACAATCACTATTCCTTTAATATCTCTTAACATCAATGGACTCAATTCCCCAATAAAAAGACATAGACTAACAGAATGGATATGTAAACAGGACCCTACATTTTGCTGCATACAGGAAACACATCTCAGTGTCAAAGATAAAAACTACCATAGAGTAAAAGGGTGGCAGAAAACTCCACAAGCAACTGGTCTCAGGAAACAAGCTGGAGTTGCCATTCTAATGTCAGATAAAATTGACTTTCAACCGAATGTCATCAAAAGAGACATGGAAGGACACTTCTTGCTGATCAAAGGAAAAATCCAGCAAGAATTCTCAATCCTGAACATCTATGCTCCAAATGCAAGGGCACCCTCATTCATGAAAAACTTTACTAAAGCTCAAAGCACACATTGTACCTAACACTATACTCATGGGTGACTTCAACACTCCACTCTCCTCAATGGACCAATCAGGAAAACAGAAACTAAACTGGGAGACAGTGAAACTAATTGCAGCTTTGGACCAATTGGATTTAACAGATATATATAGAACTTTTCATCCCAAAACAAATAATATACCTTTTTCTCAGCACCTCATGGTACCTTCTCCAAAATAGATCATATAATTGGTCACAAGACAGAGCTCAACAAATATAAGAAGATTGAAATAATCCCATGCCTCCTATCAGATCACTATGGAGTAAAAGTGGTCTTTAATAACAATAAAAACAACAGAAAGCCCACATACACATGGAAACTGAACAATACTCAATGACACCTTGGTCAAGGAAGAAATAATGAAAGAAATCAAAATTTTTTTGGAATTTAATGAAAATGAAGGCACAACATACCCAAATCTATGGGACACAATGAAAGCAGTGCTAAGAGGAAAACTCATAGCTTTGAGTGCCTCCAAAAAGAAATTGGAGAGAGCATACACTAGAAGATTAATGGAACAAATGAAAGCCCTGGAACAAAAAGAGGCTAATTCACCCAGGAGAAGAAGACAGGAAATCATCAAACTCAGGGCTGAAATCAATCAAGTAGAAACTAAGAGAACCATACAAAGAATCAAAAACACCAAGAGCTGATTCTTTGAAAAAATCAACAAGATAGATAAACCCTTAGCCAGACTAACCAAAGGGCACAGAGAAAGTATCCAAATTAACAAAGTTAGAAATGAAAAGGGACATATAACAAGAGAAACTGAGGAAATTAAAAAAAAAAATCATCAAATCCTACTACAAAAGACTGTACTCAACACAACTTGGAGAATACCAAGTACCAAAATTAAATCAGGATAAAATAGATCATCTAAACAGACCCATAATCCCTAAAGAAATAGAAGGGGTCATAGAAAGCCTTCCAACCAAAAAAGCACATGACCAGATGGTTTTAGTGCAGAATTCTATCAGACCTTCAAAGAAGACTGAATACCAATACTCTCCAATCTAATCCACCAAATAGAAACAGAAGAAACACTACCCAATCCCTTCTACGAAGCCACAATTAAGCTGATACCAAAAGCACACAAAGATCCAACTAAGAAAGAGAATTTCAGGCCATTTTCCCTTATGAATATCGATGCAAAAATACTCAATAAATTTCTTGCCCACTGAATCCAAGAACACATCAAAACGATCATCCATCATGATCAGGTAGGCTTCATCCCAGGGATGCACGGATGGTTCAATATATGGAAATCCATCAATGCTATCCACTACATAAACAAACTCAAAGAAAAAATAACACATGATCATTTCATTAGATGATGAAAAAGCATTTGACAAAATTCAGCATCCTTTCATGCTAAAAGTCTTGGAAAGGACAGGAATTCAAGGCCCATATCTAAGCATAGTAAAAGCAATATACAGCAAACCAGTAGCCAACATCAAATTAAATGGAGAGAAAATTGAAGCAATCCCACTAAAATCAGGAAATAGACAAGGCTGCCCCCTCTCTCCATATCTTTTCAATATAGTTCTTGAAGTCCTAGCTAGAGCAATTAGACAACATAAGGAGGTCAAAGGGGTATAAATCAGAAAGGAAGAAGTCAAACTATCACTATTTACAGATGATATGATAGTATACTTAAGTGACCCCAAAAACTCTACCAGAGAACTCCTACAGCTGATAAACACCTTCAGCAAAGTGGCTGATTACAAAATCAAGTCAAGCAAATCAGTAGCCTTGGTATACTCAAAGGATAAGCAGACTGAGAAAAAAATAGGGAAATGACACTCTTCACAATAGCCACAAACAGCATAAAGTATCTTGGGGTGACTCTAACCAAACAAGTGAAAGATCTATATCACAAGAACTTCAGATCTCTGAAGAAGGAAATCGAAGAAGACCTCAGAAAATGGAAAAATCTCCCATACTCGTGGATGGCAGGATTAATATAGTTAAAATGGCCATCTTGCCAAGAGCAATCTACAGATTCAATGCAATCCCCATCAAAATCCCAACTCAGTTCTTCATAGAGCTAGAAAGAGCAATTCTCAAATTCATCTGGAATAACAAAAAACCCAGGATAGCTAAAACTATTCTCCACAGTAAAAGAACTTCTGGGGGGAATCAGTATCCCAGACCTCAAACATTACTAAAGAGCAATAGTGATAAAAACTGCATGGTATTGGTACAGTGTCAAAAAAGTGGATCAATGGAATAGGATTGAAGACCCAGAAATGAACCCACACACCTATGGTCACTTGATCTTCGACAAAGGAGTTGAAAACATGCAGTGGAAAAAAGATAGCCTTTTCAACAATTGGTGCTGGTTTAATTGGAGGTCAGCATACAGAAGAATGTGAATCAATCCATTCTTATTTCCTTGTACTAAGCTCAACTCCAAGTGGATCAAGGACCTCCACATAAAACCTGACACACTGAAACTAATAGAAAAGAAACTGAGGAAGACCCTTGAGGACATGGGCACAGGGGAAATGTTCCTGAACAGAACACCAATAGTTTAAGCTCTAAGATCAAGAATTGACAAATGGGACTTCATAAAACTACAAAGTTCTGTGAGGCAAAGGACACTGTCAAAAGGACAAAACATCAACGAACAGATTGGGAAAGGATCTTCATCAACCCTAAGTCCGAGAGAGGGATAATATCTAATATATACAAAGAATTCAAGAAGGTAGAAACCAGAGAACCAAATAACCCTATTAAAAAGTAGGGTACAGAGCTAAACAAAGAATTTTCACATGAAGAACTTCGGATGGCTGAGAAGCACCTTAAAAAATGTTCAACATCATTAATCATTAGGGAAATGCAAATTAAAACAACCCTGAGATTTCACCTTATACCAGTCAGAATGGCTAAGGTCAAAAACTCAGGAGACAGCAGGTGTTGGCAAGGATGTGGAGAAAGAGGAACACTCCTCCACTGCTGTGGGATTGCAAGATGCTGCAACCACTTTGGAAATCAGACCCTGCTATACCACTACTGGGCATATACCCAGAGGCTTCCCCCACATGCAATAAGGACACATGCTCCACTATGTTCATAGTAGCCGTATTTGTAGTAGCCAGAAGCTGGGAAGAACCCAGGTGTCCCTCAACGGAAGAATGGATACAAAAAATGTGGTATATTTACACAATGGAGTACTATTCAGCCATTAGAAACAATGAGTTCATGAAATTCTTAGACAAATGGATGGAGCTGGAGAACATCATACTAAGTGAGGTAACCCAGTCTCAAAAGATCAATCATGGTATGCACTCACTGGTAAGTGGATATTAGCCTAGAAACTTTGAATACTCAAGACATAATCCACATATTAAATGATGTCCAAGAAGAACGGAGGAGTGGCCCCTGGTTCTGGAAAGACTCAGTGCAGCAGTATAGGAGAATACCAGAACAGGGAAGCAGGAAGGGGTAGATGGGGGAACAGTGGGAGGGAAGAGGGCTTATGGGACTTTCGGGGAGTGGGGACCCAGAAAAGGGGAAATCATTTGAAATGTAAATAAAAAATATATTGAATTAAAAAAAAAAAACAGGTGTCTTTGTTAGGGTTTCCATTGCTGTGAAGAGACAATATGATGGAGGTAATTGTTATAAAAGATAATTGGGGCTGGCTTTATAGGTTCTGAGGTTCAGTACATTGTGGTAGGAATGCCACCATGACAGTGTCCTGGTAGGCATGGCACTGGAGGAGTTGAGAATTCTGTCTCTTATTCCAAAGTCAAACAGGAGAGTACTGACTCTTCTACAGTGGGCATAGATTCATAGACCACCCCCATGTTCTCCAACAAGACCAGACCTCATAAGAGTATCACTCCCTATGAATCAAGCATTTTCATATCAGCACAAAGGACAAGTTCACCTAGGTGAGGGACAGTTAGGATAGGTTTTAGCTATCTAGTGATTTGTACATATGCTAGAACATGGAAAAGGTCAAATATTAGTTTTGATTATTTTATGTTGTTCTGTTGAATCAAGATAATAGTGAAATATTTTCACTTTATCTTAGCCAAAAGGTCAAGAAGGAATTACAGTAAAATATTTTCAATTTTCCCCTTTTAATGTCTTTTATTTTGTATTTATTTTTCCTGTGATTTTTTTCTTTCTTCTATTGAAAGTAGATTTTGTTTCCAAGAATATGTTCTGATTCTGGTTTCTCCTCCATCAATTCCCCTCACTTCCTCCCCCAAAGCCCACATATCTATATTCACACCTTTTCTGTTGCAGCTTTATTCATAGTATTCAGAAAATGGAAACAATCTTGATAACCCCCAAAAGAAGAGAAGGCATTTGTCTTAGTCAGGGTTTCTATTCCTGCACAAACATCATGACCAAGAAGCAAGTTGGGGAAGAAAGGGTTTATTGAGCTTACACTTCCATGTTGCAGTTCATCACTAAAGGAAGTCAGGACTGGAACTCAAGCAGGTTAGGAAGCAGGAGCTGATGCAGAGGCCCTGGAGGGATGCTTCTTACTGGCTTGCTTCCCCTGGCTTGCTCAGCCTGTTCTCTTATAGAACCCAAGAGCACCAGCTCAAAGGTGGAACCACCCACAAGGGGCCCTCACCACTTGATCACTAATTGAGAAAATGCCCCACAGCTGGATCTCATGGAGGCACTTCCCCAACTGAAGCTCCTTTCTCTGTGATAACTCCAGCCTGTGTCAAGTTGACACACAAAACTAGCCAGTACAATTGACCCCTTGTCAACTTGACACACAAACACATCACTATTAAGCCTCAACCCTTACTTTCTTATTCATCCCCAAGATCTAAATTACTTTAAATGTCCCACAGTCTTTACATATTAAAAATTCAATCACCTTAAAATGTCCAATGTCTTTAAAATACAAAGTCTTTTAACTATGGGCTCCACTAAAATACTTTCTTCCTTCAAGAGGGAAACATATCAGGGCACAGTCACAACCTAAAGCAAAACTCAAACTCCAATGGTTCAATGTCTGGGATTCAACTCATGATCTTCTGGGTTCCTCCAAAGGCTTGGGTCACTTCTCCAGCTCTGCCCTTTGTAGCACACAGCTTGTCTTCTAGGCTCCAGCTGCCTGTACTCCACTGCTGCTGCTGTTCTTGGTGGTCATCGCATGGTACTAGCATCTCTAAAACGTTGCTATCTTCCACTGTAATTAGGCTTCACTAATAGCCTCTCATAGGCTCTCTTCATGGTGACAAGCCTCTGCTCCTATGCATGACCTCTTCAGTTCTGGGCCATCAATGTAACTGAGGCTGCACCTTCACCAATGGCCTTCTGTGTCCTCTCACTGTGCCAAGAGCCTCAGCTGCTCTTCATGACCCCTTCATGCCTTCAAAACCAGTACCATCTGGGTGACTCTTACACAGTACCAAGTCCAGCCACAGCACAAAATACAACTGTGGCTATCTCTGGAACACACTCTCTGTGCTCTCAGAAAACACTTCCCAGAAGATTTCACCTCAGTGATGTTGGTCTCTTTTTAATCACCGCTAAATTCTTAGCTCCAGCTAACCAGCACCAATAGTCCCAGTAACACAAAGGTTTGCTTTAGTGGTTCTGGTATCTTGTTAATCACAGCTGATTCTTCAGCCCCAGCTAACCAAAACCACAGAATCTTCACAATCAAAACATGGCCACTGTAAGAGTCTTTAATCTTCCCTCTGAAATTTCACAAGCCAGGCCTCCATCTTCTACACTGTTCTCAACATTATCTTCCAAGCTCCTACAGAACATTCCACAGAGCTCTTAACACTGAATGGATCATCTAGCCCAAAGTTCCAAAGCCCTTCCACAGTCCTCCCCAAAACATGGTCAGGTTGTCACAAGAATACCCTACTACGCTGGTACCAATTTGTCTTAGTCAGGGTTTCTATTCCTGCACAAACATCATGACCAAGAAGCAAGTTGTGGAGGAAAGGGTTTATTGAGCTTACACTTCCATGTTGCAGTTCATCACTAAAGGAAGTCAGCACTGAAACTCAAGCAGGTCAGGAAGCAGGAACTAATGCAGAGGCCCTGGAGGGATGTTTCCTACTGTCTTGCTTCCCCTGGCTTGCTCAGCCTGCTCTCATAGAATCCAAGAGCACCAGCCCAAAGATGGAACCACCCACAAGGGGCCCTCACCACTTGATCAGTAATTGAGAAAATGACTCACAGCTCGATCTCATGGAGGCACTTCCCCAACTGAAGCTCCTTTCTCTGTGATAACTCCAGCCTGTGTCAAGTTAACACACAAAGCTAGCCAGTACAGCATTATATTTACACAATGGAACATTGCTCAGTTGTTATAAAAAATGACATTATGAAATTTGTAGGCAAATGAATGCAACTAGAAAAAAAGTCATTCCAAGTGAGGTAACACAGACTCAGAGATACAAATATGGTATGTATTCAATTATAACTGTATATTAGTTGCTAACTATGAAATTCAAGCTACCAATAAACACCCAGAGAAACAGATAGGTAAAGAGGAGGGCTCCAGAGACACACATGGACCTTCCAAGGAAGGGGAAATAGAATAGATTTTGTGGGTGTGCTGAATGCAGGTGGGATGGAAGTGATCTCCCCTAGAGATCAAGAAATCCCCAGGTAAAAGGGAGAAAAGATGTTGGACTTGGAGGCTCATGGAATAAACTAAGCAGGGCTCATATGGGCTGAGGAGACTGGCGTGGCAACCGTGGAGCCTGCATGGATCTGAATGGAGTCCTCTGCTTATGTTATGGAGCTTAGCTCAGTGTTTTTGTGGGATTCTTGAAAATGAAAGTATGTATGTCTCTGACTTTTTTGCATGCTCTCAGAACTTTTTTCCTTCTGTTGGGTTGTCTTCTCCACTCTAGAGTACACACACACACACACACACACATATGTAAATGATGTATATGTATATGATATATATGTATATGATGTATATGTATATGATATATATGTGTATGTATATATATGATGCATATGATGCATATGATGTATATATATATATGTATATGATGTATGTGATGTACATGATGTATATGATGTACATGATGTATATGTATATGTATATGATGTATGTGTATATATGTATATGTATATGATGTATATGTGTGTATGTGTATATGTATGTATATGTATGATATATGTATATGATGTATATGTATATGATGTACATGTATGTGCATGTATATGTATATGATGTATATGTATATGTGCATGTGTATGTATATGTATATGATGTATATGTATATGCGCATGTGTATGATGTATACATGTATGTGTATGTATACGTATATGTACATATTTTAACAGACAGTGTTATGGACAGTGACAGATTGAAGTTGTTAATCTCTACTGAAAAGACCAGGCTGTCTAGATTATAGTCAGGTAGGAGAAAGAGACAAAATAAAAGGAAAAAGATAATGATTTGCAAGTAAGAAAGTGCACTAAAAGTAAAAAAACAACAACAACAACAAAGAAAGCAAAACAAAACAGGAAATGAAACAAAACAAAACAAAAAAATGCACCCATTACCCATTACTGTGGAATAATAGAGAAGGGCACGATTTAAATTTGCTTACTTAGATTATCAGCATCTTACAGTATGATCTAGAAATCAAGACTACTGGAATACCACCATCTTTGAGCAGCTATGGAATGGAAGCTTAGTAATTCCCATCGGCTTTCTGCCACTCTTTTTTTTTTTCTTCTTTTATTATTTTTTTCTTAATTTATTGATATATTTATTTACATTTCAAATAATTTCCCCTTTTCTGGACCCCCACTCCCCGAAAGTCCCATCAGTCCCCTTCCCTCCCCCTGTTTTCCCACCCAACCCTTCTCACTTCCCTGTTCTGATTTTGCCGAATACTGCTTCACTGAGTCTTTCCAGAACCAGGGGCCACTCCTCCGTTCTTCTTGTGCCTCATTTGATGTGTGGATTATGTTTTGGGTATTCCAGTTTTCTAGGTTAATATCCACTTATTAGTGAGTGCATACCATGATTCATCTTTTGAGTCTGGGTTACCTCACTTAGTATGATGTTCTCCAGCTCCATCCATTTGCCTAAGAATTTCATGAATTCATTGTTTCTAATGGCTGAATAGTACTCCATTGTGTATATATGTGTACCACATTTTTTGCATCCACTCTTCTGTTGAGGGATACCTGGGTTCTTTCCAGCATCTGGCAATTATAAATAGGGCTGCTATGAACATAGTGGAACATATATCCTTATTACATGCTGGGGAATCTTTTGGGTATATGCCTAGGAGTGGTATAGCAGGATCTTCGGGAAGTGAGGTGCCCAGTTTTCGGAGGAACCGCCAGACTGATTTCCAGAGTGGTTGTACCAATTTGCAACCCCACCAGCAGTGGAGGAGTGTTCCTCTTTCTCCACATCCTCGCCAACACCTGCTGTCTCCTGAATTTTTAATCTTAGCCATTCTGACTGGTGTAAGGTGAAATCTCAGGGTTGTTTTGATTTGCATTTCCCTAATGACTAATGGAGTTGAGCATTTTTTAAGATGTTTCTCCGCCATCCGAAATTCTTCAGGTGAGAATTCTTTAGGAAGTCAAAGGGATACAAATTGGAAAGGAAGAACTCATCTGCCACTCGTTACCCAGTGTATCCTTCAGGCCAGTCATCATTGCAGACTGAAGGGTTGCAGCTTGCTGTGTCTTTCCTTTACCTCTTTGGTAGTGCTGAGGGAACCTTCCACTACCATGTGCATAAGTCTTGTGTAGGCACCAGCTCGATCTTTCGGTGTCTAATCATTTGAGTAGTTGTCCTCAGCCATAGAGCCTTACTGTCAGCTTGTGGAAGAAAATAGTATCTTTGGTAATAGTATGTGCTGTTTGGAATTTTCCATGGTTTCTCCCTTTTCAAGACTATATATAAAAACCAAACAAAAGAGGAAGGTGAGATGAACTATGCAACTGGCTTATGGTGAGCAGACAGCTCCAGGGTTCCAGTTTCCATGTGTGTCCTGCCACTCTGTCATGGGATGTTAGTGATGTAGCTGCTTTTGAATAGTCCATGCTCCAATAAATAGCTCCTCACCAATCCTATATGTAACTGCAGTAGACTCATGGTTTACCAAGTTGCACTTTGTGGTACCATTACTTTTGTCTCTTGTTGCTTCTCCACCTGAAGTGAATAGAATTTTTTTTCAAATCTCCACCAGAATATATCACACATTCAACACACACACACACACACCACATTTAAGTTATATAAAAACACTAAAGTAAGTGCTAGTTAAACTACTGAACTCAGTAAAAAAAAAAAAAACCCTACCATTTATAACAAAACAGAATTAAATCACATGAAAACTCAAATATATTTGAGAGGGATTTTTAAAATTATGGCGAATGGCAGAAAATGTTGTGGAAAGCCTAGTTAGCCTCAGTTAACCTCTGTAATAAGGTCCCTGGAAGATACATTAACAAAGCTTGAGCATATGAAACAGTGTTTCCCATGAGGCCAAGATGCCTGTGGCTGGTTTTAAATTTTGTTTCCACATTCCCAGTAGTAATTCACTGCTGGCTTGAGCTTTGTTTTTCTCTCTCTAACTTTATGATCATGTCTCCTCTATTCTTGCCAGAGGCTCAGCTAAAACCCAAATCCTACCATCAAATATTTCTTCTGTCTTATCTCTTACATTGCTCTCAAATTGAATAAGCATAAGGGTCATCTAGCACATTAGATGTGTATTGTTTGGTGTGAGGCGCTGCTAATGTAGATTTCCAGTAATTACCCAGGGAAACTGTTGCTATATCATCTGTGCGAGCCCCATGTTCCACAACAGTATCAAAGGTTCTTAGGTGATCGATTCAACATCTATCAGAAGTTCAGAATTGAGCTAAGCCAACTCTCGTTGGCTCTGTTATGCTAGCTATTCATTGTAAACACTAAACTCAGACTATTACTACATTTTTGTAGTGCTGAGTAAAACTGATGACTTTACTAGGAAGATGTAAGCAGCTGTATCTTGACACCAATAACCTTTAAAAGACAATGTAGCCAACATCTGTGATTGACAGAATTTCAGTTAGAGAGGCAAGAATATAATCTTATTAATTTTAGTGATTCTGTTTTGAGAAAAAAAAACCAAAACTTTTCTTCATTTCTCTTCAATGTTATTGAGTATAATTGAGTTCACAATCTCTTATCCTTTAATTTTAATAAAGTTCCTCATGAATCCTGGACAGCTGAGATATAACAGTCTAAAAGAGAAGGAGAAAAATTAAGGCTTCTTTATGCTCTAAGAAGACATGAGCACACAACTTTCAGCTCTGGCTTTGGGAACAGATATTGCTGGTTTTAAAACACAAGTTAGCTTTTCAAGACAACCACATCCATCACACTTAGGAATGAAAGACCAAAGGGATGCACAGGAGCCCAATTCTGTCGGAACTTCTCAAACAAATCTTCTGCGGATAGCGCATTCTTGAAACCTGTGGGTCCCCATCTCTTAACAGTCATCAGGGAGCTCTGGACTCTGGCACCTTCACAGCTAATGGAAAGCAGCGACATTTGTCATCTTGGTGACATTTCCTTATGTGGAGAACAAAGAGAGTAAAGCAAAGCCTCTATTTGCAGTTAATAAACACAGGTAAGATTGTTAACTAGAACTAACTGTTGCTGTCACAAGTGGAATGTTTAATTCCATACCAAAGTGGCTTGCTTTTTTAAAGATTATTCATTTTATGTATGTAAGCACACTATCTCTCTTCAGACAGAGAAGAGAGCATTGGATATCATTGCAATGGTTGTGAGCCACCAGGTGGTTGCTGGGGATTGAACTTAAGACCTCTAGAAGAGTAGTCAGTGCTCTTAGCCACTGTGCCACCTCTCCAGCCTCAAAGTAGCTTATTTTTATAACAATATACTGTCACTACAGTCCACCTGTTTTGCTAAGAGATCCTTGCACCAACAGGTGTCAACTGAGTAACTTAAGGAGGCCTAGAAGGTTGACATTTCTTCTCTTATGGTAGATCATTTTCCTCTTTTTCGTACCTTAAGCTTGAGGTCAGGTTCCTTCTCAACTGTGCACATACTATATTTTTAATTTAAGAATGATACATATTTATCATAAATTTGCCTATTATCTCCAAATGATGTAGACAATAATATGAAAGGAATGAAAATATTTTAATATTTAAAGGGATATCATGCTCAACAGATAGTCATTCCCAATTTATTTATTAATTTTTTATACTCCAGATTTTATTCCATACCCCTGTCTATCCTCCGACTGTTCCACATCCCATACTTACTCCACACCCCCTGTCTCCACACAAGGATGTCCCCACACCTCTACCCTCTCACTGCTCCCCCTGACTCCCCCTGACCCCTAAACTACCCGGGGCCTCAAGTCTCTTGAGGGTTAGGTGCATCAACTCTGAATGAACACAGACCAGACAGAGCTCTACTGTATGTGTGTTGGGGGCCTCATATCAGCTGGTGTATGCTTCCTGGTTGGTGTTCCAGTATCTTTGAGATCTTGGGGGTCCAGATTAGTTGAAACTGATGGTCCTCCTACAGGATTGCTCTTCTCCTCAGAATCAAGGAAACCAAGAACTGATTCTTCAGGAAAACCAGCAAGATAGATAAACCCTTGGCCAAACTAACTAAAAGGCAGAGAGAAACACTACACAAATTAAAAACAAAAAATCAAAAATGAGACTGAGGTGCTCCTACAGAGTCACCCTCCTCCTCAGCTTCTTTCAGCCTTTCCCTAATTCAACCACAGGGGTCAGCAGCTTGTCTCCATTGGTTGGTTGCAAGTATCTGCATCTGACTCTTTCAGCTGCTTGTTGGGTCTTCCAGAGTGAGGTCATGCTCCATCCCTTTTTGTGAGTGTTCCATAGCCTCAGTAATAATGTCAGGACTTGGGACCTTCCCTTGAACTGGATCCCATTTTGGGCCTGTCACTGGACCTACTTTTCCTCAGTCTTCTCTCCATTTCTAGCCCTGTAGATATTTCAGACAGGAACATATATGGGTCAGAGTTATGACTGTGAGATGCTTCCCCCTTCCTCATTTGATGCTGTCTTCCTACTGGAGGTAAGCTCTATAAGTTTTCTCTCCCTTCTATTGGGCATTTCATCTAAGGTCCATTTGAGTCCTGAGATTCTCTCAACTTCCAGGTCTCTGGTACATTCTGAAGGGTCCCCTCTACCTCCTGTGTCCTGAGGTTACCTGTTTTTGTTCTTTCTTCAGGTCTTCCATTCTTTTCCCTTACCTAATACCAGATCAGGTTCCCCTATCCCCCACCCCCAACCCCTGGTCCACTTTCCCAGTTCTTTAAATCCTGTTCCAGCCTATGATAGCATCACTTAGAAATTCTCAGTCATTGCTTTGGACCTGAGGAAGGGTCAATTCTTTGAGATCAAACTCTGCATTTTCTTTCTGATTTCTTTTTTCATGGAATCATTCTCTTCCTAAATCACCAAAAATGTCTAAAGCAACAGATCTGATCTACAAACATCTTATGACAACCCTCTCATGTACACACACACACACACACAAACACACACACACAGAGAAGAGAGAGAGAGAGAGAGAGAGAGAGAGAGAGAGAGAGAGAGACAGAGACAGAGACAGAGAAAGACAGAAAGAGAGACAGAGAGACTGAGAGAGACACTGAGAGTAAGTTTCTCATGTTCTTAAGAACTCTGTATTTAAGCAGGACGGTAGTGGCACATGCCTTTAATTCCAGCACTTGGGAGGCAGAGACAGGCAGATTTCTGAGTTCGAGGCCAGCCTGGTCTACAGAGTGAGTTCCAGGACAGCCAGGGCTACACAGAGAAACCCATATTTATATCTTGAGACATGTCATATCAAGATTACCAGTTACAGGACCTTTATGGGGAAACAGATTTTTTTCCTGGTTTTGGCACAGATATACCTATAATAGACTTCTATTTGTGGTTATTATTTTCTACTAAAAGAGGTTATTAATCCATGTCTGTTAAGAACCCTCAAAACCTGGGCTCTGGACTAGCTCTAAATATAAGAAAAATATCAGTTTCATAAAATAAATAATTAGTACATGATACAAAGTACATTTCTTCATAAACAAAACCTTTACAAAATGGATAGATTTTTAGGCTGGAGAGATAGCTTAGTAAATAAGATTATGGAGAGCTTTGGCAGGGAACCTTGTTTTAATTCCCAGTACCCACATGGAGAATCTTCAATGTCTGTAACTCCAGTTCCAGGGACTTCTATTTTTTTCTGGCTTTGAAGGCTTCTAATTGCATACGGTGCACATAAATATATTCAGGCACATACACACATGCACATTAAAATGAATGAATGAATGAATGAATGAATGAATAAATAAATAAATAAACTTAGGTCCCAATTCCTACCACTTTTAAAACAAATTAAATAGATTTGATAATTGGTTAAAATTTTACTCACATTAGTTAAATAACATTTTCCCAGATAATATTGCATTTCAAAAACAAAACATTTTAACTGATTACACAAAATATGAATATTCATGAAACATTTTTGTGATGTATATCTTGAAAATGTTTGATTCTTAGCAATGGATATGTTATTGCTCTTTATTCCTTCACTATATAGTATGATATATGATTTGCTCTCATTTTATTAATATCTGTAAATTATCATCATTTAGGTTTCTTTCATATGCCATAGGTAAAAATTCCAGTATGTTAATTTCAGGCTTCATAAAGGATGTATTTAAGAATAAAAGTAGAAAATGATTTCCTGAACAGGTCATAAAAGAAGTAAAAAAAAAAAAACCATTAGGATTAGAATCATTTATACCGTTATACTATATGATAGTGAAACTTGATTTCCAATGGATGGACTTGACTTAAGGACCTAAGACATGAAGGCAGCATACAACTGTGTTTATCCATGTGTGTGTGTGTGTGTTGTTGTTGTTGATGATGATGTTGTTGCTATTATTGTTTTGTTTGTAATACTTGCATTAAATGTGAGGAGAAACATCCCATGGCTGGATTCTCAGGAAATAAATGAGGGCCAAGAAAAGACATCTTCCTTAGGTTTTCTGGTGCTCTGTGTCTGTTTCTGTCTTTCTCTTTGTATGTCTCCCTATCTCTGTTCTCTCTGGATCTCTCTCTCTCTCTCTCTCTCTCTCTCTCTCTCTCTCTCTCTCTCTCTGTCCTCCTCCTCCTTCATTCCACACACAATAAGATAAAATCTCTGAAATGAAGGCTCTAAAACAAACTCTTGTTAGCTGTTTTCCACAATGATTTAAAGTCTGAATAATACACTTGGGAAAGGGTAAAGTCTTTTTAAGACACTTAGAAGCCCACAACACACCAGTTACATGAATGTTCTCAGGAAGTTCTTTGGTGACTTCTTTGTTGCTAAAATAAAAGAAGGAGAAGGAAGAGAGATGGTGTGCAATGATGTCTGAGTGGATAGTGCATTAGACATGGAAATTTGGGGGTTTCCATGCATCACACAGGCGAAGTCTGATGGGCGGAGCTTAAGCAAGTGGGTCATTTTACCTCAGTTGTGATACAGAAGGAGAGTAGTGGATACTAGTTCTTAGCTAATTCCTTCCTTTCTATGCAGTCTAATATCCAAGCCACAGAAAGGTTTCACCTTCTTTTAAGGGAGAACCTAATCAAGGTTCTCTCTTACAGGCAGGGTTAGCAGCTAATTAAAAAAAAAAAAATCCTACAAAAGTCCCAAGAGGCTTGTAACCTAGGTGGTGCTAGATCTTGTGATGATGACAAGCAATGTGATTGATGGTTAATCACTTTAAGTGATGTCACTGGCATATTATCCTCCAAAAGCCAAAAACATGCTTCGTTAGCCATGCTATATTCTGGAAAGACAAAAATAAAAAAAAATGTTGTGTGATAAGAAAACAAGAACAAAAACTAATCACAATTAAAAACAAGAACAAAAACTATATACAATTTGCCAAGTTGCCCACTGCCTTGAGGAATTTTTACTTCACAGATCTTCAGCTTCAGAGTCACCAAGAGCCATACCTTTTCTTTATTTTTGCCTTTTCTTATAACTTTTATGTAGCACTAAAAATTCATTTATTTTTGCTTGACTTGTTTTGATTTACATGGTTCCAGGATTAAAAGTAGAAAAAAACACAAAAATCCACTGATTGCAAAAGCACAAAAATGTGTTATTAGAGATCAGACGTTAGCCTGTGAAGATTATATACACAAAGTTTAGTCACTTCAATTTGTTTATTTTGAAGTATTCTGGAAGAATTTTACTGTCCTGAAAATTAGCTGACATGGTTGAGAACTAACAAGACTAACAAAGATAAACTCAGACATTTTTCTTGGATGAAGTTTGGTAAGAAGTAGTCCAGGCTTTTTATAAAATGCATTTCACCTATGCAAGAGTTTTGTATAAAGAAGTAAAATCAAATGTTAATACCCAGATTAATCAGACATGAAAATACTGTCGTTGGAAATAATGAATGGGACTTTAAAAAAAAAAACCCTTAATATCTGATATTTCATTTATATTACTGGGACTTCCTAAGAAAGTCTTAGATATAATACATAAAATCAAATACATACTTCTAATAAGTATGTATATATATATATATATATATATATGAATATCTATATACAACTCTATTCTCTAAAATTTCTCTAAAATATTCTATTTCTTTAAATAGCCATTCAGATATATAATACTATACCATTCATATAGAGAGATAATAATTATCTTACTTTTACATCATAGTATCACTTAAAATGTACTTTGAAAAATATTTCTTAGTTAATGCAAGAATATGTAAGATAGTACAAAAATATTCACCTTACTCTGGTAATTATTTCAGTCACTAAACAGAGGAAACAAAACACGCTGAATTTTTAAAATTATTTTTAGAATTATGTGACTTTAAATGGTTGTGTCTTTTGGCAATAGTATTCAGTTTAATGCTGTTAGAATTTAAGCATTAATTTTGATTATATATATTATTTAGACAAAGATATGAGTCTAGGTAATTTATTTTGACATTGAATGAATTCTTCATGATTTTAAAGGTGGAAAGATAATTTTCTTCTCTGATTATCAATACATTTAAGTGTTATTTTACTCAAGGTTATAGCTTACCTTGGGGCTGAAAAATTAGAAAAAAACAATAAACATGCGAAAGAATAAATTACTAGAGGGAATTGGGGATCTGGCAAACTAAAGTAAAGTGATCAAAACAAACCTTTCTGAGGAGTATTTCACTTGAAAACAAAGCACCAAGAAAAAGGCAGCCAGAGAAAGTAATTTAGGAAAGCACCTCCCAAATAGGGGTTAAACAATGTTCACAGATCTTTAAAAATATCATTACAGAATTCTGAATTGAAGAAATGAAGACAAGAGTGCTCTTATGACAAGAATATTGAGTACAGATTTATCCAAACAGAGGGATATTTAGTGGGGAAAGTTGGTTAGAAAGATTTTTATGGCATCTTATGTGACCAGGAATGGCTGAAGATTTCACAATAATGGCAAAGGAAGCTTTTAAAGAATTGTATTGTAAGGAAATAGGCAATTCTTTAGGGACATTGAAAAAAGATCTCTCTAGCTGCTACCAGCAGACTAAGGGGCTTACTCCAAAGCATTTATTATTTCAAGAGGTTGTGTTATTTTTATCTTGAATAAAGATATTAAAGATACTTTAATCATTTTTTTTGGAGACAGGGTTTCTGTGTGTAGCTTTGGCTGTCCTAGAACTCATTCTGTAGACTAGGTGGCCTCAAACTCACAGGGATCTACCTACCTCTGCACCCCTTCCTGCTCAAATTTTAAATGACAGGGTGATTTGATCTTAGAAGTCAAAAAAATAAAATAAGAGCACAGTATTATTTTTTAAACTTTTCCCTTTTATTGAAAATCGAATCTTTTTATATAATGTATACTGCTTAGAGTTTCCACTCTCTCTCTTCCACCCAGTTCCTCCCCATCCCCTTCAGTCTGTATCCACTGTGACTGTCTCTCATTAGAAAAGGCTTCTAAGAGATTAAAAAAAAAATCATGCACATATGACAAAATACAATATAATAAGATAAAATAAGAGCCATCACATTGAAATTGGACACAGCAATCCAACAGAAGAAACAGAGTCCCAAGAGTAGGTCCAAGAGGCAGAGGCCTACTCATTCGCATAATCAGGGCTCCCATAGCACTAAGCTGGAAGCCATTAATATACATCCTCAAGACCTGGCATAGACCCAGGTCGGCCGTTTCTTCGCCTCTTCAGTCTCAAGATCCCTGTTTCGTTTGTCCAGAGGGTCTTGTTGTCCTTGAGCCTCCCATCTTCTCTGACTCTTCCACTCTGCAGCCTGCCGTTCTCTTTATTCCCTGAGGTCTGAGGGAAGAGATTTGATGGACTTCTCCATATAGATACTCCATGTCTGCGGATTAGTAAGAGTAAAACCTTTTACAGGAATCAATCATCATCACCTTTGACTGGTTGCGGGTATGAATTCTGAGCAGATTATGTTTTGGATACTATGCGAGGGTTCAAGAAGGACTGTAAACAAAAGTAGAGCCTTTCCCAAGGAACTGAGCTAAATTCAGAAATCCATATGTCTTCCTGGTCATAGAGTTTGGGACTTTCATGGGATATATCTACCTAACAATGTAAAACTAGGTGACCTTGAAGAACCTATCACTGGAGAAAAAAGCTAAATCTAAAAAGATGGAGTAAAGACAGAAACTCCTCTCTCTTCTGCCCAAATTACTGTAGCACTATTCTCAGAAGGAATGGAATGAATACTCAGTATTTGTATGAGCAGTGTTCTCAACGATGCACAATGCAATTGCAAATAGAAAAGAAAACTGGCCTTCATGATTTTGTTTCAAGATTCACCATACCAAATGTATTCCAGAAAATATCCAAGTGTGGTTTTCATCCTCTTGACAGTGACCTGTCTTTGTTAGCTTCTATCGCTGTGAATACATCTGTCACGATTATCATCTTTCTCTTCCTCCCACCCCTGGTCCATTCATTATCCCCTCTTTTCATAATTCATAGTTCACCCTTCCCACTTGTGTTTCTATGTCCCTTGTCATTGTGGATTACTTGTCATTCTATGTTACCACATGAAGGGGCTTAAAAAGAGAGGATGGGGGTTAAGGGAGTGTGGTACAGCAGTGTGGGGGAAAGGGGTACCCAGGCAGGTCCTTGTCCAGGCACCTCTTCTCCATGAGGGACCACACACACACACAGGCATGGAATAGAATAGAGTTTATTCAGGGTAGAGGTTGGGAGTTACAGAGGCAGAGAGAGGGGGAGGGGAGGAGAGTCCAAGGGGCAGAGAGGTGATAGTAGGATGTGGGAAAGCAGAGAGAGAGAGAGAGAAGGGGCAAGATTTTATAGTGGGCCAGATCTATGGGGCGGGGCATACCTGGCTATTGCCAGGTAGGTGTGGGGTGGAGCTTAGACAGAATACAAACACCACAGTCAATTAAATAAAATACAAATATATCAAACAAATAGATTGATTCTATGTGGCATATTGCTTGTGTTTGTGTGTATGGCAACCAGTGGTGGAACAAAGAGACTGAGAATCGCTCTACACTAAAAAGGAAATGTTTGTCTCTGAAATCCATATGATAGTTCTTGCATACCTCAAATGGATTTTAAATGGTCAAATTTCCTCTTACAAAAGGCAGTTCCTGATATCATGAAGCAGTTACATTTTCTACTTCAAATTCAAAATTCCAACTCTAATACGCCCAAACTTAGCTAATAATCAGAAACTCACAGGCTTTCAAAAAGCAAGCACATAAAAACAATTAATTTGTCTCCATCTTAATTAAATGATGAAGCAATTCAACCAACTCAGCTTTTAAATTTAATCATAATTAATCTAAATAGGTGCAGAATGCATTATTATAGCAGCTCAATAAGAAGACACTGTGGGCAGCTGGCAGGAAACTTTCAACTCTTTAGGTTGCTTCATTTGTTTAGAAAGTAATAACATGGCAGAAAATCATTAAAAAGTTTGTGGCTGCTCTTGTTTTCTGTGATGACAATGCACTTTTCAAATTCTATTTTGAGTACAGCAATCAAACAAATGCAATTTTCTCTTAAAATTTATTTAACAGAGTTCTTACAACTTTTATCAAACATATTAACACAAAATACTTTTAATTGCCTTATTAACTTAAAATTCTGATGTTCAAAATCTCATTAATGGTTGGCAACTTTAATGGGCTGTGAAGAGTTTTCACAATTAAAACTGTCTGAGAAAAAAATTAGGGAGACAACCCCCTTCACAATAGCCACAAATAATATAAAATATCTGGATGTACCTCTAACCAAGCAAGCAAAAGACCTGAATGGCAAGAACTTCAAGTCCCTGAAGAAAGAAATTGAAGAAGAGCTCAGAAGATGGAAGGATCCCCCATGCTCATGGGTATGCAGGATTAACACAATGAAAATGACCATCTTACCAAAAGCCATCTATACATTCAATGCAATCTACATCAAAATTCCAATACATATTTTTCTTAACTTATGGAACAACAAAACTCAATGGAATGCCAAAACAATCCTATATAATCAAATAACCTCTGGAGGTATCACCACCCCTGATTTTAAGATACAGAGCATTAATAATAAAATCTTCATGATATTAGTGTAGAAACAGACAGGTTTATCACAGTAGTAGAATTGAAAATAACCCCACGTACCTATAGACACCTTATTATTGACAAAGTAGCCAAAGCCATACAAAGGATAAAGGTAAAGAATCTTCTATAAATGGTATTGGTCTAATTTTGATGTCTGATTTTTGAAGAATACAAATAGATTCATATTTAATACCCTGCCTAAACCTCAAGTCTAAGTGGGTCAAAAACATCAATGTAAAACCAGATACACTTAATCTAACTGAACAGAAATTGGGAAATCATTGGAATGGGGGACAACTTTCTGAACACAATAACAATGGCTCTGTTACAAAAATAAAACCAATTAATAAATGGAACCACATGAAACTGAAAAACTTCTGTAAGTCAAAGGACACCTTCAATAGTACAAAATGTACTAAATAGTGCAAAATAGTGTACAGATTGGAAAAAGATCTTCCCTCAGTGAGACATCTGTCTGAGGCCTAATATCCAAAATATATAAGGAAATCAAGAAGTTAAAAAACCAACAAACCAAATAGCCTAACTCAAAAATGGAGTACAGAGCTAAATAGAGAATTCTTAACAGAGGACTCTCTAATGGTCAAGAAACACTTTAAAAATGTTCAATATCCTCAGTCATCAGGGAAATGCAAATCAAAACACCTTACACCCATCAGAATGGCTAAGATGAAAAACAAGTGACAGCACATTCTGGGGAGGATGTGGAATAAAGGACCTGTGGGCACCTATGGACACCTGCATTTTGTCACACAAGTCAAAGCCATAAAATGGAAACTCCTATATTCCTAGTGAGAGTGAAAATGTATGCAACCACAATGGAAATAACTTTGGTAGTTTCTCAGGAAATTGGGAATATTTCTACCTCAAGATCAACTTATACCACTCCTGGCCATATATCCAAAAGATACTTCACCATCCCATAAGTATACTTGCTCAATTATGTCCACAGTAGCTTTATTCATAACAGACAGAAACTGAAAACAACCCAGATGTCCCTCAACTAAAAATGGATAAAGAAAATGTGGTTCATTTACACACTGGGATACTATTCACTATGCAGCTATTAAAAAGAAGGACATTATGAATTTTTCAGGGTAGTAGATGGAAATAGAAAACATCATCCTGAGTGAGGTAACCCAGACCCAAAAGTACAGGCATGAGACGTACTCACTTAAAGTGGATATTAGTCATAAAGTACAACCCACGGAAAGAAAGAAGACAATCTAACAAGGAGTGTCTAAGGGAGCATGGTAGAATCTTTCTCAGAAGAGGAAATAAAACAGATAGAGTTGGATAGAGGGAGGAAACTCAGAGGGAGAAGGGAGGAAAAGAAGAGTACGGCAGGAGATCAATTGTAGGAAGATAACAGGAGATGGAACAGAAATTGGTGGTGGGATGTAGTAGGGGCATCTCTAGGGCATGTCAGAGACCTTGGACGAGGGGAGGCCATAGGGTGTTTATGGGGGTGATTCTAGTTGAGAATCTTAGTGCTGGGGAACATCGATACTGAAGTGGGCAATGCCTGTAGCCAGGCAGCACTCCCAGTGAAGCAATAAACTCATCCAGACCATCTTCCAGAAATGGGGAAATGGCCAACCAATACTGTTTAAATTGAGTCCCATCCCTTGGGAAAGATCCAATCCTGAGACTATTAATGATACCCTGTTAGGATTGCATAGAGGAGACTAGCATAATTGTCCTCTGAGAGGCTCCACCCAGTAGCCAAAGTAAAGAGAAGCAGAGAACACAGTTAAACATTAAGTGGAGCTCAGGGAGTCTTGTGGAAGTGTTGGAGGAAGATTGAGGGACCAAGAGGGAATAGGAACTCTATAGGAATTCCAACAGAGTCCACAAACCAGGACCCTTGTGGCCTCCCAGAGACTAAACCACCAACCAAAGTGTGAGCATGGGATAGACCTAAGGTCTCTGTACATATGCCACAGATGTGCAGCTTGGTCTTCAGGTGAGTCTCCCAACAACTGGAGCAGGGGCTGTCCTTGAATCTGTTGCCTTCCTCTGGATCCTGTTCCCTTTCCTGGGCTGCCTTGTCAAGCTTCAGTGAGAGAAGAATATGCCTGGTTCTATAATAATTTGATGCATGGTGTGTGGAAGAACACCAAGGCCCCACTCCCTTTTCAGAGGAGAAGGGGAGTGAGAAATTGGGAGAGAAATAAACAATTTCACAACTTAATTCTTACATATATCACTGATATAACCATGTCATGTTATGTAGGCGGTAATAGTCCATCGTCAGAGGCATGTTGCATCTAAAATCATTTGCTGTTTTTCCTAGAGGTTTCTCCATGCTCTGTCATCTATTGCTGGCTGTGATGAATCTGTCGGTCATTGTGTTTCCCTTCAGAAAAATCATCCAAGCTCCTACATTCAAATGAGCACTCATTCATCTGATTAACATATATCAACATAGAGATGCATAAAGGTTTCTTCTATTTAGATATTGCAATAATAATTCTCACAAGTGGAAAAGAGGAAATGAACAAAGGGAATGGGCAAGGAAGAAACGGAAGGAAGCAGTACAAGAGAATAAGAGAAGAAAGTTCACGAATGTTAGGGGCCTGTTTACTGAGTCATTTTTGATCTGAGACCCAGATAGTGAGTCAAAAGAAGTTACAGAAAAAAAGTGGTTAGTGAGAAGTGTTCTTGATATTCTTTATTTTGTTAAAAAGTTCAGTAACATGAGTGCAAAATTCCTTGACAATATCTTTAAACTTTAAAAAGAATACAAGTTAAAATATAATAGCAAAAGGTTAAGTTTATACATTTGAGCATAATCAAGCAAAAGGAAAATTATCCAAGCAACGCCATTCTTCCTGATTATGTGTTTACAAGTGAAAAGGCGAAATTATGTCTAATGAATATTCCAAATTACTACATCTATTTCTGAAGATGTGGATGAGTTAACACTGATATTACTAGAATAGCTTTTTTAATATCTATGTTTGTCTTTTAAATATAAACAAAATAAAATTAACTCATGATGGGACTTTGTATTTACTTTTATTTTCCAATCAAATGATTTGCCACTAGAGATAAGCAAAACACACACACACACACACACACACACAGAGAGAGAGAGAGAGAGAGAGAGAGACAGAGACAGAGACAGACAGAGAGACAGACAGAGAGACAGACAGAGGCAGAGACAGAGACAGACAGAGACAGAGACAGAGATAGAGATAGAGACAGAGACAGAGACAGAGACAGAGACAGACAGACATACAGAGAGACAGACGAGAGAGACCTAAAATAATATCTTCCAAAACTGAGCGTATGATAAAACTTAGTTATATTATGTGAAATTATAAAATATTTTAAAAATGCAGGAGAAAAATATCACAACTCAAAATTAAACAAACCATTTCTATATATGGCACCAAAAGCTTGAGTTTAAAAAGAAAAAAATGTATCTTATTGTATCTATATTTGTATATATCAAAATTGTTTCCTTTTCCAAATATCTGGTGAAAATTAAAAGGTAAATATGGCCTTGGTACTAGAAGAAAATGATTAACAACATTATATTCAACATGTGATTTGTAATGAAGGCTGTTTAAAAAAAAAACCCATGTTAATCTAGGAAAATTGGCAAAAGCCATGAGCACATTGAATGTGCAGCTTGTATTTCCTTCTCTAAGTGAAGTGAAATGGGCCTTGTATTTTTTTCTATAAAGTGAAAGCAATAGCATTTTCCTGACATGATCAGTACTTATTTAAATTTGATTGATGTAACCTATTCTACTGACAATAATAAATCTCCTTGAATTGGTAAAAGGGATACTGCTAGGTCGTGATGACAGTTGTTTAGATTGTCATCTGTAGTCATTTTTAACCATGGGTTTATTGAAGAACATCTTTGTTTGACTGAGTACAACAGAATAAAAAAAGTATTCCTAGCTAATCTTGGCAGTATATATAGGTATCTAATTTCAGCACTTATGAGGCTGGGGCCGGAGGAATACAATGGTTTTAAAATCACAATAGAGTTGATACCAGTCTAATTTAGGATATATATCTGAGGGATGTGTGTTTGTGTGTGTGTATATATGAGTGTGTTTTGTATGTATGTGTGTGTCTATGAGTGAGAGAGTGACAGAGACAACAAGACCTATAACTCTATCTACCTATAGATCTATAGATAAATACATAGATGGAGACATAGATAATAATGACAGGTAAACAGAGGGGTAGACATGATAGATAGGTAGATAGATAGATAGATAGATAGATAGATAGATAGATAGATAGATAGATGATAGATAGATGATAGATAGATAGATAGATAGATAGATAGATAGATGCATGCATACAGCATTCAGAGATACATAGATCTAGAGAGTACCTATCATAAAGGACCTAATTGACTGGTTTTAACTACTCTGAAGAAATTGAGAGAAGGATACACACTATGACAACATTAGGTTTAAATGAGTGACCAGAGAGCTTACTGTCCCCAAAGGAACATGTCTTCTTTAGTTGGGGAAACTGAACTAAAAGACTAATGGTGCAGCTGCCTTAATTAAAATGCAAATTTAATTCTCCACTTCCCAGCACCACTTTAGACAAAATCAGTGCTTTCGTTGGAAACTCAAAAGATCTTGAAAACTGAAATATGGGACATACTGGCAATTTCATAGAGCTAAGAAACAAGACTACTTATTTCCTGCAGATTACACTTTGCAAGTAGAAACAGCCTAGTGTTCTATTTACAGAGGTAAGTTTCCTTCATTTGAGGAAGTGTCTAGGAATGTAGCTGATGTCTTATGAGTTCTTTCTTACTATCTCCCCCTCCTCTTTGGCCTGTGCCAGATTCACATCCCAGCAGGCACCAGAAGCTCCAAAATCGAAGGCCTTAAGAAGTATTGTTACTCAAGAAAAACTTGTCTACTCTACAATTTAGCTACAGAACTTGGTAAGGGACAAATATATTTCTAAGAATGAGCATGCTATCAAATTAATAAGATTGAAGAGCATTTGTTGTCTTAGAGAACAGTTTGTAGTCTTGTAGAAACTTTCATTCAGAGTTGTAGATGGTTAATTTTTTTAAATTAGGGTTCGTTCACTTAGCCTTTATCTATGTGTATGAGAATTCTGAAAGACGATCTCTTCACGAAAAATGATGGAACACAAATTTATGAAAAGAACTTGGATCTTTAGTGATTATATGTAATGCCCCTCTGGAAGTCGAGAATCACCCTGAAAAAAATAATTCTTCCTGATGTCAGGTTTACTAATTTCTCACTGAAGAAGCACATGTGACATCGCACATAACATTGATAATTATTGCCTTATTCAGTTCAGTAAGTTACATGTCTTAGGAATATTTTCCCCATAGTTCTGGATGCTGAAAGTATAGATGTGAACAGTGTGATCACACTGAGAGCATTTTCTCAGGAGCAGAGTCCCATCTGCTCACTCAGCGAATGGATAGGGAGCAGACAGAATCATACAATCTCTCTCTCTTTTTTTATTAGATATATTCTTTATTTACATTTCAAGTGTTATCTCCTTTCCTGGTCCCCCCTCCCATGAAATCTCTTAAAAGGACCTTAAACTTCTCATGATGGCCCTAATATCATGACCTCAATACTAATAACTCATTCTGCTTCCTAACCGCATCATACAGAGAATTTTGACTAAAATATTTGAATTTGGAGACACAGATATTCACTATATAATAATGTGCAGCAAGATATATACAGATGCCCCTATAATGACATGACCATTATCAGAATGAGATATTTAAGAGTTTGATATTTATATTTATAGAAATATTGTTTATATTTATATTTTATACATATATTACTTTTATAGTTTAGGTATATTGTTATTGACTAATTCAACTTTTTTTTCTAATTCCTCTTATACTTCTATTTAATAAAATATGTGTTGATTACTCAGACTTTGTACATCCATGTGTAAATTATAAAATATTTAAGAGGGAATTTGACATAGTTAACACAACAAATGAGTATTAGCCAAATGTCACTTCCTTTTATTTCATTTGGGACAAAAATATAAATAAGTTATCCATATTATATTAAGGTAAAGAGAGATGACAATGGTCAGTTAACCAGAAACAAAACCAAACTTTATACTTGGACAATTTAGCTATGCCAGAATGGCAACAATTTAAATATTTTCTTTATTTGAGGATAGTATCTCTCCTATTGCTATATAATGCATAATCCAATGGGGCTATGATTCAACAGCAATGATTTTATAATAAAAGCCACTGCAAACTTCCAGCTACTGTCTACTTTGCTGTTGATCACCTTACAGGAACAACATTAGCACTCCTAGTTTCTAGTGTATCTTGTGCTTAAGCTTTACTGAGTTTGGACCAACTGTGTGCACTGGTGTTCCTCAGGAGATGAAAGTAGGTGGACTTGAGTATGAGTTCCTTTTTGCTCCTGGAAGATTGACTCAGCTCCTACTCATTCTAGTAGATTCTAGTTTGACTAAACTCTTGGCACACTTAGTCTCCCATGCCCAATACTAAGTGAACTTTCCCATAGCATATTTTGGAATACCTCCTTCACAAACTTCAGAATTGGTCAGAATCTGATTCTTTTAATACCTGTATATGGAGTTCCTATGAAGAAATACTGAAGTACATCCATGCAAAACTGATTGAACAGAAAAACAAAATATTGATAGTGACTAATAATGAGAAAATTTATATAAGGTAAGTATTACTATTCCACTGTTCTTCTTTAGTTGTGGTGATAGAATATTCTTGGCCCAGGGAGTGACACTTTTAGGAAGGGTGCTCTTTTTAGAGTATGTGTGGCCTTGTTGGAAGAAGTGTGTTTCTGGGGGCATCGGCTTCGAGACCCTCCTTCTAGCTGCCCTTGCATATGTTTGTGTGTGAGCATGCATGTGTGTGTGCATGTGCGTGTGCATGTGTGTATGTATGTGCATGTATGTATGCATGTATTTGGGCTCTTTTGTATGTATGAAGTTTGCAGATAAGAGGAATGAATTTTAGCATATAGATAGATAGGTAGATAGATAGATAGATAGATAGATAGATATGTCTGGATGCTCAAAATACTGCAAAGAGAACTGCATGTTCTCTTTGACAGTTGCATTGTGGTTTCAAATGTTTATACTTCCATGTTTAAATTGGAGTAAGTGAAGAAAGCGACTCCTGGGAGATGATGTCTTAAGGGAGGGGAGGGTGTTATTGCATACTTGATATGAAAGTAGAGCTCCATGGATACAAAGCTTGATCAGGGTTGAGGTAAGAGAATGGCAGCAACAAGGATCTAGAGGTAGAAGTACTAAACGACAGTCAACACCTTAGGATTTGTTAGATATTTAAAACGTGTTAAAATAAAACTTTAAAGAGACATATTGTGCATTGCCAAATAATGCTGCTTCTAGAAACCATGTGTTATTAAAACACCAAATAAACAAAAACAAAAAGCAAATCCAAATCCCATTATCAGCATCAAGGTATCTCCTTCTTAATCATTCACTGGTAGAAGCTAATCATGTGATTCAGGATCTTGTCATTCCTCTTGGATATTCACACACATGACAAGCTGTAATGTCGAAGATACTAGCCATCTTGGTTAAGATATAGAGAGAAGTTGGTACTGTTGGAAATTTCCTCCCTGCTGTCTGGATTTCAAAACATCAGAAGGCACCCAGCAGGTTTCTGAGTATAAAGAGCTTCAGAAGTGTTATGTAGCTGTGAAACCTATAGACTGCAATATTAACCTGGTAGGAGAACTGTGCCTACTTCTTTAGTAGTGGCAAGAAGGATATAGAGTCAATCAATTTCTCTTAGACTGAATTTGATCAATATTCTATAGGAAAAAGGGTGGGTGGGTGGGGGAGCACCCTTCTAGAAGCAGGGGGAGGGAGATGGGATAGTGGGTTTGAGGAGGAATAAAACAAGAAAGGCGATAACATTTGAAATGTAAATAATATATCCAACAAAAGAAAAGAAAAAATTTATGCCAGGTACTGTAAGTCCAGTCAAACACCCGAGACTGAGGGGGTTATAGGACTAGGGCGAGGATATTAGTTATGTAGCAAAATGTTTATACTTATAGATGATACGTCCTGTCAGACTTAAGAGACACTTTACTGAAGTGTCCCTTAATAAGGAATAGGACTGACTACAGATACTTACACTACTTATGGTGCTGAGAATAAGGGACATTTAAGTGTGCAATTCTATATAAGGCCTTTATACCACATCCTCAAAGCCTGAGAGAACATCTTGAAAAGGGGTAGAAAGAGTATAGGGGCTGGAACTATGTGGGAAATCTACAAAATGTCTTCTGGATATCACATAGCATCGCAATTATGGAGTCACCACACTTACAATAGCCTCTATAGACATGCCAAAGTCAGTCATGAATGTTAGAATTTGTATGCTTAAATCCTCTCTATTTTTTTTTATTATAAATTAAGAAGAATCATTGTGTTCAGTGATGGATTAAACTCTGAGCCTACCAGGCTGCTTTGGATAACTCCCAACCCAGTTGTTACACAGCAGAGTCTAGTTAAAATCAATGGGTCAAAAGCCAAACTACTACAAGAAGAGACTTAAAGGAGGGAGAGGAGCTTGACAGCAATTGGAGTGAGAAAAAGAGAGTAAAGGCAAACAGTAATCTGAATCAAATACAGGAATGGAATTTTCTTTCTTCCTTTTCTTTTTAAAAGCTTTATTACTATATGTAAGTACAGTGTAGCTGTCTTCAGCCACACCAGAAGAGGGTGTCAGATTTCATTATGGATGGTTGTGAGCCACCATGTGGTTGCTAGGATTTGAACTCAGGACCATTGGAAGAGTAGTCAGTGCTCTTAGCTGCTGAGCCATCTCACCAGCCCAGAATGTAAATTTTCAATGCGAAATTAAATAATAAAAATAAAAACACACTCTCAAATCATCAAATTTATAAACAAAGATGGTCCTCTTAACCCACTATTATTTAAATGTAATATCAAACGAGAGCTATTCCAGGGTTACTCAGAATTTGAAATGATTAAATTTAAATTACATAAATATGTCTCCCTTAATAAAGGACCTAGGTTCCTGCTTTATAACAATAAACTAAAAATGCAAATTAAAATGTTTTCATTGTTATACTTAAAAAAAATCTTCTTGTAGATACAACAGCAATTATTGCTGGTAGAGAACTTGCCTTGCACCAAGAACTACACTAATTGCTTTATATTTATTAATTTTCTTCAAAGAATTTCATAAAGGAAATGCTATTTTTATCTCAGTTTATAAATGGGAAAAGCAAACTCCACTGAGATTGCTTTGCTTGAGGAAATATATCTAGTAAATAAGAAGCAGAAGTTTGTTAGGTAGTCTGATTTAAGAATGTATTCAATTGCCTCTTTGACAATATTTTTAAATTTAAATGATGTCATTGAAATATATCAAAACATGAATCAACTGTAATAAAATGCTAAAATTGATCTTCTGACTTACATAATTATATTTATTTTTTTAGGCCACATGAAATGTGTCCAAAGTGAGAGATAGAAGTATCATATAAATAGTATAAATATTTCTCACATATAAACACATGCCAGTATATTCATTTTTATCTATGTATATACTTTTCATATTATGCTGCATAAAAGCAATTGGCAATAAAACAGAAATGCATTAATTAACAATATATTCATCATTTCTCTGCAACCCTATTCCTAAGTGCACAAATACCTTTTGGGTTCAACTGTAAATGTTATCTGCCCATTACAGGAAATAAAGCTGAGGACAACTTTATTCTGTGTTGGAAATATTTTTCTGAGGCTGGAGAGACGGCACATTGAGAATGGGCACAAACCCTCATATCACAGCTGTACGTGGAAATCGAATAGGAGGTAAAGGGTGCCAATTCCAGGCAAAAATATCAGAGACATGCCCTTCCCGCTGTTGGGAGCTCCACCAGAACACCCAGCTACACAACCATGGGATACATGCTGAGGACCTAGGTCAGACCCATAGAGGGTCTGTGATACTTTTCAGTCTCTGTGAGATCCTATGAGCCCTGCTTAGTTGATTGTGTGGGCCATGTTCTTCTGGTAACTTTGACTCCTCTCCAACAATCTTTTCTCTTCCTCTTCTGTGGGTATCCTCTGGGGCTTTCTAATGTTCAACTGTGGATCTCTGTATCTGAAACCCTCCGTCGCTGGATGATGCATCTATGATGAAAACTGGGCTAGACACTAATCTACGCGTATAGCAGAACATACTCAGGAATCATTTCATTGACTTTCTTATGTTAAATAGTTATGGTTCATTACAGTCTTGTATTATGAAGAGAAGTGCTAGGTGTTAAAGTTAATATTACCAGGAACGAAGAAATACTTTAATGTACTTTTTTTCTGATCCTGGACTGTTGTCTTTAAATTTCACCTTCAGAGGACTGCTGGGTCTGGGTTCAGTCAGAGAAGATACACCTAACCCTCAAGAGACTGGTGGCCCCAGGGAGTAGGGAGGTCTGGTGCAGTGGCTGATGGAGGATTGGGAACATCCCTATGGAGAGGAGGATGTGGAACGGTCAGAAGATGGACCAGGAGGGGGATAAAATTTGGATTATAAAAAACATATTAAATAAAAAATTTTAAAAAAGGAACCTCTTCATTGTCTTTCTCATTGATTTACAAGTGCAATTGTTTCTCATTTTATTGATAATGTAAGCCTAGACATGTACATTCTAATACAGAAAAGGGCAATTACCCATAACCTCTGTTAATGATTATTTGGATGATTTCAATCTTCACTCTAGAACTTTCTGATTTTCTTTCTTTCTTTTTCTTGATTGATTACTGTTTCGTCTTGGTATTGTTTAAAGGTTATTATATTCAAAAAATGAGATATAATCCATGCTTAATGATTATTTTATTCAAAAGTGTCTTGGCTGGGAATTCACTGACACATTTTCATAGATAGTATAAAAACATTCTATGTATGATATCTTATATAATCTGCACTTTATTTAATTCATGTCATGAATTTTTAGTTAGTACTGACAATTTCAGATATTTTCTCTCAGGAAAGTATGAGTAATCAAAATTCAGGGATGATTTCTCAATAACGCTTAGGCTTAAACAATCCCTTAGCTCTAAAAAGCCTTGGAAATCTTCATTTTTACCCTCCTGTAATATGTTATACAGAATTTAGTACATAATTAAAAAGAAATCTTTACCCCAATTGCCTGAGCTTCTGCTGAGTTCTATTTTATGTTTTATTATTCATTTATCAATTATGAATTGCTTCTTTTGAAATAAGGTTTGGCTCTGAAGCCCCTCCAAACCTGCAGAACACCTCCTGCTTCACTTCCAAAGCACTATGATTACAGGTGTGAGCCACTACTCTTGAAGTGTTTTCTAAGATTACCTTCTGTTTGCTGTATTCCAGGCTTTTTAAAATGATTCTTAGTTGAGTTTCTGCTTTGATCTTTTTCTTCTTGCCCTAATTCTTGTGAGCATTATTAACTTAAATTTCTTTGTCTAATATTATTACAACAAAGATCTTGGGAATGAAGAAATAAGAATAAATTTAAAAAGTATTGTCCTTAGCAATAGGCCCATGTGGTCAGATTGAGGAGAGCAACATAAAATCTTCACAACAGCCTGAGTTGTTTGAGAGTCATTTCATTTGGTCACAAGAGAAGGCAGTTGGTACATTCTCATACAGAATAGTACATTATTTAGCAATGTGTGTGTGTATGTATATGCATATATAATAACTGTACTAGCTTTCTAAGTATCCCTCAAATGGCTCTTACATCTAGCTGTCTCTCCCTATATTCTCTCCCTCATTCATCCCTTTCCTTCTGTTTCTCACATGATTCTGCCATTCCAGTCAACCTCCATCACCTATCTAGAACTTTTTACTCTCTTTCCCTTTCTTAGTGTAATGTGTCTTCTCCTTGTCTCTTACTCAATACCTAGCGTTTGTGGTTCTTTGGATTGTAGCTTGCATATCATTGACTTGACATCTAATATGCACACATAAGCAAATCAATAAAATATTTGTCTTTTGGGGTCTAGGATACCTCAGGATTTTTTTTGCCTAGTTCCATATATTTAACTGCATTCTTCATTATTTCACTTTTTAAACAGCAGAATAAAATTGCACTGTGTAAATGTACTATATTTGCTTTACTCATTTGACTGTCGAGGGGCACTTTGGTTGTTTTTAGTTTCTTGCTCTTATTAGAACTGCAATGAATGTGGCTGAACAAATTTCTCTGTGGTAGGATGAAGTGCCATTAGGGTATATACCAAGAATGGTATAATTGGATTTTGAGGTATATCTATTCCCATCTTCCTGAGAAATCACCACAGTGATTTTTTTTCTACAGTGCATTTACAAATTTGAAGTCTCACCTTCCTCTACCTCTTCACCAACACGATCTGTGATTGATGGGTGTGAATGATTGATATCCACTATTTCCTGTGTTGTGCTTTAAATTTGGTTGCAGATTGTGAAGCAAGAGTATTGAGGGTAAAAGTCTCAGCACATATTTCCAATTATTTTCTCTTCTCGATCCTTGACAGGGTAACTCAGCCATAAATGATTACCTTAGCTAATTGCCTTTAGCCTACTAAAAAGAAAAAAAAAGTATCTTGCACATATCTTTCATTTCTCATCAATCCCCTACTGCCCAACAGACCCTGACAGCCTCATCTTCATGGGCATTGGAGAATTCTCACATCATGCAATGTTAGCGAAAATAGTACGTTCACAAATTTCCCTTTCCTGTTTGACATAGAAGAGACTGTGTTCAATAAATAAATAAATAAACCCTAAAAATATACAACTTAAAAAAAACATTTGCAACATAAATGTGAGGCCTTGAGGATATGCAATTAGAGTAATTTGTAAGACAGTCCTACTGGGGCAAGCAGACTCCATAGGGCACAATGGTCATTAGACAAATAGACAACTCACGATCAGGGGTTAATGATAAAGCTTAGACTCAAAGCTCAGTGGGTGTGCAGAAGACTAGCTTGTTCCAAGGGTGCTTAATATTGTAGTGGGAAGAAAGGCAGATTTCTTGGCAACGTCCAGTAATATGATGGAGAAGAAGGACCCAGGACTACATGGATGCAGGATATAAGGAGAGACATGCATTTGATCCAGGTAGAAGGACAAGCAGTATTTTATGAGCAATTTAAAAGCAGATATAGCTCTGGCCAGATGGCTCAATGAATAAAGGCTTTTGTCAACAAGCCTGATGACCTGATTTAAATAACTTGTCTATACATGGTAGAAGGAGAGAACTAGCTCCACATGGTTTTCCTATGACCTCTACATACCTGCATTTGCATATGAGCACTACACACACATACACACACATGTACACACAGACATACATCAACACACACATGCACACACAGTGCACTCACATATATAAGAGAAATAGAAAGAGAAGTGTGAGAAATAAATAAGTTTAATAAATTAAAAAATAAATGCAAATAAAGTGTAGATTAATGGATCACTAAAAATGGTATGACAGCAAATTTGTATAAACATTTTTGTGAATGTATGTCTATCTATATGTATATATGTATCTTCCAAATAATTTGCATTAAATGATAGAATTTCTTACAGTTCTTTTAAATAAAAGCAACATGTTGATATATATATATATATAAAATATGTGTGTATGTGTGTATGTGTATGTTTGTGTACAGATATATATGGTACTGTATATGACTATAGCTGTCTATGTTATGTTGATGAGCACAGGAAGTTTCTTCATGTAGCATTTAGAGTGTATAAATAGTTTTCTATAATTTTGGAATAGGTAAATGTATAAACAATCATGAAAATCAAGTGTTGCCTGAACGGGGACTGTTCACTGCCCGACCAGAACTGACTTTGAGGGATGGAGGTGAGGTGGTGCAGAGGTGACACAGACTCTGGGAGCGGATGAAAAATGCCACACCAAGCTCTCTGAACAATGCTGCCAGTTCCTTTAATATCTCTACCCACGCCCCCACTGGTCCCAAGAAAGATCTCTTCTAAACAGCAGTGTCTGATTGGTTAGCATTTTCTGCACCATCAAGCCTTGGTTTCTTAGGCAGTCCTTAATGAAGTCCTCCTGAAGGAGATGCTTTTGGAGCTGCAAGGTTCCCAGCGTTTACATAGAGGCAGCCCCTGCTGTTCTTGTTGCTACAATCAAGTAGTAGGGAAAAGACATTCTATGGACACACCACTGCCATCTCCAATAATAGAAAGTACCACAGAATGAAGCTGCATCCTAAGCTCTTTTAGGGAATCAAGATGCCCAGGTCCCCAGTTCTCTCTGCTATGTCTTTGCAAAACAGGAATACTAGTTTTGACTTATTTCAGCAATATTCATAGTCCTGAACTGAGCACAATGACTGTGAATGACTACAAGTCAGGTCTTGAAAATGAATTCTCCAGATAAGTCCTCCTGAGTTACAAGAATGTAAACAGCAGCAAATTTCAAAGTTATATAGCTTCCTTGGATGGCATTTGATACTCCATTTTGTAAATGAACCATTTACAAAATGGAGTATGTGTATCCATTCCTCTGTTGAGGGACATCTGGGTTGTTTCCAGTTTCTGTCTATTATAAATAAGGCTGCTATTAACATAGTGGAGCATATTACATGTTGGAGCATCTTCTGGGTATATGCCCAGGACTGGAAGAATCCAGATGTCCTTCAAAGAAGGAATGGATGCAGAAAATGTGGTACATTTACACAATGAATTACTACTCAGCTATTAAAAACAATGAATTCATGAAATTATTAGGCAAATGAATAGAACTAGAAAAATATCATTTTGAGTGAGGTAACTCAGTCACAAAAGAACACACATGGTGTGCACTCCTTGATAACTGGATATTAGCCTAAAAGCTCAGAATACCCAAGACACAATTCACAAACCAAGGGAAGCTCAAGCAGAAGGACGACCAAAGTGTGGATGCTTCTAAAATTCTTTATATTCAAAGATCTAGTCAGTTACTTCCCTCTGATTCTCAGCTGTCCAATATAGACATTTTATGAGTTAGCTCTAATGCTGCTTTGTACTCGTTGTGCATATCTACTGCAATTGTGAGTTATATAGAAGGGACTAAGCAATGAAATACAACAGTTAGATCTATATCATAACTGAAGGTGAGTCTCTGTCCTGAACAGCACTCTTAGGTTCTTCCACCATGGCTGTTTATCTGGTAAAGCTAAAAAATTACATGGGTGACATCACATATATCTTGAAGGGATACTGCTAAAGCACATCTCCACATATCATGGCTAGCACATGTTTTTCCGTCCCATGCCATAATAAAGGGGGAACTACAAAATTCTTATCCTCTAGAAGTCTTCTTAACACCTAATTCAAAATATTCCCATGTCAAGTATTGAGCACCATTTATGTCAAAGAAGATTCATGAAAATGTTCATTACATCTTTTCAAACGAATATCAATAGGACACTGTCTCTGAATGCAGAACATACAAGAAGATTGTCTTGAAGTAAGGAGTTTCAAGACAAACTGCCCCAGCCACTGTTATCACTGCAAATATGCAGAGAAGCTGGGATCATCCCATAGTCTACTTTATGAGAAGATTAGCATGTCAATAACACATCACACTATATTCTAATAAAATAATGATCAGTACATCTCCATATTTCTTCAACTTACACAGATTTGGATACAAGAGTATACATCATACATTTTTAACCTAAAAATCTGCTTATAAATAATACAGTCTATGAGATCCAGGCATGTATAGTATATTTCCCAACAAATTATTAACACTGTGGTTTTTTTTTTTTTTTAAAAATGTTTTAAATAGATTGCTTAAAGAGAAAACAAAGCAACAAAAATATTTACTGTGCAATAGTAATAGATAAATATGATTCCATATGCTTTAGATTTTCTCTTGAAAACCATCGCACAGTAAAAATACATGTGAAAATATATTCTGATCGTTCATGCAATTTCTAGACAAGTAGTAAGTGCTCTCCTCATTTTCCTGATAGCGATAATAAACCATGGCTTCTATATCCTTGCCATGTGCTATTAGCAATCACTTAGAGCAGAAGCCTGCTCAGTTGAGTAGGTAAGGCACAGCAGGCTTTGGGGAGAGTGGCCAATAATCAGCAGGTTTATTGGATCTGCCAGCAGGTAAATTATTTTAAAACTTTAGCCTGCTGGGATTTTGTTCTCTGAAGAGTCTGTTTGTGTTTTGACTTTGCTACATCTTTTGTAGTAGTGAATTTCGCATTAGCACACACCAGCCAGAAATTCTGACACCTAGATCAGAGGGAGTTAATTACTCACCAGTAGGGGTCATTACCAGTGAGCTTGCACTTAACACTGGAGAAATAGGAATTGACAGTTGTAATTATGTGGTTGCAAGGAAACCAATCTTAGGAGTGTATTTTCAGAATCTGGACTTCCATGCATTTATTTATTGTATGAAAGTTATTTGAGTTAAGTAAAAGCATCTTCAGATGCAACAAAGTGGTAAATTAAGCTGTTGACACTGGAGAATAACGGAGAAAAAGAATAATTAACTGATTTTTTTTTTGTGACTCATATAATTTCTTATGCAATATTGAGCCTGGCTTGATCATAGTGTTCTCCAATTGTAATTGCTGATAGGAGCAATTTGTTGTGGTTTGCTTTGTACTGAACACTGCAATGTGATATGTATTGCACCTAATTCTTTTAAAACTCAACCAGAGGATTACTTTTTCCATAGTTTAGTATAGAAATAAAATCACTGTGATGTTGTGTAAGTAACTTTCTAGTAGTAAACTTACTTACTAGTTCTAGTAGGAACTTTGAAAATGTCCTAAACATATGGTGACCCCAAAATATTAGATGATTTTAAATACTCCCATAGAATCACAATGTCGCATGTCAAGTTGTTATAACACATTTAACTCTTCAAAAACAGTGCAAGATGGTCTTATGAGAATGAAAATTCAACTCCCTCTAAATCAAATTATAAAGTATTTATTAATTGAAAATAAAAATTAAACTAGAATCAGAGTTTGCCAAAAAAGTAAATCACGGTTATCAAACTATGAGCTTTTTATATCTCCCTGTGCTAGCCATAACTATCTCTTTGTCCAAGGGTGATGTTGTAAATTTATAAAAGTGGTATCAATAATCTAAATGCATAGGTTCAGATCATGTTTGGCAAAATAAAGAAGAACTTTGGGACCACTATCAGTTGTTTACTTTGCACTAAGTGGGCATTTGTCTAAACAAATGAGCAAATTACTATCACTTACTCTTCTCCAGAACACATATCTTTACTACCATAGCCAAAGGAATAAATGTAAATTTGGTTTGTTTTTGATCCAGAAATGAGGAAGTCTTAATAATCCTTTGAAAACTGCCAAATGCCTTGTGAAAAAGCAAGAGCAGCAACTCTGAAATCCTTCAGGGAGCCTGCAGGGGACTTTTACTCTTATTTTTCATTCTACATTTAATAGAGAAGCATACAAATCTAAGACAAAGCAGGTATCTTATGCAACTGGATTTTAAATAGTTAATCTGGGCATTGTGCTGGAGTGTGAATTCTAGAGATAAGAGCTGGGATTTTGTCAATAAAATGAAAAGCATAGCTAAGGGTTATAGTCATCAGAATTTTGTTGATGGAGATAGAGACTAGTAAATGGATTATGATATGTGGAGAGAGAATCAACAAGATGTGTAGGTACTTTATTTTTGTGCAGATGCTTTCTTTTATAAGACAAGTGTGATAGAAGAGCTGAAAATATTGAGAGTATTTGGAAGGGGTAATTAAAGTGAAAATAAACCAACTGTCTATTGAGAATTCCCTTCCCACACTAAGCAAATTAATAGAGATTCAGCTTGATTTTGGAGAAGAATAGACTGAACTTTGAAGAAAATGTCTACTCACTCCATGGAAACAGTCTTGGCTCTAGCTACAATTTCCAATAGTACTTGCATGGTTGGTAGCAGTAGGGGTACTCAGTGTTTTGTACTTGTTTTTATGACTGTCTTTACCAAAATGCTATCAGCTGATGGCTCTCTGCTAAGAGACATTGGGGAATTTCATCAATTAAAATGATTAAATTTGCATTAATGTTTCTGCTACAAGAAATCTATGGTATATAAGCACGATACAGTCAGAGTTGAATAAATACGTGCTAGTTTTTAAGCAATAAATTAATTGAATGTAACTTGAAAGAATGTTTGCTGAGTGAGCATCAAAGAATTTTTTTGTTAAAAGTTTTGTTTGTCATTGACTCTACAGAATCTAGAAACTCCTGGAAAATGGGGCCATTGGGCATCAGCCTGTGGGGTTTTCTCCTATCCATTGTGAGTGATATCACTCACCATCAGAGATTTTATACACACACACAGACACAGACACAGACACACACACACACACACACACACACACACACATATATATATATATATGGGGAGAGAGAGAGAGAGAGAGAGAGAGAGAGAGAGAGAGAGAGAGAGAGAGAGAGAGAGAGAGAGATTTAGAGGAGAAGACACAGCAGAAGATCTTGAAATACACACACACACACACACACACACAATGAGACAGCAACACATATTTATTCACTCCTTTCTTACTAAACGTAGATGTCTTGTACCAGTTACTCTAAGCTCCAGTATTCTTGACATCTCCACTATGACAGAATGTATCATGAACTGAGTTGAAAGCTAAAATAAATTCTTTCTCTCTTAACTATTTCTTTCAATAGTTTTGCCACAGAAAATATTAAGCCATAAAGGATCAACACTCAAGATATTTATAGATAAGTAGGATATGACAAAAAAGATAATTAGACTATTTTCCCTCTTGATTAAAATTACAATTATTCCTCCAAAAGAATTTGGCCTTGCAGTTCAATGAATACAAATGATATCACTCTCCAATATTAAAAATTTACTAAAATTATTGAGTGAACACTCAAAAGATCTCTATTATCTTTGTATTCAATGCTAGTTGATATAAGGGTCAATCACACAGACATAGGTCATATGACTTGTACTGCATTTGTGTGGAGATTAGAGACTATTCTGGAAATTGTTTAAACTATTTATTATATAGTTAATATTTTAAAATATTCCTATAAAATAAATAGACCATTTATAAAATGTAACGATAAAGCTAATGAAAATGAATCTTTTCCTACTACTGTTTATATTAAATAAGATCTTTTAGAGAAAGTACTAAAAGTCATTCTTTAACATGAAAATTAATCTCTAAATTAAATGCAAAAGATAAATAACATAGTGCCCAAAGTCCCTTATTTTTTCAGACCCAAAGAAATGATCATTTACATGTAGTAAAGGATACAGATCATATGTTAACTTACTCATAAATAACATAAATAAGAAAAATGTATTCTAAGTAGGATAATTTTCTTACAATACCAAAATAATTTACATACTTTTCCCTCTCTGATTCTTCCAGACATTTACACTGGAGTGATTTTTTTTTAATAAAGGAAATATACACCCTTACAAGTTTCAGTGACTTTATATATAAGAATGGCCTTCATAGGTTAATGTGTTTGAATACTTGGTCTTTATTTGTATAATTCTTTGTGGGCAGATTAGAAGGTGTTGCCTTGGAGAATGTCAGTGTGAGTTTGCTTTGAAGTTTTTAGAAGACTTGAGCTATTCCCAGTCTCTCTCTCTCTCTCTCTCTCTCTCTCTCTCTCTCTCTCTCTCTCTCTCTCTGTGTGTGTGTGTGTGTGTGTGTGTGTGTGCGTGTGTGTTTGTATCTCCTTGTTGGTCCTCAAAATATAAGCTCTTTGTTACTGCAACAGAATCGTGCCTGACTTCTTGATACCTGATGAAGATCATGGACTCTAGCCCTTTGAAAGTGTAAACCCTACAAAAACATTTATTTTAAATGTTGCTTTCATTAGGATGGCTTATGACATCAATAGAACAATAAATAAGATAATATCTTTGGAGAATACTGAGCAGTGGGAAAATAATCAGTTACATATTCTTGAGAGATAGCAATAGCAATTTGTTTAATGATATCAAAACATACTGAATTAATCTTATGAATGCAAAATAATCCTGTGACTGGGCTCACTCTTGAGTTACAGTGTAATAATTAATTTAGCATTAGATTTATGAAAGAATTACTTACAGAAACTAGTTACACTTTGCTGTAACTAAGTCTTAATAATTAATTATAAAGTTCAGATATTTTCTATAAAAGTTCATTATTAAGCATTATTAAACACAATCAAGATATAAGAAGGTCCTGGCTAGTAAAAAAGAGAGAGAGAGAAACATCCAAGCGGTTTTTCAATGTGGAATAATCAAACTGACCCACGTGTCACAATGTTCCCTGTTTCAAGGAATATTATGCCACGTGTATTTTAACTGGAAAATAATGAGAAGTTCCTTCCATTCAATAACATGTCAGTTTTAATCATAGCCTGGGTTCAGAGAAATATCAAAATATTTGTCAGATCATTGGTGGTGATAAAACAGAGACTTTATTTAAAATAGCATTTAGATCTTTTTCTTGTTTAAAGTGCTCTTTGATATTATTTAAAATTATCTTTCATGGATTGTATGATTAAAATATGGAGTATTTAAAAATAATATGTAAAGTAAATTATATGTCAGGGAGTGAATGCTTAACAGTAAACTTTTGGGTGACATGATGTTTGAGGACTAAGAGGAGGATGGATTGAATATAACTAATAATCAAAGGAATATAATATTTGTAGAAGATAATATTAAGGAATTAGAAACAAAGAAGTGATATAGAGTCAAATATTTGTTTGGATAAAGAGAGAGAGGAAATATTAATGCAGAATTTCAGAAATAGTCTATATATTCTAATTGACCGAGCTTATGGTTCATAAAAATAAAAACAATTATAACAACCAAAAAACTTGATTGTTCTTTAAGGGATATGTTATTCTTTGAAAAAAATTAAAGCCTTATTATTGCTATATAAATCAAGCAAAAGAGAAAATATAAAAGAAAATAAGGAAATTCTATAGAGCATAACATGGAAAATGACCATCTTTAGTTTAATACTGAGAGATGGATGAAAGCATAATATTCAAAAATTTAACATCAATAATCTTCTCAGATACTTTTTGTCATATATGACTAGAGTCTAATGGTCAAGTTGCACAGGCAATATTGGAATGCATCGAGTGATATCAACATGTTCAACATATTTTTTTCAAAATTATATAAATACACAAGCTATATAACAAATATATATGCATTGTCTGTCAAAGTGCTAAATTTATTTTGGCAACAAAACAGAGAAATAAAGTTCTGGCTATGTTTTGGAGAAATTGTGTTCTGGCTAGTTTATGCCCATGTTAAACAAGCTAGAGTCATCTGAATGGAGGGATCCTTGAAGTAATTCCTCCCAATGATCCATTTGTAATGTATTTTCTTAATTGATGATTGGATTAATGAATGAGGTTCCAGACCATTGTGTATGGCCCCATTCCTGGGATGGTGGTCCTGGGATGGCGGTCCTGGGATGGCGGTCCTGGGATGGCGGTCCTGGGATGGTGGTCCTGGGATGGTGGTCCTGGGATGGCGGTCCTGGGATGGCGGTCCTGGGATGGCGGTCCTGGGATGGCAGTCCTGGGATGGCGGTCCTGGGATGGCGGTCCTGGGATGGCGGTCCTGGGATGGCGGTCCTGGGATGGCGGTCCTGGGATAGCGGTCCTGGGATGGCGGTCCTGGGTTCTATTAGAAAGCAGGCTGAACAAGCCATGATGAGCAAGCCAATAAGCATCACACCTCCATAGTCCCTGCATTCAGCATTGCATGAGTCCCTGCGTGACTTCCTCTAATGAACAGTGATGGGGAATTGTAAGACAAATAAACCCTTTCTTTTCCAAGTTACATGTTGATGATGTTTCATCACAGCAATAGAAACCCTAAGATAAATAGGAAATAGGATATCAGTTTGTAGCCGAAGCAGTAGTTATGGAATTGTGAGATATACACAGTTTAACTTATTTTTAAGGTTTTGTAATATTGGATGTGATCACGTTATTTTTTGTTGTAAAGACAGATGGGAAAGTAAAAATTGGGTATAAGACAAGGGTTGACACTCAGTTGGGAAAGCCTTTCTGAAAATAAAACTAAAAATAAAAGAAGAATCATTATGATATTGCAAGATTAAATTTTTAGTTAGAAGATTGCTAAAAAATAATTTACCATTTACTATTTTATAAAATAGATACCTCAACTTCTGGATATCCAAATTTAGTAACTCAAGAATTAGTTATATGCACTGAAATCAATTATAGATATTTTACTTTTATGCTTCATTGGGATTTTCATTGGTGAACGAAGACAATGCATAATAATGTATATATAATAACCTATGTCACAAGGCAGAAAGTGAAAATGCACCTCTTTTGGCTGCCTTTGTGATAAAGAAAACATTTTAAAACATCATCGTCAGTTAATTATTGCTTACTGTCTGTGTTTCTTCCTTAGAATAGAAATTACAGTTCTTCCAATCATCCTGCATTGTTCCCGTGATTCACTGTCACTCGGAAATATGATGTATTCCAGCCTCCACTGACTTTGAAATTTGTATGTTATATATTGACCAAAAAGAAAATCTAAAAAGACATGATGACAGTACACTTTGTGGATGAGAATTTTAAAGATTTCGTGAGTTTCTGTTTGATCCTAACCACTTGGCCTTTTCCCTGACAAGATTTCAAACAGTACATTCTTTCAAATTGAGTCTTTCAATGAAAAGTTGCGCATCAGATGAGCCGTGTGACCTACAGTCTGCCTGCAGGCCCAACAGAGACAAACCCTTGCAAGGTGAGCAGAGTTCAGCTTGGCACAAGAAGAGACTTGCTGAATTGTAGCTAAGAGAATGTATTTGTAGGAAAAAGCTACAGAAATGGGTACCTTTTTTGAAGCACGGTTGTAGGAAAAGTTGAATACTGATTCTTCACTTGACCTTGTCCTAGAAATAGACAGACATGCATGCTCTATATATCCATATATGAAGTATTTCTATAATGTTGTGTATGTTCACACATATTTTTAATTCATAGGCAAAGGCAGAATCATATTTAATATGTATTACTTTGGAAAAAATATATAAATGGATATCATTTTTTGAATTTTGACAATTTCTCTGGGCTAATAATACGTAGTTACTACACGTTTCATGTGGTAGTGTTGAGAACGCCAGTTGAGATTGATGTTACAGCTATCAAGTACTAGGTAATGAGATCCTTATCCTGGAGAATTTGGTAACTGCCTGGTATTCTTCCAGTGACCTGGAATCATGTTCTTACTCTCAGCACTTTATAGACTCCTGCTTTCTGCCATATTGGCGCTCCATCTACATGATCATCTCTATACTTCCCTATTATCTCTATAGCTGCTGCTGTCCTTAACCTCCGATGTGCATCAGCTTCCCAACACTTGAGCTACTAATGAAAATGCTCCAGAAGGCTTCATACTCGCCCATGATGTTCTCGCCATAAGTAGACAAAAGATCACTCCAAATTTTCATAATTGGCTTAATGTTGCAACACCATGTAGCAGCATCTGAGCATGTTTCTCAATTGAATTAAGAAGGGACCTGAATGTAGTAAAAAAGTGACTACTAATGATGCTCTGCTATACTGATAGATCAGTACTCTGTTCAGCCATCGTCAGGGAAGCTCTCTCCTGCTTTAGATGGGAACAAACACAGAGTGAGAAATCTTGAGACACTCAGTCCTAAATGGGATGTCTCAATAAAACACCCCCATTTGAGGCTCAGGAAAACATAAGGAGATGGAAAGACAGATTTTAAGATCTAGAGTTGGCCTATTGATAGTGTCCTTTGCCTTACAAAATTACTTTGCAATTTTATGAGGTTCCATTTGTCAATTCTTGATCTTAGAGCATAGGCCATGATGTTCTGTTCTGGGAAATTTCCCCTGTGCACATTCAAGGCTTTTCTCCTCTATAAGTTTCAGTGTATTTGGTTTTATGTGGGGCAGTCCTTGATCCACTTGTACTTGAGCTTTGTACAGGGAGATGCCCCAGAGTAGGGGAGTTGAGGGCAGAGAGGTGGGAGAGGGGTGGGTAGAGGAACACTCTCGTACAAGCAGGGGGAGGGGATGGTATTGCAAGATATTTCCTATCCATTTACATTGAGACAGTGAGAGGCCAGTGATTGGAGGAGAGAAAGGAGGAGGAGTTAGAGAGGTGAGGGCAGGAGAGAGAGAGGGAGGCTGGGTAGAGCAGACAAGAAGATTGGAGCAGAGGGAGACTTAGCTATCCAGATGGCTTCAGATATATTTCTCCTGTTTTGGAGAGGTTAGAAATATTGGGATAGGCTTTGTCACTGTAAATTGGCATTATGCAATTGAGAGTTTAATATACATGAATAAATTTGGTTAACTATTGAAGTGTAAGAGTCATGCTTTACAGAATGCTTGGGAGGAATGGTGCAGAGGCCTGGTGGGATGTTACTCTTTCTTAATTATTAACCACTACATTTGGTGAACCAACGTGGGTATATTTCTACTAGAAACCTGAGATTATTAGTCTAAAAGTTAAAGTTTTATTTATTTATTTTTTGTTGTTGTTATTGAGTAACTGAAAGTACCAAAATCGGGTCATGTGGCTCAAGTGTGCCAAGTTGAAACAAAGGAAATCCTGGGAATACTGAGGACGCCTAGTGGGGAAAATAGGTCTTAACAGGATACTCCATTTTTATCTAATGTGGGCGCCATTCTGAGTTTAACTTCTGCTTTGACTAGCTGCCTTCTTGTAAGCGGGTACAGTTGGAAGGGTGAATCAACTGTGTTATGTTAAAATAAAGGTAGTTTATTTCACTGGTTTTAGATTGTTTTAAGTTGAACTAGGATAGGGAAGTAGTCACTGACTCTAAAGAGTATAGGGACAACTTAGCATAGATATTAATTAGCAAAAATCTGTGGCTCAGATAGAGAGCTCAACAGATAGATGGTAAGACAGGATGGCTACTCTTGGCAGAGAGCCAAACGGCAAGATGATATAAAGATTGTTTACCTAGCCAGAGGAAGCTCATATTCATTTTAACGTGGTCCACATGTGGAATTTTGAGTGTCTTTTCCTCCTTGGCTAGATAATATTAGCCTAAGAAGAGGCTCATACAATATTTTAGTTTGATATAGCTTGTAACCAGGCACAGGAAGCTCAGGTTCCTTTTAATGTGACCCACATGTGGAATTTTGGATGTCTTTTTCTGCTTGGCAATATAGTAAATGCCTAAGTAGAAGCTCATACAGTATCTTAGCTTATTTCATTTGTTGTAGATTGTTTTGATTTTCATAATGGGTGTTATGTTGAGTTTTGTGGTTATATTATTCCTCTGGGAGAATGGTCAAAAAGAAGGATTTTCTGGTTACTGGCTCAAGGATATGCTAATTTGGGAAAAACAGTTCTGTCTTTGTGTTTTTAGAAAGGGTGATTAGACTCTGGACATCTTCCAGAGCTATTTGGATCAGAAATAATAGAGGGAGATCTCCAGAGGGCTAAATTCCAGAATATCAAACAGAAAATCTTTGTAACACTAACATTTTGTTTTGAGATTTATATGTTACAGAAAATACAGCCAAGTTGAGTCTCCTTGTCAAACATGCTGAACTGACCTGCTTGAACTCCTGAGGTCCTGGACTTCAGCTGGATCCAGTCAAGACACAGAAATCAGAGACCAACCAACTCCCCCATTTCCCCTACCATTCCATCCCGTTATTAATATCTCAACACCTATACTCAGCTTGAAGAAGTTACAAAGAATTGTCCACCCAGTTCCCTGGGATTTGGGGCTGGAGAGGTTGTTATTATTATTAAGTTGTCTTTCTAGGGAATGTAGAAATGGTCATATTTGAAACAGGGAGGAGATAGAATTGACTATATAGATATAATTTCATTTGGTAAGAATCTTTAGACTTGTTATTAAGTTCAAGTCAAGTCATAAGTTCTTATTTAACAGAATTTATTTTGATAAAAAAATCAAGGTTTTCATCAGTATACATTTCTTCTATTAATACTAAATATTTTAAAGTACAGGGCTTAGACCCAGTCCTTCTTAGCTGTTATTATAACAGATCCTAGATGTTCAAGCCTGTGAGTTTAGGGCCAAATAGAAATATAGGGTTCTAATCTGTTGTTAGGGTGTTTTCAAAATTTTAATCAGAAACAGCTGAATGTAGTTAAGTGACAACAGTTCACAATACTTTGCATAGTTTTCAAAAACGTCAGAAATCCACAGAATGTGATGTTTAATGTTATTTATTTCACTTGTGGAGATTAGTCTGCTCCTGAGAGCTTCCCTTTCTTGGATTCAAAGAAGAAACTGAATCAATAGAGTTGCTTCAGTTGTGGTGAGATAGCCACCAGGCAAGAATTGCCTCATTTCATCTATAGAAGAATACTGTCCAAAAAAGGACACACTATGGGGAATAGTCAATTGATAATCTCTGCCAATACAGAGTAATCAGCCCTTTAAAATTCTGCATTACCAAGGATTATCAGATGATCCTGAGCCAGAAGGCTGAAGACCGATGCTCCAACGTTTTGAAGTATAGGGCCTGTCCGGGTGATCAGTGGTCTCTATAAATTGGCTAAATTTTAGCAGCTATATTTTGTGCTTCCCAATTTTTCAGTTATTATTGGTCACTCTCTGATTTCTGACAGGGTTGAAGACTCTTAATCTCATAGCCAGACGAAGGTGTTTAACTTTGAGAAAGCTGATATAGATTTAAATAGATGCTTTTCAGATGACAGAAAATTTATAGCCAAGACATGAGTCGGGCATTAATTATTATAGTCTTTTAAGATAGAACAGATGACAGAGGTTCTGTTTGATTAACAGAGAGGATGGACTGGGTGTTAGGTCTATCTTATACTTTGTTTTATAAAATGATAATAGTTGTGCTCAATTCTTATTTGGAGAGAGTTTTTTTTTAATTAAACAGAAAGGGTGAAATGTTTCAAGATATTTCCTATCCATTTATATTGAGGCAGTGAGAGGTCAGTGATTGGAGGGGAGAGAGGAGGAGGAGCTAGAGAGGTGAGGGGTGTAGAGAGAGAGGGAGGCTGAGTGGACAAGCAGAGTAGAGAGGGAGACTCAGATATCCAGATGGCTTCAGATGTATTTCTGGTGTTTCAGAGAGGTGAAAAATATCGGGATAGATTTTATCACTGTAAATTGGCATTATGTAATTGGGAGTTTGATATCCATAAATATATTTGGTTAACTATTCAAGTTTAAGAGTCATGCTTTACTGGATACTTGGAAGGAATGGTGCAGAGGCCTGGTGGGGCTGTACTCCTTCTTAATTATTACCCACTTCAGGATGGGATAGGGGATTTCCAGGAAGCGAGGGGAACCAGAAAACAGGATGACATTTGAAATGTAAATAAAGAAAACATCCAAGAAAAAATGAAAACAATCAGTAATAAGAAAAAATAAAGATCTAGAGTTGGTGGAGGACACCAAGATAACAATGCCTTGTATGCACAACAGGATGGACACCCATATGAATACAGATACTGTGTTATCACACCTGTGTAGTTGTAGTAAAAATGACAACCAGAGCCTACTCACTCCAGTTACTATAAGGATGCCAGGAAATTACCAAATTCCCCCAGCAGGGGATAACATTACCAATTACTTGGTAGCTGTAACACTAATAAAGACTAGGAGTCAAGCATTTCTACACCTGGGTTTGCAAGCAGTAGTAACAATAATTGTACTGCTGCAAATATTGCCTTCTATGAGATACTAATTCCTGTGGACTGACTACAGGACTATGGGTAATCAGGGTTTAAGGGATTATTCTCACGTGAGAGCCTAACCTGCTCATCTACTTTTGTTTTGATATTTTGACATTTCTCCCTTCTCTTTCTTCACTCTAAACTCTCTCATAGCTTTCCCTGCTTGCCTTCTAATCCATCAAGTCATAAGCCTCATAAGCCTCTACTTTAAGTACCTAGAGCTGTAACTTCCATATCTAACATGTACCCACAGCATTCATCCCACAGGACTACCAATGCTGAATGATGATCGATCTGTTCAGGATTTCCATCTGGATAATGTAAGAGTCCCAGCTACATAGACTGACTAGTTATATGGATAGATTGCTAGATGATATATAGGCAGACAGACAGACAGACAACAGACATATAGAAAATAGATAGATAGGTAGATGGATGGATGGATGGATAGATAGATAGATAGATAGATAGATAGATAGATAGATAGATAGAGTTGATGCCAAGATGTGCTTGCAGACAGGAGCCTGGTATGGCTGTCCTCTGAGAAACTGCCAGCACCTGACTAAGAGAGATTCAGATACCCACAGCTAACCATTTTACTTATCCTGAGGATCCCAATAGAAGAATTCGGGGAAGAGCATAAGGAGATTTCAACACCATATGAAGAAAAACAGTATCAACTAACCAGATCCCCAGAGCTACCAGGGACTAAACCACTAACCAAGAAGTAAACCACTAACCAGTTCATGGCTCCAGCTACATTGTATCAGGGGATTGCCTTATCTGACAGCAGTGAGAGAGAAGGGCCTTGGTCCTATGGAGGCTAGTTGCCCCAGCACAGGGGGATGCTAGAGGACTGAGGCAGGAGTGGGTGGGTGGTGGAGCTCCCTCTTAGAGGTAAACAGTAGGGAGTTCGTGGAGGGGAGACTGGGAAAGAGGATAGTATTTGAAATGTAAACAAATTAATTGATTAATAAATTAAAAATATATAAACATATATTAAAGATATAGAAATTACAATGATAATGATAGGTGATAGAGAGATGATAGATAAGATGGACTAGAGATTTGTCATTATCTATAAAAATTAAAGTCTTTTTCTAGTATAAGTTATGTTTAAGAGTGTATAGCAAATGTGAAATACTAGATTGCTTTATTGAATAGTTCAAAGCCTCATGAAGATAAATTAATAAATACTTTTTAAAAGATGAGGTCTTATTGTCCAGGGAAATCTTTCATTCCCTGTACTAGAATGACCCTGAACTCCTTCTGTCTCTACTGCTTAATTTCCTGATAACATGCATGTGTCATTATTGTATATCTCAGTTAACACTAGAACCTATTTTTATTTAATGTTTAATCTTAAGATTTTAAAATATTATTACCCCCAAATATATTTTTCAATGATTTCAACACTCTAAATTTTCTATACTCCAGAATCAAACAATTTTTCTTGGAATATGAGTTCTCAATGTCTATTGCATGTGGATATTTTCCAATGGACAAGGTTGATTACTAGACACTTGTAAGAATTGTGACATATATACAGGGAAACCCCCCCACAATATTTTATTGTCTTGATAAGCATTGATTTTTCAAACCATCGAAGTGAAAAAAGTATCAGGCAACACAATGTAGTTTTGGTTCCATAACTTATTAATGCAGAAACACACTGTACTTGCTTTTCTTAAAAAAAAAAAAAAAAAAAAAAAAAAAAAAAAACAGTTGAGCAAAGGTTGTTGTGAATTCTAAGTTCAGAAAATAAACCTGAACCCAGCCCCTGCTTTTCTAGAAAATTTACTCTTTGGGTAGCACACAACTAGACAGTGTTCCTTAAGCTTTGTTAGAGAGACATAGGAGATGATTCCTATGAAGCACTATAATTTCTAACTCTTCAGTCACACATTTTCCCTCATAAATGTGACTGGAACAGACTAAAGGAAAACTCTAGACTTTGAGAGATGCTCCAAGAGTGCTTCTTTCTGACCTGAAGAAAGTGAAATATGACTTCCTAGATGAAAGGAATTTTCTGTTCTCTCTGCTCACAAACTGAATATTTTTTATTTGAAAATACGTGTGGTTAATATTAGCCTTCCATGACTTTGACACCATGTTTGAGATGATCAAAACTTCTAATATTTTCATGTACTTCCAGTTGCCTAAGTTTTCTAAAACTCTGATGTGTATTTAAATGTATGAAGTAAATAGGCTCTGGTGAAGTAGAAAATATAACCTAATCATTTATCATAATAATCGCAGTTTAAAGCCATTAATAAAACACCTATAAAATTTGGACATGATAAATGTCATTAATAAAATTTTATTACTATGTTAAGCCTGATATATATTAAAAATATATGTATACAAATTTCAGGACTTGTATTACTTAAAATTGAATAACAAAATAAATGTGAAGGAGAAACATTGAAGGCACACAGTATTGGGTATGCAGCTAATGACTGCCTTTAGACTGACCATAGTTCTTGACAATCTTGGGTCTTCCAGCCTTCAGCAGTATCATCTTCTACTTGGCCATTTCTCATTTGTTGATTTACAACATCAACTTTTTTCTAACACACAAGTCTGTTCTATGTGATTTGACTAGTAAGCCTACACATTTATCATGACATGTTGGTGCCTGCCTTTAGTCCCATCCCTTGGGAGGCAGTGGCAGGAGAATCTCTGAGATAGAAGCCAGCCTGGTCTGCAGAGTGGGTGCCAGGACAGCCAATGATACACAGAGGAAGCATGTTTCAAAAACAAACAAAACAAAACAAAACAGTAAATGAAAAAGTATATAAATGTTTTGATTATAGAATATACAACATTATGGAAAGAGAATTGTAAAAACTTGTTTTCAATCTCCCAGATAATAACAGAGCTTTTCCTTTAAAAATTGAATAAAACTTCTAAGATCTATATAAAGTTCATGATTTTAGATAGCCCCAAGTTTAGGTAGCTTGGCAATGATAGGTTTATTATTTTATTTTAGTTTTGAGGTTTTAATATAATTATAATAATTTTCTTTTCTCTTTCTTCCCTCCAAGTTCTCTCATTTACCTTTCTCTTTCAAATTTATGGCTTCTTTTTCTTTTATTTTCATATAGAAGAAGATGATTTTATGCTATGTGACATTGTTGAAGAAAGAATTCAAAATAAGAAAAAAAAACCCTCTATTTCAAAGAAAGAGGAAAAAAGTTTCAGAAATAAAAAATAAAGTTACAGGATACTCCAAAAGTGCCTAGGAAAAAGCAGGTAGTGAATGGAAAAGAAGCCAGGTGGGACAAAGATAGCCCCAACTGCTGTGGCTTCCTATCTGAGGGAGGGAGACAGAAGCTTCAAAGAGAAGACAGAGAAGAAGGTTAAACCCTTTCTGGCCAAGCCAGGAGCCCACATGAGCCTCAAATCCACTTGCAAGTTTTGATGAGACATTGATTCCTTCAGCAGGTGGCTGAGCAGTTGAGAGACATCTTTTGTCACTCTGCTTAACTCAGAGACAGGGGCCAGGCATATGGCTTCTTTTCAATTAATTGTTAGTGCTAGGGCTTATAGGCCTCTCACGGAAACTTGTGCAAGCTAATTTACTTTAAATTTTATGTTTTATTTACTTATTTAATCTTTTTTTACACTTTATATTTTATCCCTCACCCTCTGTCTGTTCCATGTCCCATACCTTCTCCCTAACACAGTCTCCAAGAGGATGTCCCCACCCCACCCCACTAGATGACCCCACTCCCTGGGGCCTCCAGTTTCTTGGAGGTTAGGTGCAACTTCTCTGACTGAATTGAGAATTTTATATATAATATAAGGTGATATTCATCTCCAGTCTCTTCTCTCTTCCAACTGCTTCCTTATTATACCTATTGCTTTTCATTAGCAACTTTATGTACCGTTTTCCTAAACCCACTGTATGTTCTTAGCATAGCTAGTACATTCAGAGGTAGTGTAGAGCCATTCTGCTGCATGAGAAGCCTTGTATGGTCTGACTCCCTGGTGGAAACTGAAGATGTTAATGGTATTGCCAATGTGTACATTCATCCTGGAAGTCAGCATGGCTGTTCTTCAGAAAGATGGGAATCAGTCTGCACCAAGATCTAGCTATTACCACTCTTGGAATCAATGACTGGCGAACCCAAACACTTCTGGTAAAACCAGGTATTTTTAATTTAATATTAAATGTATTAATTTATAAATAAATCCTAATAATAGTCCTCTATACTCATAGGTGGGTGCTTTATTCAGCCATCATCAGAGAACTTCTTCCTGCAGCAGATAGGAAGAAATACAGAGACCCAAAGAGAAAAGACTGTAAGACATACAGCTGTAGGCATAAATTCTTTGCTACCTGCTTTTAATAAGGGTTCGACCTCTTCTCTAGCCCACCATCCAGCAGAGGAGATGGAAGAGAAAAGTTATTAAGATGGGGTGGGGGGAGCTGACCTGTTCAGCAATAGTTCTTTGGGGAGAGCTTGATCTTCTTGGGCAGCAGTTCAGTCCCATAGCAAACACAAAATATGATTCGGCAACTGCAGACCAGTCCTCTAGGCAGGCAGACACCAGGCACAAAACCAGAAGCTACAGTCCAGTCCTTTCAGCAAGCAGACACCAAGGAGCTGTAGTTCAATCCTGAGGGAACTGCCATGGTACAAGGCCACAAGAAGTGGCAAACTGCTGCAGGAATCTCAGGAGCAGTCCCTGGGCAATATTCTCTCAACACAGAGTTACCACAAGCTGAGATCAATAACACTATGTAAGGTGAATCAACACATGTGTGCTGTCAGGGAAGAGCAACTAGGCAGAACAAACCAAACCAAGGCTCAGAGCTCGTCTCCCACGGTCTGTGGGGTCCTATGTATACTCTTTCATCAAGCGTCCTTTCACATGTTTGCTATATTCAAACACCCCTTCACCTGTGTCTGCTTCAGGAAAGCAGTCTTTCACTTGTTTGCGTTAGCAAGATGTCTTTCACCTGTGTCCCCCAGCAAAACATCATTTGATATAGCTAACTTTCCAAAGAACTCGAAGTTTCTGCTTCACACAGCTCTAAATGTCTGCATCCCAAGCCTCAGTTCTTAGGAAACCCCATGATAGAGAAAGGAGAAAGAATATAAGAGTCAGAAGGGACAGAGGACAGCTGGATCAAGAGGTCCTCTTATATCAACTGAGGAAAGGTGCTATGAACTCACAGAGATGGAAGCATCAAACACAGAACTAGGTCTGCACAAGGTGCCTGCTCATACATTGTGGCTTCTAGTTTATGTTCCTTGTGCGATGTCTGAGTGTGTGAAAGAGTGGGTCTCTGAAAAAGGCCATTTCAGACTTTGATGAGAGGAGAGGCCATTGGTCCTGTGAAGGCTCGATTTCCCAGAATAGGGGAGTGCAAGTCAGGAAATTGGAGGGGGGTGTTGAGCAGGGGAAGGGGGATGGGATAGGGGTTTTTCAGAGGAGTAGTGAGGAAAGGGGATACCATTTGAAATGTAAATAAAGCAAATATCTGATAAAAATATGCAAAAAACAAACAAAAAGAGTGGGCCCCTGATTTTTGTGTGAGTGTTCCCAGTACTCTTGTTGTTTTGATGTGTTTTTTATTTTGATTTTCCTTGTCCAACTTTGATGTGGTTGTTTTGCTTTCATCTTATATATGATTGTATTTTGTTTTTATATTTTAAAACTTGTCCTTTTCTAATGAGTGTATTTGGGAGGGATGGAATATGAGAGAGAAATATGAAGCGGAGAAAAATGGAAAACTAATCAGGATATATTGCATAAGAAAATAATCTTTTCTTTTTTCTTTCTTTCTTTCTTTCTTTCTTTCTTCTTTCTTTCTTTCTTCTTCTTTTTGGTTTTTTTTTTTTTTTTTTTTTTTTTTTTTGGTTTTTCAAGACAAGGTTTCTCTGTAGACCAGGGTGGCCTTGAACTCAAAAATTTGCTCGTCTCTGCCTCCCAAGTGCTAGCAAAACCATTGTGTGTGTGTATGTGTGTGTGTGTGCGTGCGTGTGTGTGTGTGTATGTGTGTGTATATGTGTATGTGTGTGTGTATGTGTGTGTGCATGTGCATGTGCGTGTGCACGTACGCACAGGCATCTGTGATTAACCAACTATGTGACAAGAATAAGTGTTCATCATCTGTTTAAGGAAAAAATATTAATAAAAAGACAACTCTCACTTCCAGAAGATCCTGCTATACCACTCCTGGGCATATACCCAGAGGATTCCCCATCATGTAATAAGGATACATGCTCTACTATGTTCATAGCAGCCCTATTTATAATTGCCAGATGCTGGAAAGAACCCAGGTATCCCTCAACAGAAGAGTGGATACAAAAAATGTGGTATATCTACACAATGGAGTACTATTCAGCCATTAGAAACAATGAATTCATGAAATTCTTAGGCAAATGGATGGAGCTAGAGAACATCATACTAAGTGAGGTAACCCAGACTCAAAAGGTGAATCATGGTATGCACTCACTAATAAGTGGTTATTAACCTAGAAAACTGGAATACCCAAAACATAATCCACACATCAAATGAGATACAAGAAGAAAGCAGGAGTGGTCCCTGGTTCTGGAAAGACTCAGTGAAACAGTATTTGGCAAAACCAGAACGGGGAACTGGGAAGGGGTGGGAGGGAGGACAGGGGAAGAGAAGGGGGCTTACGGGACTTTCGGGGAGTGGGGGGGGGCTAGAAAAGGGGAAATCATTTGAAATGTAAATAAATTATATCGAATAAAAAAAAAGAATGGGAAAAAAAAAAGACAACTAAGCAGTGTTTCATCCAATTGCCTCCAGGTATGATTTATTAACAAGTAAATTTAACGTAAACAAAAAAAACTCACTGTATTGGTTTAAAAAAGTACAAACACGTATACTCTTTGGTTGGTAGTTTAGTCCTTGGGAGTTATGAGGTGTCCAGTTAGTTGATATTGTTGTTCTTCTTTCCTGTGGTGGTGTGGTCCCCTTCAACTCCTTCAGTCCTTCCCCTCAATCTTCCACTGGGTACCCCAGGCTCAGTCCAATGGTTAGCTCTGAGTGTCTGCATCTGGGTGGGTCCACGGTTCCTGCTACATTTGCCTTGTCTGGCATCAGTGGGGAGGTGTGTGTGAAGCACTTGGTCTCGTGGAGAACTGTTGCCCCAGTGACAGGGTATACTACGTGGGTGGAGTGTGTATACTGGTGGGGAAGTACTCTCCTAGAAGCAAAGGGGAGGGGCTATGGGGTGGGGGTGGGGTTGTGGAAGGGGACAATATTTGAAATGTAAATAAATAAAATAATCAATAAGAAAGGGAAAGTACAAACATGTTTTGTATTTAGATGTCTTTTTTCCTTACAAAAAGTTTAAAGTTCTATTTACATATATAATCTCATTCCCCTTCAATAAATTGGAAGAATGAATATTTTCTCAGTGTAAATTTATATGAAAACATTAGAAATACTAATCATACAATTCAATAACTTAAAAGGATATTTCAAAATGACTCATAAAGCCCATACCAAAGATACAGTTATTTGTTGTATCATTATTAAATTATATTGATAAACTTAATCCTTAAAAAGACACAGTTGAACACTTATTTAATTTTTTCCATAAATGAGTTTACTTTAAATTCAAGTTATTTTAAAATTTTGAGTGGAATCTTCACTACTCCCAGCGATGGTAAGTTAAATTCTTATGAAAAAAGATTAAGTCACTGTATGTAGTTAATGTCTCCATGTTAAGCACTATCTGTGGGGAGAATCATAAATTAAAAACAAACAATAAACATCAAACAAGACACATATCTACAAACCCAACTTTGAAGAGATGTACACAGGAAAATCAAGAATAAATTCTTTTCCTGGGCAGTGGTGGAGAACGTCTTTAATCCCAGCACTTGGCAGGCAGAGGCAAGAAGATTTCTGAGGCCAACCTGGTCTACAGAGTGAGTTCCAAGACAGCCAGGGCTATACAGAGAAACCCTGTCAAATAAATTTTTTTTTTCAAAAATGATACTACTACAATATATTTTTCTTACAGTTTCTCCATAATTTTCTCCAAGTCCCTACCACCTCCTCTTCCCTTTGGTTCTACTCATTTCTATCTCTCATTAGTAAGAAGAAGGCTTTTAGGAAATAACCAGCCGGGTGGTGGTGGTGCATGCTTGTAATCCCAGCACTCTGGGAGGCAGAGGCAGGCGGATTTCTGAGTTCGAAGCCAGCCTGGTCTATAGAGTGAGTTCCAAGACAGCCAGGGCTATACAGAGAAACCCTTTCAAATAATTTTTTTTTCAAAAATGATACTACTACAATATATTTTTATTACAGTTTCTCCATAATTTTCTCTAAGTCCCTACCACCTCCTCTTCCCTTTGGTTCTACTCATTTCTATCTCTCATTAGTAAGAAGAAGGCTTTTAGGAAATAACCAGCCGGGCGGTGGTGGTGCATGCTTGTAATCCCAGCACTCTGGGAGGCAGAGGCAGGCGGATTTCTGAGTTTGAAGCCAGCCTGGTCTACAGAGTGAGTTCCAAGACAGCCAGGGCTATACAGAGAAACCCTGTCAAATAATTTTTTTTTTCAAAAATGATACTACTACAATATATTTTTATTACAGTTTCTCCATAATTTTCTCCAAGTCCCTACCACCTCCTCTTCCCTTTGGTTCTACTCATTTCTATCTCTCATTAGTAAGAAGAAGGCTTTTAGGAAATAACCAGCCGGGCGGTGGTGGTGCATGCTTGTAATCCCAGCACTCTGGGAGGCAGAGGCAGGCGGATTTCTGAGTTCGAAGCCAGCCTGGCCTACAGAGTGAGTTCTAGGACAGCCAGGGCTACACAGAGAAACCCTGTCTCAAAAAAACCAAATCCAAAAAACCAAAAAAAAAAATAATAATAAAAAAAAACAAGGAAATAACAACCAAACATGACAAGATAAAACATAATAATATTTTAAAAAATAAAAAATCATATTGAGAATGGACAAGGCAATCCAGCAGAAATGCTTCTAGAAGGAAAGATTTTATTTTCAATAAATGAAAAAAAAAGCAAAAACAAATAATTGAAATGATTTTTTCAAAAAAAGTGCAATAAACTACAAGTGATAAGTATAATAATGATATTAATAGTAGTTGTAAAGAAAAACTTCACATTGTTTTTCATTAGCATGCCTACAAAACATATAGTAATCTGATAAATACAGATATATTCTTCAGGGCTTGAAAGCAGGGGAACTGGCCTTAGCAATCTAAGAGAGCTGGATCTGGTGGCACGAGTGCAGCTGACCAACTACCACGCAAGCCCAGATCCAGGACGTGGAGAATTAGCATAGCCCAACATCTATCCCATCTATGAACCGCTGCAGCATGTGAACGGGCCAGACTGGCAGATGTGAGCCTGAGGCTAACTCAGGTGAGTTGGGTGTTAATAGAGGAGAGGAAGCCAGAGGCCTCAAACCAGACCAATGACTCGTCGCAGTCAACAGTTGCAAGTGAAGATGGATGGGCAAATGGTATACTGGGGGACACTGCGATGCACCAAAGCTTCCTAAGTGAGATCTTCCTGATTTATTTTGTTTTATAAAGGAGGTTGTGTGAGTTAAGAGCAGCTCTGCACAGATGAGAAGATGAACGGGTTTGAGAGGCATGGTGTGAAGTTCACACAGAATGAACAAAGAAAGTTAAAAAGTAGGAGTATAAGTGAATGACATTTAGGAAGTACATATATTTTGTTCATATAAAAAGAGGCATCTAAATAATTTTAGACATCTTCTATGAGCAGAGTCTTGAGCCTGAGACCTATGGTGACCTGTTACATACACATGTTCAAAATATGAGACTAGGGAGGGTCTTTAGCCTATTATACTTGTTTTATCTACAAGAAAAAAAAGATACTAAATCACTTAATGCTTACAAAAATCATATAATTTAAAATTATGTCCAGTAATTCAAGCAATGGATTACATGTTGTAAATACTTTATAATGTTAGTTAATGACCAGTGTGTGTAAATAAAAAAATGTATAAGATAATAGTTTTCCAATGTTTTTTTTTTTGTCAGTGTTGGGACCAAATGCAATAATGGGTAGTTAGTTCTACACAATAATCATGTCATGAATAATTAGTACATATGAGTGCTCATTTTTCATTATTGAAACAATTACCATAATAATAATTTTTCATTATTGAAATAATTAGGTGGTGATGGCATACGCCTGTAATCCCAGCACTGGGAGGCAGAGGCAGGTGGATTTCTGACTTTGAGGCCAACCTGGTCTACAGAGTGAGCTCCAGGACAGCCAGGGCTATACAGAAAAACCATGTCTTGAAAAAACCAAATCCAAAATCAAAAAGAGAGAGAGAGAGAGAGAAAGAAAGAAAAAAGAAAGAAATAATTACCCAAGCACCTCTGATCATTACAAACACACTGATACCCAGTGTGTTAAGGCTGCCAGTGGTGTTGCGCACAGGGCTATGATACATGTACAACTGTATGTTGAAGGAGGAGGTGAAATTAGAAATACTAATTAGGGAAATAATTGAGAAAGTTCACTGATGGCCACAGGGTACATCTATCAAGACCTTCCAGATCTTGATATCTGTATAAGAAAAAATCATGTGGAACAGTTTTGAGACTACTGAACTTTGTTCCAAAAGCATGAAATATTTTAAGTGAGGAACCATCTGTAAGAGCACCCATAGGATATAATGGAAGCACACATTGAGTTTAAGGTTTGTGTTTTATGAAGTACTTCTGAGAATTTGTATTGAATCTAAGCAGCATTCAGTTTAGTCTAGATATGGTCTATAAAAAGATTCCCAATAAACTGATAAAATTGTATTGATCTGTATTTTTAAGTAAAATGATAAAAGGTTATATAACTTGGTCTTCTAAGTAGGTGTAAATAGTAGAATTTTGTGTTCAGGGATAGATTACTAAAGAAACCTCACATATAATTGCATTGTGAATGAGGTAGCATATTCAATAACAACACACCTTGCTTACTGAGCAGGTCTGACGTATTAAGGGATTACTCAGCCCTCATAGGTGCATTAATTTTTCTTAATGCTGCATAACCAATTTATAATCATATAAAAGAAATAAAAATATTGACATTCTTCACAGAGCCTAGTATATAGATTAAGCTAAAGATTATCTAAGATTTAATACAAGTAAAACTTCTGAAAATTATTTTCTCTAGACTGTTTAGCTCCTTAAAATATTACTGATCAAACCACATTTCTCCTTATAGATTGTGTGGAGATATTGAACATTAAATCCAGTTACATGTAGCATTGAACTGCTAAGAATTTCTTACAAAATTTCTTGGTAAGAATAAAATTGAAATATAAAGCAGTGCCTTATTATGATCAAGTTGAATATATGTATTACAAATTAATACCTTACTTAGAATTCATTTTTATTAAGGCTGAAAGTTCATTATAAAATATAAATAAATATGAAATAATGTTTTATTGAACCTGTGACAGTATATAGCATAGCCTGATACTTTTTCCAATTGAATACCTCATATTCAGCATTTCCCCAGAACTTATTTAAGAGCTTGTCACTTTAGCCCTGATTCCTTTTATGGATGATTATTTCTTTTCCTTTGTTGTTTCTTTTGTTTTGCTTTCCCAATTTTTTAAACCCCACCTCAGGCTACTGTCAGGGTTTCCATAAAGATTTCATTTTTCTTGACATTTTTCTGGATCTCTTCATCCTACCCTAAATTTGTTCTGTCTTGCAAATATCATCAAATCTAAAAACCAGGATATTCTAAAGGAATTACCAAGGTCAGTATGAGGGTAGCAAGCTAGTGCAGTCTTCAATTTGTTCCCTGTAGAACGTGCCAGTATTTTCTAGGGTGCTCAGTTTCCTATATATATACAACTTCCCCTCTTCCTTGTGCAGATCACAAGAGTTTTCTTATTCACCAGTGTTTCATGCAGTGCACTTTGCTTTTGGGTGGTAGCCTGGGGTAGTTAATATATCTATGTCCACATTGACGAGCAGCAAAACCATTTTGTATTCAATTTATTTTTCCAGATGTTATTAGTTTGAGACACAGATGGAAAACTGTCTTGCTTTGCAACCACATGAGAAACTATTTTAGGGAGAAGTAACTCTCCTCTTGAAAACTTACATACTTTTTATTTTCTAGACAATAAAATGTGATTCTCAAAATTCTCTGCATTATTTTCCTTCATTGCTGTGACTTTATTAACTTGGATCTAGGTTTCTATGTGTGACCTATTTCTTGCAAAATTAAATGATTCTAATGCTATTTAACTGATCCTACTTTGATTTTTCCTTCGTAATGAAAAATGAGAAATGAGGCATAGAAGTATCTGGGTAATGAGCTGAATATTAGTTTAGGACTTCAATGGGCAGAGAAATAATAATAAGATCCTTATGTACCCTAGGTTATATTTTAAAGTGCCTATTAATATGCCTTTCCAACTAAATAGCCCATTTATTAAAAGAGCTGCACTGTCACAGTTTATTAAATGTTAGGTTCTATGTCACAATTAGCATTCCCATCCACTTTAAACGAATTATTTGTTTTAACAGAAATCTTGTCTCGTTTTGTCTTCAGTTTCTGGTAGAAAGTACAGAGGAGGCATATTTGAGTAGGATTATGTGGAAAGGAGAACACTGATTACCAGCCATATGGTAATGGAGTCAAATCTACTTAAAACAACTAAGTTGGTGATATGGACTAGCAATATGAGGTAAGGAGTTGCCACTTTGACTCTTAACATAAGCAAAGGATTATCCAGAAAGTAATGCACACTATATAACTGGTTCAAATCCACAAACAATGATAGAGTCAGATGATAATATATACTTCTGTATTATTGAGTTAATGTCCTTCTGCCTTAGGCCTTAGTTTTGGATGTTGTCAGAGAACAAAAGCAGATTTAAAAAGCAAAACTATCAATATGTAGCAGATTCTATCTGGGTATTTATGTGATGTCATAACTTTCAATACTGAAACAATATATTATGTGTCCAAATATTTGGGATCCTAAACTTTTGAGTACTCCAAAATAATCCCCTGTCTCTGTCATAACCATCTATATTTTATAAACATTTGTATGATGTTCTAGGAAAGAGACACTGTATAATTTATAAGGAAGGCAAGTATAAATTTGACAATTGTGTCCCAAATATGGCATACATAAAACAGATGTCCATAACTGCCTTCAGAAAATTAAAAAGTTAAATTGTAGCCATTCACTAGAGAAAAGTCAGCTTACCAGAGTCATACTATTAAAGGGTATTGACCATCTCACCCCCTAAATTTACCCCTCCTCAACAATCAGAAAACATAAGTGTGAAAAGGGAACATAAAATTGTCAGAGCCAGAGATATGGAGGACAGGAGGTTAACAGAGTCTTCTGCACATGGAATCACTACTGCTTCCAGAAACTCACAGCAACCAGCTCTCTGCACAGTCCTGTACAAGATCAAGCTGTAGCATGAAAAGAAGGGCTCATCACTGCCCCCATATTCTTACTAGAAGTACTGTCAAATTTGAAATTGTAAATGCAAATTTTATATGAAATATGTTGCCCAGTGGTTGTTTAATCTGTTTAAACCTGAAAAAACTATATCTCCAGATCCTTCATCTGGATCTATAATCAATCGCACAAATAGTCTACTCCAAACTCCCCCCCCTCCCCCAGTCTATTGCTTGGTCTTCATTCCTAACTCCAGCAGGCACTTCCTTGAAACTCACAGGCCACACCAATTAGGGATGCAGGTAAGCTAACTACAGATCTTCAACCATGGATCAGGAAACTTAGAAGAAATCCTCACCGACAGATTGCAAAATATAGATAATGCTAACACACAAAAAATCCAAGAAATCTGAGAAACTAAGAAAGGATCAAATCAAAGAAGAATAGCAATAGCATAAAGGGAAAAATTCCAGCTTAAATGTTCAGAAAATATTTTTGAAACAATCATAGAAGGAAGTCGTGCTGACAAAAAGGAGATGCCTATCAAAGTACAAGAAGCATGCAAAACACCAGATAGAATGGATCAGAAAATAAATTTTTCTCAGCACATGATAATCAAAATAATCAATACTATATCAAAACTAATCAAAACTAAATACATAGAACAAAGAAAAGACATTAAATGAGATGAAAGAGGAGGAGAAGTGGAGGAAGATGGGGAGGAGGAGGAGGAGGAAGAGGAGGAGGAGAAGGAGAAGAAGAAGAAGAAGAAAAAGAAAAAGAAAAAGAAAAAGAAGGAGAAGGAGAAGGAGAAGAAGAAGGAGAAGAAGAAGAACCAAGTAACATATAAAGGCATACCTATTTAGAATAACACCTAATTTTTCAGTGGAGACTAAAAGTAAGAAGTGTCTGGACAGATGTCCTAAAACCTCTAAGAGCCCAGCTTTCAGTCCATAATACCATATCCAGCAAAACTTCCAATCATAGTAGAAAAAATAAGACATTTCATTTTAAAACACAATTTAAGCAATCTCTAGCTACAAATTTATCCCTGACAAAAGTATTGGACAGAAAACAGGTATCCTTCCATGGAACAGAATGAATTCTAGAAGACAGAAATGTCAAGTCAAATCATGACTGGATATTCTGGATGAAACAAACTGGTGATTCTTAGTAAGAAATAGAACTGTGGACAACTGCTAATAACCACCTCTTTTCAAATTCCCAATTCAAATATGCATTCTTTAACTAAACTGTGTATCTCAGTCACTTCAAGGACCAAGTTATAGCATGCTATTATGCTTATAAAGTATTTTGTATATCATTTCTGAAAACCTGAATTTCTGGAACTGAATCCAAGAATGACTCCAAACTCATAGTCATCATTCTGTCAGTGAAGCACCCAAAAATTCTTCCAAAAAAAAGGAAGAACAAGAACTTTTGTCATTCATGCATTTAATTAGAACTTCAGAAATAAATTAATTGTAATAGAAAAAGTAATAAAATATCGTTTGGTATTTTATAGGGATCTAAATTTGCATGGTTAATGAAGTTGTTTTATTTCTGCTTTGTCAGTAAACTTACTCCCTTCTCACATCCTTAAAATTGAAAAACAAATGATTTCTAAAACTAGATCTATTTTTCTTTTAACCTTTTTAAATTTTCAAGGTCTACTAGCCTCCTTGTATTAACAGAAGTTGAAAATGAACTTTTGACCTACATTCATTTACGCATTTCCTTTCCTATCAAAGATGCTTTTTTACCATTATGATACCAACCATTTTTTCCATTGGCAAGATGTTTAGAATGGCTTGGATTAACTTGTATTATTTTCTAGATAAATACTAACATTAGTTTGAGTACTACAATGTATAGATACCTAACTGATTTCATTGTTGAAATTTATTTTTAACAACAGTTATTTAGTCAGGTGCTCTTGTTTTGGCATAAATCCAAAATTATATTATTAGTTATCCACTATGCCATGGTCTCAGTGTAGAGCACACTTCATTTATAAACTCAATAATTCATATTTTATGCATGTAAGCTTGGAGCAGGGCAAGAGGATGAGGAAAACTAACAGGGCAGAAAACAGAAACACCACCAACACCCTTATTTCTGGGAGCTTGGAAACTTGTTTGTGGTTTCTTCTGGCCAAAAGAGAATTTCAACACAATATAAAAGATATGATAAAACTAGCTCAGAGAGAAACTTCCTTCATTGAGAGATCTCTTATGTGAAACTTTTAAGCAGAAATGAAGCATGCTTAAGGTAAAGTGTGTCTGGCATTTTAGACATCAGTCATAAATTCAAATGTATCCTTATGATTAGGATTCTTAAGGCTCCTCTCTTGTGTCTCCCTATTTCCCTGTCATGATTTCATTTAAATGTGTATGACATTTTTCTCATTGAACTGATTAGCCAACTGTTAGGTCATGCTTATACTTTCCACAGCTTAAATGAAGATGAAGATTGATAGGAATTCCTCAGACCACATCTCCAATGACTTCTAGTAATCAGTCTATGAAGGAGAGAATGAGAATTGGGAAATTCAAATCCCTCCCCCTTTGAGCTCACAGAATACTAAAGAGGAGAAGGAGGCAGAAAGGGGAGTAAGAAAAAGAAGGGATGGAGAACATCAGGAGAACAAGGCCCTCTGATTCAACTGGGCAGGACTCATACGAACTCACAGAGACTGATGTACCAAGTACAGAGTTAACGCAGGTCTTCAGCATGTATTGTGCATGTTTATTACAGATTTCAGCTTAGTATTTTTATGGGACTCCTAATGGTGTGAACAAGTGTGTCTCTGATTCTTGCATCTTCTTAGGGGCTTTTATCCTTCTGTGGATTTGCCTTGTCCAAATTTGATGTTGTTTGTTTTTGTTTTATACACTCATATTTTATTGTTATGTTTTGTTGTTAATGTTGAGAAGCCTTTTCTAATAAGACAATGAAAGAGAGTGGATCTGAACAAAAGAGGAGATGAGTAGAAACTGGGAAGAGTAGAAGGAAAGTAAACTATAATCAGAATATATTATATGAGAAAATAATCTATTTTCTATGAGATGAGAAAAAACAAAAAAGATTAATTATAGTGACATGTATCCAATAACATGCCCCTTGAATATTAGAATTCTCTGACATTGTAAAAGCCTAATGGAACAAAAAGCTGCAAATCCAAAGAATGGTTATAAAGAATATTTCACAAATATTTTCATCAATACTGAATAAACACCAAAATTTACATATATTTGCAGCAGCAATAATAATAATAATTATAAAGAAAATATATCTAACCAATGTTGTTTAAGACTATGACACTTTCCATAGTCAAAATAAAACACTAAATAAAAAGCAATGGGATGTACTTTGAAATCATTGACATGAGGAGAATCTGTAATGGTGGACAGCTGTAGATGAGGCCTGACCATGATCATTGGGGAGCCAAACTATTTATAGACATGAAACAGGTGATTTCAGCTGATAAGGGGAGGTAGCATTTCTGTGAGCTACCTGAAAGAGGTAGAGTGCTTAGGTCATCATGTTCCAGTGGCAACATAATTGATTTTATTTATTATTTTTTTTTGAGAGAAAACCGACACAAAATGACTACAGGAATTTTTGGTTGTTACTGATTATAAAATAACTTCCTAAGTATTCTTTATAATTAAATGATAGATTTAATTATATGTCTGTCTGATTGGTGCTTGAAGAGTTGAAAAATACATTAGAATCAGAGGAAAGGTTGGTGACAAAATCTGCTCAGATATAATGACACTCTGAACAGGATGGTGGTAACCCAATAGGGAGTTGTGGAGGGTTTTTAATATGGTTTGGAAGTAGAAGAGACCCAGCTGCATATATAACAGAGGATGGCCTTGTTAGACATCAATGAGAGAGGCCCTTGGTCCTGTGAAGTTTCAATGCCCCAGTGTAGAGGAATGCCAGGACAGGAAGGCAGGAGTGGAAGGACTGGTGAGCAGGGGGATGGGGGTGGCATAGGGGGTTTTGGAGGGGAAAGGAGGACAGGAGATATGAAATGAAAATAAAGAAAATATGTAATAAAAAAAAGAAAAGAAAATCGTCGCCAATGGAAAAAATTTAAAACTCAAAAACCAACATGGCTCGTAATTTTGGTTTGAGCAGGAGGATCAGTTGAATTAGTTTCAGTACACATCAACAGTGCTGCAGAAGAGAAATGGTGCATGTTGGGAAATGACAGGAATGGATGCATAAAGTCACTGGAAATATTTAGAAAGAGGAGTATTGTAGAAAGTTTTGATGACAGAACGGATGTTTCTAAAGCACAGGGGAAGAGTAAGGAATGATGGAGAACCGTGCCTGATGGTGCTAGATTAAATAATGTCCCAGGCAATTTTAAGGTTATAAACTGTTAGATAATGACGAATGACCAGATAGGCCCAGACATAGGTATTGATTGAGACTAACAGAAAACTCAAGCATGATGGAGTAGCTCTGAATCCTGCTCAGATCTTTCTCTCCAAATTAACTGTGATATAAAATCATATTCCCCGCATGCCTCTCAGAATAATTGTGCTGAAAATGTTTTGTGTGGAAAGGTTAACATACTTGAATGTTACTAACAATGTTGCTTTTTTATAAATGTCTTTAACATTTATTAATTTCCCACTTTATATAGCAACTAATTATAGGACAGTGCACAACTTTTTGAACAGTATATCAGAAGCAATAATCTATCCAAGTGTTTGGGAAATCAATAATAAAGTTAGATAAACTGCAGCACATTAATGTAATCATAACTCATGTATTTTATTTCAAATGATTTCCATGGAGTCTTAGTCAGGGTTTCCATTCTTGCACAAACACCATGACCAAGAAGCAAGTTGGGGAGGAAAGGGTTTATTCAGCTTACATTTCCACACTGCAGTTCATCACTAAAGGAAGTCAGGACTGGAACTCAAGCAGGTCAGGAAGCAGGAGCTGATGCAGAGGACATGGAGGGATGTTTCTTACTGGCTTGCTTCCCCTGGCTTGCTCAGCCTGCTCTCTTATAGAACCCAAGAGCACCAGCCCCAAAGGTGGTACCACCCACAAGGGGCCCTCCCCACTTGATCACTAATTGAGAAAATGCCCTACAGCTGGATCTCATGGAGGCACTTCCCCAACTGAAGCTCCTTTCTCTGTGATAACTCCAGCCTGTGTCAAGTTGACACACAAAACTAGCCAGTACACATGGGATGCCAAATTTAATTAATTTTAGTATAATATTTTAACTTAAAGGGACAAAATACCAAATTTAGTTAAGAATTTCTATGAAGCTGGGAAATAAAGAAATGAAAACTAAGAAAATCAGATAATTGAATAAAGAAATAAATTTACACACGAGACAAAACAGATTAGTTCGTACCTTAAAACACACTTATTGAATACTCATGTTAGAATGTACACAACCACTATTTATAAAAGTTCAATTTGATAATTATTCATACTGTGTTTCTAACATCTACTACCAGAGTGAGAACACTTGACTTCCAGGAGCAAAACAATCAATGTTACTTCCTCCACCATGAATGATATGCTTACTATTCTGGTGTACTGATAGTCGTGTCTTTGTAGACAAGACTCTAACTTGGGAAAGAACTAAAAATGAAGAGAATCATGTGGGGAGCCTGTGCTATTATCAAGGAGCTGGGGCATGAGTATGAATATGAAGTAATGCTTTATAGAATGGTGCATTAACTAAAATCATTTGATTAAGAGAAAAGATAAAATAATAATATACACATGAATTCTACCAAACATAGACAATATTTCTCCATAATCGATATCTATTCATAAACATATAGAATAAACAAGACAGAAACAAGAGAGAAAATTCTGCCTCTTTCTCCATGGGTATCTATGTGCATGGTAGTAGATTTTAATTTATAAGAGCGGAGAAAGATCTGAAATTTACTTAAACAATCTAAAGTTTATATATTGTAGTTTAAGTAATTTCCCCTGTGCTCTGATTCATCTTTACAGTCGATGGTGTAGTCTAGAGAGGTGCATCACTCTTTTCTGGATTAATTATGTCACTGTGCAGTGAACTTTGAGATTACAAAGCCTTTGTGAATTCTAGATGGATTTCTCTGCTTAGTGTTTTCGATTAAAGGTGTATGGCCTCTGCTTCCTGTTTCGGCCACCATGCCTTTTTTTCCTGCTATGCATCCCCACCATGACAGACTGTTACTCTTCTAGAGCTTTAAGTTCACATAAGCCCCTGCTTTCACAAGTTGGCTTGATCATACATGCTGTTCTAGCATCAAAGCACGATACTGATCCCGTTAGCACATTATCTTGTTCTCCATCTATATTATTAACAATATGACTTTCATTCCTTTCGAAATAAAAATGATTGCTACTTGGTCCTCTGGAGAATACTGAAAAAGATAAAAACTTCCTTTTCTATGAATGATTAAGACTTTGTTATGCTAGAGTTTAATAAGAATAAATGTTATGATGGGATAGGAATATTTGTCTATGGTTTTCTCATTAGCTTGTTGGGGTGGTATTTATTCTATTAGTAAATAATGAAACATCTGGCCATTAGAAGCAAAAGAAGAGTAGAGAGATGGGAAAATGACAGTGTTGCTAGGTTTAAAGGAAGCAATGCTGCTAATTAATATTTACTTCTAATGACACTCTCGGAGCCAATGGCATTCAGATCTATTTATTGACAAACATTTGTTCCCCCTATCAGGATATTCTTAGAAGAGAGATTCTATTCTATTCTATTAGAATAGAATACTAGCTATTAACCAAAATCATTTCAGTTATTTCAGCAAGGTAGTGTTCTTACCTTGAGTATTTTAGTCATTTCATGCCATATATATATATATATATATATATATACATATATAAAATTTCATCTCAGAAACATTTTAAAACATATCTAAGAACAGAGCTTTATTTCAGGGCCCACATTTATGAGTTTATTCATGTATTCCTATAATAAAGGTTAATGCTAACTTTATAGAGTTGAATTGAGAAAATATCATTATTTGTTTTCAAACTATTCACAGGAGAGTCCTCGTGTCTTCTTCTTTTCTACTGATACTTCATCCTAGCCTAAAATTTTAAGATAACATTTGAATTTCAAGCCTTCCCTACCACTGTTCTTGCTCATGGAGACACCCCTACCAAGTAATATGGAAATCTACAGAGCATTTCTGGATTTGTGTAGACTGCCTCTCCTTTGGTCTGTGTGCTCTCTACTAACAACCTATTTAGCAGATTAACCTTAAATGGGAAATTATAATTAGAAATCTAATTTCTCTAAAGAAACTATTGGTATAGTACTAATTTTATGATATGCAGCCTATTTATTTAATAAATTACTGAAAATGTTCCACAGTCACCCGTATGATACTGTATCTTCTTTTTGGATACTATGTACTACCATGATGCTAAAACTGGTTCTGCTCCTTCCAGAGACTCCCTGTACCCCAATCATTTTTCTTATGACTGCAGTTTGATGAATAGCCTTTAATACTCTGTGGTTTCTGCTCTCTCTGCTTTACTCTCGTGTAGACACTGAAATTCGATTTGTGTTTTTTGATTCTTCCATTCTTTTCCTTCCTCAAGTTCAGGTTTCGTGTCTGTATAAAGGGGCAGGTTTTCCCCCTTCCTGTTACTTCCTGGTGTTAACTGCCTGCCAGTGTGCTGCCATGCCTGTAATGCATGGTCTGTAAACATCCATCCATCATTTCCCTCAGTCCTTCCCACTGTGTGAATGTACATCATCTGTATACGTGACCTTTCAAACCCCTCTGCTACTTGGGCCAGTGAATTATTCACTTCCGATGACATTTTCTTCAGACAGCCTAAGGCACCCATTCCCACTGGTAACAGCTGGCAGTGAAACTGAGCGCTATTTGAAACAAGTAGCAAAATGTGCTACTCAGTTCTGGTCTTTGACTTGAACCTCCAGTGTTCTATCAACTGACCTGTTTGAAAGAGCTTTGTAGAGATGGGAGAATGAACTTCATTAGAACTTTTTCTTCTCTTTTATTTAATGTTGTTTGTTTGTTTACACTCCAGATTTTATTCCCATCCCAGTCCACGCTCTGAAGGTTCCACATCCCATACCTCCTCCTTCTTCCTCAGCTTCTTCCAGCCTTTCCCTAATTCAACCACAGGGGTCAGCAGATTCTGTCCATTGGTTGGGTGCAAAGGGTATTCATGATTTATAAATTCCTTTCTCTCTTCCCTTTTCATTCCATGATTTTGTGACTTGGTTCCATGAAATATTACTATGCTATAAACTCCGGATATAAAATTCATTCAACTGTTTCATTTCCTTCCCATCATACTCATTCAATGTACTAGACAAAAGTAATACTCATCAATGTTTCTAACCTCCATATATCCAAGGCCAGCTTGCACTGTGTGATTCTTTAAACAGATTTTAAACTTTTTGAGATGATAAAATAATTACAATATTTTGACCTAACATTTCCTCTTTTTAAGCCCTCCTGCATAACTTTCCCAGTTCCCTTCCACATTCATATCTTCTTATAAGTGATACAACACACACACACACACACACACACACACACACAAACAAAGACATATATGTGTACACACAGACATATATACACATATAGATAAAAAGCTGCAATTTATCAGAAGAAAACATAAAATTGTTGGCTTGTCTTAATTTACATCTGTAAACACAAATTCCAGTGGCTCATTCTATATTTGTCTATTTTTTCATTTTCTATATTTTCAGTCATTTCATTTTTATATTTATTCATGATAAGCATTTCACAATCTTCAGTGCCTCTTTCAAAATTCATAGTTTTACAGCATTCTTGGTTTAAATAATTTGCTTTCTTCTCCTAAGGTCTTAGAAGCCACAACAATGTAAATATTTCAATCTCTTTTGCCAAGCACAAATTCATAATTTTCTCTAAGTTATTATCAATATATTATCTTTCCATCCTTATTAAGCAGGATGATTTTTCCTTACTCCACTGGAAGCAAATGTGTAAACTTCACCTCCATTGCAAATATTTTCTGTTTTAATAGATGAATTTGTTTGTGAAGTTATGTTCTTTTTTACATTAGCGCACTTTACTTTTATATTAGATCACTCTCAACAACATATACCTGCATTTATGTATTTACTTGAAGTAGAAAAGAAATCTTGGATACAACTTAATTGGTTTTTGCTACTATCAATAGAAACATTTCTTAAAAGCATCAACAACTTCAACCCATGGAGCCAATTCAGCACAGCAGCTTCAAAATTTCATCTCACCAAACCAAATGTTAGCTCAGCCCTTGGTGGGTCTTGCCAGCCAGGTTTTTCATAGAGTTTTGACATACCTACCCATCTCTTCCTCTTCTCTAGTAGCATATTCTGAATTTTATCAGGGACATTAGGATCTTAGGATTACTTATAAGCTCTTTCTTTTCTTCATTTCATTTACATACTCTTCTTTCCAGGAATTCAGAATATTAAAAGATTGGTGAGTAAGGAGATGGCTAAAGAGTAAACTGTTTGCCTGTACAAAGATAGAGATCTGAGTTTAGGTCCCCAAGCATCCTAATAAAATATGAACAAGGGGGACTTGGAGCTGGCTTTCTAGCTTTCTAGCTCAGAGGTCAACTGTATTTTGGAAGATCCTTTTATATTTTTTTTTGATATATTCTTTATTTACATTTCAAGTGATTTTCCCTTTCCTGGATTCCCTCTCCCCGAAAGTCCCATAAGCCCTCTTCCCTCCCCCCTGTTCCCCAATCCACCCCTTCCCACTTCCCTGTTCTGGTGTTCCCCTACCCTGCTTCACTGAGCCTTTCTAGGACCAGAGGCCTCTCCTTCCTTCTTTCTTGGGCATCATTTGATATGTGAATTGTGTCTTGGATATTCCAAGCTTCTAGGCTAATATCCGTTTATCAGTGAGTGCATACCATGGGTGTTCATTTGAGACTAGGTTACCTCACTTAGGATGATGTTCTCCAGTTCCATCTATTTGTCTACGAATTTCATGAATTCATTGTTTCTAATAGCTGAATAGTACTCCATTATCACAAAAGATAAAGTGCAGAATGATTGAAGACAACATGTGCTGCTGACCTCTTCCCTGCACATACATACACTTGAGCACACATATAAACATGCACAACAACAGAGGCCCTTTCAAACTAAGCTAATTGACCATATGTTTTCCTCTTCTGCACTTACATTCACTATTATGTTTTGTTTTTTTCAATGAATAACAGGTTTTCTTTGTATTGAATATTTACAGTGAGCTTATAAACAAGATAAGGTATTTTCTATGATAATTGTTCCCCCCAGTTTTCCTATTAAAATCTTAAAGTAACTGTATACAAGCTACTGTTAAAAATGTATCCCACAATTCCAGACCATTCCTCATTTCTATAAATGCAGTACCTGGATGGCAAATTCCTTACACAAAAACATCTAAAACTATTTCTCATTTCTCTCATGTACCTTACCTTATGCTAGCTCACATGACAAGATGATTTCTTCTTACACTATAATAACAATAGAAGAGGCATAGACATCTATCTGTTGTTATGCTTCTTTTATTAACAGTCCAACTTATTTATTTGTGTATTTATTTATTTTTACTTACTCACTTTACATCCCAAACTCTGCTCTCCTGCTGGTCTCCTCTCACAATCTCTCACTCCATCCCCCCTCCTTCTCTTCTGAATGGGCGGGGCCCCTTTGGGTATCCCACCCACCCTGCCACATCATGTGTCTGTGGGGTTAGGCACATGCTCTCCTACTGAAGCCAGACAAGGCAGGCCACCTAGAAGAACATATCCCACATATAAGCATCAGTTTTTGGGATAGCCTCTGCTCTAGCTGTCGGCGGAGCCACATGAATACCAAGCTGTACATCTGCTACATATATGTGGGGAGGCTAGGTTCAGCCCTATGTTTTCCATATGAAAGTCATGCTAGACTCCAGTCTGCAAGCATAGCAGAGCAGTATCATTAATAGTGTCAGGGACTGCATTCAGTTGGGCCAGTTATTGGTTGGTCACTCTCAGTCTCTGCTCCATTCCTCTTCAGAGAATGTTGTGCTTTTTATTTTTTCTACAATTTTTCTCTTTATAGCCCTGGATGTTCTTAAACACCCTGCTTGTAGGCCAGGGTAGCCTTGAACTCAAGAGATTTGCCTGCCTCTGCCTCCTAAGTGCTGGGATCAAGGGTGTGCACCAACACTGCCTTGTTTAACACTATTTTGGGAGTTACATGAGCCCACATAGGGAATCAATAAAAGACCAAATTGGTAATGGCTTACCAAAGATGGAAACCTAGAACACATGGTGAAGCCAACAAGCATCTCAACGTGAGGTGCTGTGTGTGCTCCTTTCCAGTTGACCATAGCTGCTTATACACAGCTCAGTTAGGCTGAGAGTCTTGTAGGCACTCTGTCTTGCCTGTCTTGCCTCCATTTCTATCAGGTGGCTTAGCTGCTCTGAGACTGTTTCAATTGTCTTTACAGCTATATATTTTTCAAATGAGAGAAGTCTAGGGTATTTGTCCAATTTCAGGAGCTTCCTGAAGTTTTTGGATTGTTGACTTCCTTAGCTTAACAAGGTGCAAGATGGAATGTTTTGGAGGGCAATAGAACACCCTATGTCTTTGTGAGCTTCCTTTCAAGATGGTAGTTTTATCTTGGAGGAAGTTCTGATACAAGATGTTGTTTTGAACTTTTGCAGCCGACACATCATTAAATCAGCTAATATAGCATATGTTCTAAAGTGTCTGATTATACGAACTATGAGGTACAATTTATGTAAGCAATTTTACCCACCTTAAAAATCTATTTAAATTGTTTTAAAAAATCATATCAAATTCAAATATTCTCAGAGTTCTAAAAATAACAATGAATGCTGGTTTAGTAACAATGATTAAATTACACAAAATTTATTCATATGCATCATAAGATTATCAATGTTATCTCATTTGATTACCACAGTAAAACTGAAATGAACATATTTCACTTGTTTTATCCTTGAGCAAATCAAGAACTGAGAAGTAAGATATTTCCTCACAATTTAGTTCTACTTGGAAAACTTTGCAATTCATTACTCTTATTTAGAACCGACTTCTCCCTCTTTCACTAGGGAATAAATTGTGTCTCTGACTTATTCAAACAAAACAAACTTTGGAATATGATATATGTAAAACCAACTCTTGAACACTTAGTGACAAATATCTGTTCATATAACTAAAAGCCTTCACTTTGTGCAAGTCACAGTGATTCCTACAGTCATCTGTGATGGATGATGCTATTACTGTTGCATTCAAATCCTCTGACAAGATCACTGACAATCAATAGCCTTCCTAGCGTCTCAGCTACAAAATCCAAATGAATACCAATTGAAAGCACTTTCATGGTTTCAGACAATTATCATGATTCTTAAGTTTAGAAGTTAAATAGTAAAATAGATACTATTTTCTTCTCACAGTCAAAATAATATAAACAAATATAAGCATTTGGGCTACACATTAAAAATTCTGTACTGTTTCTGGTCCCACTGTGTAGTAAAATATAATAAGCTCCTTTTAGTTTCCATTTAATATAAATGTTTGCTTTCTGAAGATGTTCTACAGGTTTTTCAATGAAAAGACACAATTCATCCTCTCTCTCTCTCTCTCTCTCTCTCTCTCTCTCTCTCTCTCTCTCTCTCTTTAGTGTATTGGAAACAGTTTTCCCAGATCAAGTGGCAGAAGCCTTTAATAATGGTTGCTACATAAGCAGAGGCAAGAGCATCTGACCACAGTTCAAGGACCTGCCCAGCCTGCAAACTGAGTTCATGCCTAGCGTCATAACCTTGTGAGACCTCGTCTTTAAATAAAAATGTGAAAAATGATACTCTCAATATAGTTCATCATTAGAGAATGAGTGAAAATCTAGGACAAATTCCTGTCTTCTCTTTTTTCTCTTTGTCTGCCCCTCTCTCATCTCTCTCTTCCTCCTTTTGCCCTCTCCCCCCTCTCTCACACACACATACACACATACACAAACACACACAGGGAGAAAAATAGAAAAAAGTTAGATAGAAGGATAGATAGATAGATAGACAGACAGATAGAAGATACATACATACATAAATACATACATACATATATACATACATAGAGAGTAAAAATGAAAAAAAAACCCTCATGCTTCAATCACACAGGAGTAGCTTTATATATCGTTGAATCCTCAGCACAGTGAACAACGATGAAGGATTTCTTCTTAGGACTATGAATAACACGCACCCTATCAGCTTTCTTCACTCTCCTTTGCCCGAGCTTTCCATATCTGTACAGCCACAGTTGCTATGAAGTGAGGTAAAGAGGTCTCAGGAGTATCTTATAAATGTATGCAGACAGAATAATAAGAGACATAAAGTTTTAAGTAATTTAATCTCATATTTAAAAATCCTGATTCCTAGTACTTGAGGCAAAGTGTCTTTCCTCCTGCTACAGGTATACTTCTGATCAAGAATGTGAATCATGCATAGACATTGTCTGCAAGCACTTTCTATCTGCAACCACATCTGCAATGTGAGCAATCAGACATGTTCTTCGCTATTATTTTCCCAGTGCCTGGCAAATGCCTGATACCTGGTAACAAATCATAAATATTTAAAGACAGCCCAATTAACATCCCTGGAGTTTTTACAGGGACTGAGGAATGACTGCATATTTTATCGAAAATTATTAGTTTATACTTGTATAAAGATAGAGCAGAAAATAATATTTAAATTAACATAAGATTTTAATGTACTCGATAGTTATACCCAGTCTCACTGCTATATGAAATAGGTCTGAATTGGTTTCTAAATAACATCGATCTATTTATCATGGTTTTGGAATTGACAAGTCTAAAACCAAAGCATCATCACATGTGAAATCACTTCAGGCACAGAATCCTAGTTGATGTGAGACACCAGAAGCTGTATTCTTCATGTATTCAATGAAGCAAACTCTCTCAGGCCTCTGTCACAAAGGCACAAATCCTCTTCCTGGGATGTAATCATTCTTCAGAGACCACACTTCCTGGTGACATCACCTATGCAATCAAAATTTCCATGTATATATTGTGGGACGAAATAAACATTTTAACCATAGGAGATAGCACGTTACACAAAAGCATAACAAAAGCAGCAGTGAATCACCAAAAGAAGGAACAAGAAAGAAGAGAGGACATGGAATAAGAGAGAGGAGAGGTGGAAGAAGGAGGGAGGGAAGAAAGACGGAGGAGGAAGGGAGCAAGGAAGGGGAGGAGAAGGAAGCAGAGGGGGAAATGTGGTTGCTTGATGTACTTGAAAACCTTCAACCTTAAGTCTCAGAAAACAGTATTGTATGTATGAATGAATGGATTAAAGAAGAACTAGAAATGGCAGAATAAGGGGAAAATATTCTTTACAAATAAGGAATGATAAATGTATGCAAAACATTGAAATAATTTTAAAAGTCAATTAATAAAATGTTTAAAGCATGGCGAAAGGTGCATCCACTTTTAACATAAAAGATACAGGTGGTCACTTTCTTGCATGCATGAAATATGCCCTCATTATTAAAGGCTAAATATACTGCTTAGTTCCTGAAAACTCCAACTAAGATCTCATGTCTACACCATCTGATTCAATAAGTGAAGACATTCAGTTTACAAATCATGCTCGCAGTTTTCTTACTTAAAGAATTAGTATGACTTAGACAAGATACAAGAAATAGAGCATAAGATGTTTGAAGCATTTTGTCTCATTTTAAATCATGTATGAATGTTAATCTGTAAATAGAAAAATACTTTTAAAAAGATTAAATCACATTATAAGTCTAATGTAGCCATTAATTTTTACTAAATCCTCCTATAAGAAGGATAAAGGTCTTGGTCTTAAGAAGGAATTTATCAATAATTTCCAATCATACTTTGAAAAACATTGAAGATCTTTGTCTCAATCCCAGGTTCTTAGTTACCTAGCTTCTAACTTTCTCTACTTTACTCAATATTTTTTCCAATTATATGTGGTGTCCCTCAACGGAGGAATGGATGCAAAAAATGTGGTATATATACACAATGGAGTACTATTCAGCCATTAGAAACAATGAGTTCATGAAATTCTTAGACAAATGGATGGAGCTGGAGAACATCATCCTAAATGAGGTAACCCAGTCTCAAAAGATCAATCATGGTATGCACTCACTGATAAGTGGATATTAGCCTAGAAACTTTGAATACTCAAGACATAATCCACATATTAAATGATGTCCAAGAGGAACGGAGGAGTGGCCCCTGGTTCTGGAAAGACTCAGTGCAGCAGTATAGGGGAATACCAGAACAAGGAAGTGGGAAGGGGTGGATGGGGGAAGAGGGGAGGTAAGAGGGCTTATGGGACTTGCGGGGAGTGGGGAGCCAGAAAAGGGGAAATAATTTGAAATGTAAATAAAGAATATACCAAATTTAAAAAAAGAAAGAAAGAAAGAAAGAAAGAAAGAAAGAAAGAAAGAAAGAAAGAAAGAAAGAAAGAAAGAAAGAAAGAAAGAAACTCCACAAGAAGACTTACAGAGTCAACTTACCTGGACCCTTGGGGACTCCCAGAGGCTGAACTACCAACCAAAGAGCATACATGAGCTGAACCTCTCTTCTCCCCTCTCTGCCGCCAATATGTAGCAAATGTACAGCTTAGTTTTCATGCCCATCCCCCAGTGTCTCTGACTCTGTTCCCGTTGCCTTCATTGGGCTGCCTTGTCAAGCTTTAGTGGGAGAAGCTGTGCCTAGTCCTGCAATGACCTGATGTGCCAGGGTGGGTTGTTACCCAGAGCAGGCCTTCCCCTTTTCAAATGTCAAGGGGATGGAGGAAAGAAGAGGGATTGTGTGTGTGTGTGTGTGGGGGGTCTGAGAGGGGATGTGAGTGGGATATAAAGAGAATAAATAAATTAATTAATGAAAAAAAAAGAAACTCACTGTCTCATCTGAGGAATCACAGCTACTTTCTTGGACTGGAGTCTTCTGATTGCTCCTCTTCACCATTTAACTCAGCACGAATTAGTATCACACATGGGTTTCATTACACCTTTGGTTACAGCTCAGAGTAAGAATAAATGTAGCATTTTATATGAAGTGAGGTATATTCCCAGTGTTCTAGAAAAGTAGGTCTCCAAATCAAAAGATAGGCCAGGATATTGATCAGGATCAACATACCCTTAAGAAACAAAAACTAAAATGTAAATAAAAGAAAGAAAGAAAGAAAGAAAGAAAGAAAGAAAGAAAGAAAGAAAGAAAGAGAGAGAGAGAGAGAAAGACTTTCTCTGAGACAATCTTCAAAGCGTCTACAGCTCCAGGTGAGAAAGTGACATTGCAAAGATTCAGATCAAACATTATATTGATTTTTAGGATTCCATACTGTTGTTTTTAGTGCTTTTGATAGAAGCTTTAAAAAGAGAGTAAACAATTCTCAGGGTTTTTGATAGATATTGGCAGGCAAGATGAAAGTCTTTAATAAAAAAATTATCACCTTATCACCTAAAAAAGATTAAGGAAGTTATTTCTCAAGTCTAAAAGAACCAAAAATATATGTGATGCACTTACATTTTGTAAAAAAAAAAAAAGGAGAAAAATGAGGATTCAATTGTTAAATTGTTAGTATTATATCTAATACAAGTATCCAAAATTTTATGCTGCATACAGTACATATAATCTGAAAATTTTCCTTGTCAAAATGAAACTTTCCTCAAAATTTCGCAAAATATAGTTTGTTTTTAAGTAGCTTCATACAATAAAGAGTTTGAAAGATGATACTTCTGTATATAAGTAAATAAACATATAAATGAACTAATAAAAAGGTAACTTTTCTGCAACCCATATTAGAGCGCTCTCACAGGGCAGGTGTCACCATGCTATCTGGAGAAGTGGGCTTTCACTGATACCCAAATCTTGTTTTTGGTAACAAAGTCCTTCAGGATCTAAAAACTGAAAGGAATGGCAGGTGAGGCTTCATTAACTAACCAACTCCTTGAGAATTATTGTGGACTCATAACAGAACAGACCTTATGGCCTTATTTCTTTAGCAGAATCTTGTAGCCAAGATTCAGAAACAACCCTGGTGCCTGCTCTGTGGAGAAGGAAAGCTCTTGAACAAGTGTTCAGCTCCTTCTCCATGATAAACACATGTTTTCAAAGGCAGAAGCTGTCATCAGCTGATAATACCAAAACCATATGCAAGATAGGGTAAAAAAGCATTGCACATCTAATATGCACCAACCTCCCTGTCTACTCGGATGTAGAAAGGCTGGAGGATCAAATGAGTAGGTTGATAATGTCACTGCTAAACTCAGTAGTCCTAGGGCATGAGGAAGGTATGCTCCTTTAGGAGACACAGAAACATTTTTGAAGGACCTCCTCTAACACAGGCCCTTAAGACCATCAGGATTGCAGCACCCTCCATTTCTCCACATTTTATGATCATATTGGTATAAAGGCCATAGATTTATAGCAGAAACAGCTACAGAACATGGGTTTACATATCAAATGTCCAAAGCAAGAAGGAATACAAAAGCAGGAGTAATAGGAATTTTAAGACACACACGCACACACGTACACATGCACACACTTACCAACATTAAGCCCATTTCTAGCTCCTAGCTAAAATAAGCCCTCTTAGGAGCAGCCTATTACTAAAAGGAAAGTTGTGCTATAAGTAGCTTCCATCTTGCTTCATTATTCACATTTTTAGGTGGGATAGTACAGCAAGCATCAGCATGTCCAGGAGGAAGACTGAACGACCCATAGAGAGAGATAGAGATTACATTTTCTAATTAGTATGAACCTCTTCTTCAGTAATGCATTCAGAAAAGCAGTATGAGCACATTATGTAGTTTTTCAGTATGTGTCTATTTTAAGAGACTCTTTTTTTCTTGCCCCTCAAAATGGTCACTGAAGTTCCTACTGTGTTGCTTTGAAATATTTTAACCCTATAGGCAAGTCATTAGCCATTTCTCATAGAGTAAAGCAGATTTACATACAGACATCCCTCAACTGGAAAATTCTGTCTGTGATAGATATGCTGTCCTGTCAGACTGCGAGTTTGGCATAACATTCACGATGCTCAAAGTGTGAAATACAGAGTGAAAATAAATAATAGAAAAAAATAAAAATAGTAATAGAATAACAAAGCAAAGGTAATCCCCCTGATGAAATAACTTATTTGTGTTTAGACCCACTTCTGCTGAGCCCTTAAAACTGTGGACCTATAATGAAAATCATTTATTTAAAAAACCAGAATTTATATTTTAATGAGACAGGTAACATCAATGAAGAGTATATAGCCATTTATCTGAGTTGGGATCCTCAGCACCCTCGTAGTCTGGCAGGGTGATGCAAGACTTTAAACCCAGTTCTATATATGCAGAGCCAGGGAGGTTCTGACCATTGATAGCTGCCATTCAAACTGAATTAGTGATTTATAATTTCATAAAGAGACTTTGCCTCATAATAGTAATACTACTATTGCTATTAGTAGTAGTACTGTAGTAGTAGTAGTAGTAGTAGTAGTAGTAGTAATAGTAGTGGAAAAGGATATTTAGCTTCAACCTTGGCATCAGTTTGGGGGTGTGTGTGGAATATTATATGCATGTGTAAATTTATTTGTGTGTAAATTTACATATACATATAATATTACACACACACCCAAACTGATATACACACACCAAATAGACAAAATTAATAATAATAATAATAATAATAAAACAAATCATATATCACATAGCAGGAAACCAGCAAAAGTAGAAGTTAAGTCTGAGTAATCTAAAAACAGCTATTGGGTTTTAACCACTTATGACATATTAGGGAGTTGGGAAGAGTCACCTAGTTAAAGTAATAAAATATTTTCCTTTTTCTCATTCATTAGTGCTTCATAATATTAGATTTAGAAAGAACAAAGTAATATTTCAAAATGAATTACAAACAAGGCATAGGGAAAAGTTCAAGTAGGAAAGCTTCCTCATTCCATTCAGACACAGCAGTTCCTTTTCTCATATTGATTGAATTGCTGTTGCTTAGAGAAGCTGACACTGTGTGGTACTTAACCTGCTTCTTTTCTAGAAAGGGGAATGCAAAAATATTGATATGCTCTTTTGATATTTATTCACTTTGATTTTTCCTTTTTTAACCATGATACTACTATGTGACAGGCCAAGACTGTAGGTTAAAGAACAAGTTTAAAAGCAGATGGGAAAAATGCAGTAGATATGATTTCAGAAGCCCCCTAAGGCTTTGCAGAATTAAGGTCAACCTGCCAAAGCAGTCTGTAATGATTACTTCTATCACCTGCTGTGAAAGCAACCCGAAATATGTTCTTTACTCGATTTCTCTAGCTGGACAAACAACCAACCCTGTACTTTTTCTTCTGTGCTTTCTTGAATCCTCATGATTGAATTCAAGCAAGGACATGATCCATCTTCATTAACATCCAAGAAAACAACAATACCTAGTGCTGGTGCCAGTTCCAAAGATTAAAGATCCATCGCTTATTCATCTTGCTTTCCATGCACTTTAAAAGGCATAAACAGTAGATACTAAACAGTAGATGCAGCCATTTGACATAAGCAAGTGGCAGAAAAATAACAGTATTATGCTTCTGTGTTTCTAAAGTTTTTGGTAAGTTTCCTTATAAGATAAGCATGCTGCAATATATCAAGTGTAAGCCATTATAATGAAGTGTAATGAGTTAGAGTGAAGGGAAGACTTGAGCTGTAGAATTGAATCCCAGGTGTTGTTTTTTGTTTCTTTTATATTTTTATATTTTTCTTAAAATTGTTTGCTTCATCCTGTATTTCACTGTTTAGTTCATTCATTTTTGAATAAACTTACATATTTGAAACAAGTCATGATATTCAGGATATCATAGGTATGTCTTTAGTCTATGGTTAAGTTTCCAAAATCTTTTTATATAAAAATCATATCTTTGGAAGCTTAATGGATCTCCCATTTAGCTTCATGACAAAGAAAACATTTAGACACATCTATTGATGATTTTTATTGATAATAATATAAGAAGTGCATATTCACACCTTTTCCTTAAGGCATCCAAATGGTAGCAACTGTTAGCTGATTGCCCCAAGAATGTATAAGTGTGAAACTAATTCAAAAAACTAATCAGTTGCTGAATATTGTTCGTTTTAAAATAACCTCTTTTTAAAAATTACTATACTAAATGGAAAGAAAAATACAAATGACTGATGTCTAAAAAACCATTTTCTTTGTTGTTATTGCAAGAGTAGATTTGAGAAAAATTAAGATTTCATTTTCATGGTTTCTGAGTAAAAAAATGTCAAGTCCATGTCTTCTCAATGGGTGGCTTAATTTATAAGTACAAGTATTAATCAGTTGGCTTTTAAATTCCTCATAAATATCCATGTGGTATACACACACACACACACAACACATGCAGAAGAAACATGTACACATAAACAACATAAATAGATCTAAAATATTAAAAAAATAAAGAAATACTCAAATCTTTATTTAGAACAGGATATCAAGACATCAGTCAGGGTAGGATCTTGTATATACAAATGGAAAGACAATGATTGGATTAAGTGGAGAATAGCATATTAATTCTTTTCTGTTTCCAAACTCGGGTTTTTATGTGACTGCTGGGAATGGAACATACTCAAGCATGCATGGCCAGAACCTTTTAACAGACCCATCTCCCTATCCACAGCTGTAGTACATTAAGTTGTGCAGTTTACTACTTTTCAAGTAAAAAAATAATACCTTAAAACATGTATTTAATGATATTGAATCAGTGAGTTAGGGTATTAGAAACAATGCCTTAATAGAATCAGATATAATACTATGCACAATGGATATATTTCAGTGGTTAAATCTGGTAAAAATAAAAGGCTACAGAAGAGGCTTTGGTCTAGGATTTAAAGAGTAGATCTGAGAAGAAGAGTCCTGGAGATGAACAGTGGTGGAAGGGCTGCCTGTGAGCCTTGCTGTATGGTGGTGTATCGTTTTCCTTAGTTTCAATCTTTGGGAGGTTTTATTACTCATTTCCCGTTTCACCAGGTTCTTCAAATCTAAGCACAGTTGGGCTTCAGCATAGGAGCTTCTTCAACATGAATGATGCACCTCTCGGGGTACGCTTTAATACGTTTTATAATGCAGTATTACATACAGATATAGAATGACCTGGAACAGAATGTAAGCATACACACAAAAAACATGAGTCCTTCCTCCAGAGAAGACATTGCATCCTTTATGCTGACTAACCTTATACGCAGTGTATCTGATTGGGGATCGCAGGGTATATTACAAAATAATGTGTTTCAAAATCTGCTTCCTCACTGTGATCAAGACAGAGGATTTTGAAATGTTCAAAAATGACCACAGTGTTACAGAAGGAAAAAAAAAAAAACACTGGTTGCCATAGGAAGGTCAGGGGTGACCACGAATATTTTACCATGCTATCATTACATTTGTACCAGATCATGTAAGCTCTTACTCACTGGCTGCAGACATGAAACACTGAATTAGATACATAAATTCTGTGATATCTAATGTTTCCTCATTGTTCCCTCATTCCTTACATTCCAAAAACAGTTTATCAAACCAAACTTTTTATTTATTCATTTACTTATGGAAATTATTTTTATATTTATTTATAACACAACATTTTCCCAACCAAAGCTTAGAATTCACAATGCAGTAAGGTAATTAATTATTCATTTTCTCTTTTTTGGTATCTATGTCATGCTTAGGAACATTCCTAAAGACATGATGTGGGACTAGGAATTGAATCCAAGTCCTTTGCAAGAATAGCAGGTGCTCTTAATTGCTAAGCCATCTCTTTGGCCCTCTAAATATTTTAAGGTTTAATTAATCTTTATGGTTATAATGATAATGATATCAGTAACATGCTTCATTTATTTTCTCAGGCAATATCTGGTATGTAATTCTCTAGCATTCTGCCTATTAGTGATTCTTTTTCTGTATCAGATTTGTACATCTGTGTGTGTGTGTGTATACTACTTAACATATTACATAGTCATTAACTAAATTAAAGTCACATTATGTCTCCTAGTATGGCTTGCTGTTTAGATGGACCTTGGACACTATCATCATAACATGCATCTGTGTCATGTATGCAGTACTTAAAGCCATTCCTATAGAAATGAGATATTATTAGCTAATAGTTGACATAGTAATGCTCTTAAACATTTTAAACATTTTTCCACAATTTTTATAATTCTCCAAGTCAAAAGTATGCTGATTTTTGATCTTTTGCTTTATTGTGTAGGTTGTGGGTCCTGGAATACACTGCAATTCTAGACCTTTGGCCTATAAATGTGGTTGATTAATATTTGTATTAAGTTTGAAAAACCTGTATATGATCCTATATATAACACTGTGAAAGTTTTCCTCTCCTCTTGTCTATATGAGAAAGAATGTAATAAGTGAGAGACTTAACTGATTCATGAAGAACCACTGGGTTTATAAACTTAAACTTCCACAAAGTACAGGAGAAATGTATCAAAAAAAATGCTGTGCTTGTCAAGGTCTAATCTCAGAGCTTAGCTCCCTTTGTCCATAAAATTAATTATTATCTGATTATAAAGAAATATTAGTTTTTAGTTGAACTTAATTGGGAATGCACAGCTTATAAACATGGAAAAATTTCAAGAGGAATTTCATAATGTAAATTTTATTATAAAGGAGATGGTCATTAACTAGCAAGTATACAGAATACCAATTATTTAAACGCTATAAGTAGTGCAACTACAAAATAGACAAGTATGCCAGTCATTAAATAAATTTCAAAGTGACATAAATTCCTATTTTATTATTAATTAAATGACTTAATGTCATTTTGCTGGAACTCTAGTTAAAAATACAGCTCTTCCAATCTGGAAATACAACTCTCTATAATAACCAAATATTTGAGTATGATAAATATAGTGATTCCACTTTCAGCAGTTGGTTTGGATGTGTAATGGTTGAGATTAAGTGGTTTATATGTGCTATTATTTCCCCAATCATTTATTGTTTTAAAAAGTTTTTCTGGTGTGTTCATAGCTATTCTTACCACTCTCCTTTATTCTTTCAATGCAGTCATCAACTAGATTATATGTACTGTCATTCCAATTTTATTAGGTTCATTTTGTGTGACTCTGAAGTTTACGTTCAAATTCTTTTTATTGAAATCAGTGAGCTGATCATTTCATTTCATTCAACAATAGAAAGATCATCACTTTATGGAGTTGGCAGCTATTCTGCTTCAAAGATTCTGTAATTTAGTGGGCTACTCTGATAGGGTGATACTTCACATATTCTGAATACACACTTTATGCTTGTGCTACTCCTTAGAGAACTCACAGGCAAAATAAAGTAGTTATTACATAAGAGATGGCAAATGCATTGACCATTAACCTCAATAACTTGCAAAGGCTATAGAGAAGCTTATAAAACACTTTGTAGTTGAGTTTAAAGTTGCACAAGATGTTTGTTCAGGCTGTAGCACAGATATATAAAGGAAAGTCTTACAATCTCTCTCCTAGTGAGCAGAAGTATCATTTCAAACTCAAGAGTACTTCATCTTTCTCTGTAAGAGTGGGAGGATATTTGCCTTGGGTTAGATTGCCAAAGGATTTATATGTGCAAATAAAGTTACAGTGTATATGGAAAATATTTATTCAAAGAACACAGTATTATATCACACTTTCACTGAGTTCTAATTTAGGTGAAAGTAAATATTGTATAGATAGTAAATTGCCTGTTAACTTTTAATATAGGTTTATTAAAAATACCCAGGTAGATGCATTCTTTATGTAGCTGGAAAAAATCAGATAATTATAATACAATAAATGTGTAATTTATACTTGTTAAACATAACATACTAAACTATCTAAAATATAATTTTCTTAAAAGACTAATGTCCATTTAATTCCTGCTTTGTAAGCAAAAGCACACATTATGTTCCAACTGCTTTACACTAGCAATTAAATTTATTACATATATACTTTATATATTTATATTTACATTAAATTGCACCACTTTCTCCTTGTGGTACATGTGAGTATTAACTCAATATTTCCACTTAGAATTATATCTTAAAAGCATCTACACAAAAACTATGAATGAAAATTTCAAAATTTCAAGTAAACATTAGCAAATGCTAATTATTAAGAAATGACATGAAAAATGAAGACTATCAATTAAGCTAAAAAATATATATACTCTTTTTTTGTTTTGTTTGTTTGTTTTCTTTTTTATTCGATATATTTTTATTTACATTTCAAATGATTTCCCCTTTCAGGCCCCCCCACTCCCCGAAGTCACATAAGCCCCATTCTCTCCCCCTGTTCTCCCACCCACCCCTTCCCACTTTCCTGTTCTGGTTTTGCCCTACACTGCTACACTGAGTCTTTCCAGAACCAGGGGCCACTCCTCCGTTCTTCTTGTACCTCATTTGATGTGTGGATTATGTTTTGGGTATTCCAATTTTCTAGGCTAATATCCACTTATTAGTGAGTGCATACCATGATTGATCATTTGAGACTGGGTTAACTCACTTAGTATGATGTTCTCCAACTCCATCCATTTGTCTAAGAATTTCATGAATTCATTGTTTTTAATGGCTGAATAGTACTCCATTGTGTATATATACCACATTTTTTGCATCCATTCTTCTGTTGAGGGATACCTGTGTTCTTTCCACCTTCTGGCTATTATAAATAGGGCTGCTATAAACATAGTGGAGCACTAGTATATCCTTAGTACATGCTGGGGAATCCTCTGGGTATATGCCCAGGAATGGTATAGCAGGATCCTCCGGAAGTGACGTGCCCAGTTTTCTGAGGACTGATTTCCAGACTGGAAATCTGCCAGACTGATTTCCAGAGTGGTTGTACCAGTTGCAACCCCACCAGCAGTGAAGGAGTGTTCCTCTTTCTCCACAATCTCACCAACACTTACAAAATCAGCTTGTGTTCAAAGAATTAGAAGGCACATCAATGGTAATATCTCACTAGCAATACAAGTTATTTTTATGCTCACTATACATAGAATCAATTTTATTCTTACTGTGCATATAATCATTTATAAAATACAAAATTTGCATTCTTTTTAAGTGTTGAATATAACAATAAACAAACATATTTAGATATATAAAATGAAACAAAAGCATACACAATTCTTTTCAAATTCTAATTGCATAATTAAATCAAAAAATGTTCCCAAAATCTAAATAAAATGTGTCATTCCAAATAGAGAGAATTAAATTATAAAATAACAAAATAATATCAAAATTTCTCTTAGGACATTTGCCAATCTTTATCACAATGGACTTAAAAGATGTTTCAAAACAGAATGAAAAAGTTTAAATCCAGAAATATTTCCAACCAAGCAAGTGAAAGATCTATATGACAAGAACATCAAGTCTCTGAAGAAAGAAATTGAAGAACACCTCAGAAGTTGGAGCGATCTCTCATGCTCATGGATCAGCAGTATTAACACAGTAAAATTGGCCATTTTACCAAAAGCAATCTACAGATTCAATGCAATACCCATCAAAATTCCAACTCAATTCTTCACAGAGTTAGAAAGAGCAATTTTCAAATTCATCTGGAACAACGGACAAAACCCAGGATAGGGAAAACTATTCTCAACAATAAGGGAATTTCGTGGAATCACCATCCCTGACCTCAAGCTATACTACAGAGAAATAGTGATAAAAACTGCATGATATTGGTACAGAGACAGAAAGGTAGGTCAATGGAATAGAATTGAAGACCCAGAATAAAACCACACACCTATGGTCACCTGATCTTTGACAAAGAAATCAAAACCATACAGGGCAAAAAAGTCAGCATTATCAGCAAATGACGCTGTAGAAGAATGCAAATTGATCCATTCTTATTTCCTTGTACAAAGCTCAAGTCCAAGTGAATCAAGGCCCTCCACATAAAACCAGATACACTGAGTCTAATAGAAGAAAAAGTGGGAAAGACTAATGAATACATCAGCACAGGGAAAATTTTCCTGAAGAGATCACTAATGACTCAGGCTCTAAGATCAACCATAGATAAATGGGATCTTATCAAATTGAAAACTTCTGCAAAGCACAGGACACTGTAATCAAGACAAAATTGCAACTTACAGAATTGGAAAAGATCTTTACCAAACCTATACTGATAGAGGGATAATATCCAGTATTTACAAAGATCTCAAGAAGTTAGACTCCAGAGGACCAAATAACCCTATTAAAATGGGGTGCAAAGCTAAACAAAGAATTCTTAACTGAGGAAGTTCGAATGGCAGAGAGGAAACCTAGAGGAAACCTAGAGAAATGTTTAACATCCTTAATAATCACTGAAATGCAGATCAAAATTACCTGAGATTCCACCTCCTACCAGTCAGAATGACTAAAATCAAAACCTCAGGTGACAGCAGATGCTGGCAAGGATGTGGAGAAACAGGAACACTCCTCCATTGCTGGTGGAATTCCAAGCTGGTACAACTACTCTGGAAATCAGTTTGGCAGTTCCTCAGAAAATTAGACCTAGTACTGCCTGAGGATTCAGCTATACCACTCCTGGACATATACGCAGAAGATGCTCCAACATGTCATATGTTCCACTATGTTCATAGCAGCCTTATTTATAATCGCCAGAAGCTGGAAAGAACTCAGATGTCCTTCAACAGAGGAACAGATATACAAAATGTGGTACATTTACACAATGGAATACTACAGTTATGAAAAACAATGAATTCATGAAACTCTTAGGCAAATAGATGGAACTAGAACATATCATCCTGAGTGAGGTAATCCAATTACCAAAGAACACACATGGTATGCACTCACCAATAGAAGGATATTAGCCCCAAAGCTCAGAATTCCCAAGATACAATTCATTGACCATGTGAAGCTCAAGAACAAGGAAGACCAATGTGTATGTGCTTCAGTCCTACTTAGAAGGGGAAACAAAATAATAATTGGAGTCAGAAGGAGGGAGGGATCTGGGAAGGGGAGGGAGAGGGACAGGAATAGGGACAGGAGAAGGATAGCCACTAGAAAGTCCCAGATGCCAGGAAAGCAAGAAACTCCCAGGACCCAAAGCAGATGATATTAGCTGAAATATGCAACAAAGGAGAGAGAATCTGTAGAGACTATATCCAGATGTTAGACACCACCACTGGTTGAGGGATAAAACCATCCACTCATCTAAAAAATATTAACACAGAATTGTTCGTGTCTAAAGGAAATACCTGGACAAACAGTGGAGCAGAGACTGAAGGAAAGGCCATCCAGAGACTGCCCCACTGAAGGATACATCCCTTCTGCAGACACCAGACCCAGACACTATTGCTGATGCCAAGAAGTACTTCCTGACAGGAGCCTGGCATGGCTGTCCTCTGAGAGACTCTGCCAGAGTCTGACTAATACAGATGGAGATGCTTGCAGCCAACCATAGAACTGAGAACAGGGACCCCAATGGAGGAGTTAGGGGAATGACTGAGGAAGCTGAATGATGTTCAACTCCATAGGAAGAATAAAAACATCAACTAACCAGAACCCCCAGACTTCCCAGGGATTAACCACCAACCAAAGAGTACACATGGAGGGACCCATGGCTCTAGCTGCATATGTAGTGAAGGATTGCCTTCTCTGACATCAATAGGAGGGGAGGCCCTTGACCCTGTGGAGACTGGATGCCCAAACATAGTGGAATGTTAAGGTGGTGAGCCAGGTGGATAGGTGGGTGGGGGAGGACCCTCATAGAAGCAGGGGGAGAGGAGATGGGATAAGGGGTTTATGGAGGGGATATCAGGAAGGAAAGTAACAAATGAAATATAAATAAATAAAATAATCAGTAAAAAAGGAATAAAGAAATAAGAGAAATGTTTCAATTTAGAATTGGTGAAATCCTTTAAACTCAATTTGCTAAAAACCTTCCTCTGTATTTGAGTATATCTATAATATCCATTCAGAAATCAAAATGAGGACAATAGATATTATGAAATATGTGTGTATTTGTGTTCCTTGAGAAGTAAGCTTTATCCTGACAAGATATTTGTTTGATATTTCTCTGAAGTCCAAATACCATAAACAAGCCCTACCACATGGTACATGTGTATCAGATCAAGATTGTTCTAGAAATCTGACTATATCTTGAGAAAAACACAGCTCCAGTCTAACCTCTCATGATCTTCACAAATTGTCCTGAGTTAAACCCAAGCAAACATGCCCATCAACTGTTTATTTAAATTCTAAACATATTAAAAGTTGAATTATTAAATAAAATATTGAAATAAGTGTGGCTGAAATGCTTAAGGCTATAAAAATAGAATTAAACCCTAAGAAATCAGAACAAAACAGAAAGAAAATTAGAAAATCCCTGCAAATAACCTAACAATTACAATTAGAAAATGCTCTTGCAGATATTAGAGCACAAGGCTAACTCTAAAATGAAGGTGATGGACTCTGTATAAATTAGAGCATCTCTGAATAATCTCTCCAGCTTGCTTTGCCTTTACCTACTTGCATTAACTAGTAGTTTTAGATATCTGGTCATTAATTTGCATTCTCCTTTTTGGTGCATAGCATCCCTTCACACAATGGTTTCAAACTTGGCTGATCTTGATCTTAAAGTTAGACACATGTCCTCTAGCTCTCTTCCCTGAACCCTACTAAATCAGGATCTTGAAAGAAAAACAAATGAGTTTTTAATAAAGTGAAAAGGGCGCCAATGGGATGACTTAGTTGTTAGCTTGATAGTGACTGAAGTTCCATGCCAAGGCTTCAGTGCTGGAAGTAGAGAACCAAATCCCTAACAGTTGTCTGCTACTTCTAAAAGCCAAGCATAGTTTAGTGTGTAAATACACAGACAGACACACAGACACAGACACACACACACACACACTACATATGCATGTACACACACACACAGACACTACATATGCATATACTCACACTTGCATACTCCACACACAAAAAAATAGGTGATAGAAAGATAGATGATAGATAGATAGATAGATAGATAGATAGATAGATAGATAGATAGATAGATAGGTAGATCAATGTTAAAATAACTAATATAGTACAAGCTATGTCTTTGAGAGACATGGTAGACACATCAAAATATGAAAGACATCTGTATGCATAAAATGTTGGAATTGTTTTAGGCTTTACTGATGAAACTCTGAAAAAATATACTACCTGAGATAAATCATGCCTTTAATAGAAAACGTGTGCTACATTTTCTTGGGTCAACTAAAGACATTAGTAAGTTCTCTTTCTTTGGGTCTTACCTTTGAGTATGTAAAATACAAGGTTTTAATACATGGTCTACAGCACAGGGCCTGAATGATATAAGCATTAGCTAAGAAAATTTATCGACATGTTTACTTTGTAGCTTTGAGGCCTCTGTAAAATTTCCTCATGTTGGCTCATGGCTAACACTGCTTAGTTACACGTTTATGTTCTACTGACTTTTAAATTGCAAGGCAGAAATGTGGTGTTTTTGAGATAGTTCTCTCTCTCTCTCTCTCTCTCTGTCTGTCTGTCTGTCTTTCTCTCTCCTCCCTCTTTCTTAACACTTGAATTCTGCTTTTTTCCTGATCTCCAAGACCTTTGATTGGAAAAGCTCTTTGGTCAATCTCAAACTGTTTTTGACCACTGACCCAAATTTGATCATTATTAGGTATCCCATATACAATTTTTGTTTAATTTTGTAAGGTAAAAACTCCACCCTTAAAGCAGGTTATTGCCGTTTTGTCCTTTTAAAAGTGTCCTTTGCCTTACAGAAACTTTGTAATTTTATGAGGTCGCATTTGTCAATTCTTGATCTTAGAGCATAAGCTATTGGTGATCTGTTCAGGAACTTTTCCCCTGTGCCCATGTCCTCATGGGTCTTCCCCAGTTTCTTTTCTATTAGTTTCAGTGTGTCTGGTTTTACATGGAGGTCCTTTATCCACTTGGAGTGAAGTTTAGTACTTGGAGATAAGAATGGATCAATTCACATTCTTCTGCATGCTGACCTCCAATTGATCCAGCGCCATTGGTTGAAAAGGCTATCTTTTTTCCACTGGATGTTTTTGGCTCCTTTGTCAAAGATCAAGTGACCATAAGTGTGTGGATTCATTTCTGGATCTTCAAATCTATTCCATTGGTCCACATGTCTGTCACTGTGCCAATACCATGCAGTTTTTAACACTATTTGCTCTGTAGTATTGTTTGAAGTCAGGGATACTGATACCCCAGAATTTCTTTTGTTGTTGGGAATAGTTTTAGCTATCCTGGGTTTCTTGTTATTCCAGATGAATTTGAGAACTGCTTTTTCTAACTCTGTGAAGAACTGAGTTGGGATTTTGATGGGGATTGCATTGAATCTGTAGATCGCTTTTGGCAAGATGGCCATTTTAACTATATTAATCCTGCCAATCCACGAGCATGGCAGATTTTTCCATTCTGAGGTCTTCTTCGATTTCCTTCTTCAGAGACCTGAAGTTCTTGTCATATAGATCTTTCACTTGTTTGGTTAGGGTCACACCAAGATACTTTATATTGTTTGTGGCTATTTTGAGGGTGTCATTTACCTAACTTCTTTCTCAGCCTGCTTATCCTTTGAGTATAGGAAGGCAACTGATTTGCTTGAGTTGATTTTATAACCAGCCACTTTGCTGAAGTTGTTTATCAGCTGTAGGAATTCTCTGGTGGAGGTCTTCGGGTCACCTAAGTAGACGATCAAGTCATCTGCAAATAGTGATAATTTGACTTCAACCACCAAATTGGGAAAGGATGTTCACCAACCCCACATCTGATAGAGGGCTAATATCCAATATATACAAAGAACTCAAGAAGTTATACCCCAGGGAACCAAATAACCCTATTAAAAAATGGGGTGCAGATCTTAACAAAGAATTTTCACTTGAAGAAATTCAGATGGTCAAGAGGCACCTTAAGAAGTGTTCAACATCATTAGTCATTAGGGAAATGCAGATCAAAACAACCCTGAGATTTCACCTTACACCAGTCAGAATGGCTAAGGTCAAAAACTCAGGAGACAGCAGGTGTTGGCAAGGATGTGGAGAAAGAGGAACACTCCTTCACTGCTGGTGGGGCTGCAAGATGGTACAACCACTGTGGAAATCAGTCTGGAGGTTCCTCAGAAAACTGGACATGAGACTTCCAGAGGACCCTGCTATACCTCTTCTGGGCATATACCCAAAGGATTCCCCGGCATGCAATAAAGACACATGCTCCATTATGTTCATAGCAGCCTTATTTATAATATCCAGAAGCTGGAAAGAACCCAGATGCCCCTCAAAGGAGGAATGGATACAGGAAATGTGGTATATTTACACAATGGAATACTACTCAGCAATTAGAAACAATGAATTCACAAAATTTTTAGGCAAATGGTTTGATCTGGAAAATACCATCCTAAGTGAGGTAACCCAATCACAAAAGAATACACATGGAATGCAATCTCTGATAAGTGGATATTAATTAGCCCAGAAGCCCTGAATACCCAAGGCACAAATTGCATAACAAATGACTCCCATGAAGAAGTATGGAAAGGGTCCTGATCCTGGAAAGGATTGATCTAGCATGGAAAGGGAATATAAGGACAGAGGAAAAGGAGGGAGGTGATTGGAGAAGGGATGGAGAGAAGAAGGTTTATGGGACATATGGGGAGAAAAGGGAAATCATTTGGAATGTAAACAAAGAATATAGAAAATAAAAATATTAAAAAAGGCAGGTTATTGCTGCCCTCTTCTGAACCACAGAACATGTCCTACAAATCTGTGTGATCTTGTCATGCATATACAGCGCTCACTGTATTCAGTTTGCTTCCATCAGCTTTCCTTACACACAGGCCATCCTGTTTTCTTAACCTGTCAGGACCACACAACCATGATCCTCAGAATTGTATACTCAAGGGTAATAATTCCATCTTCAGATGACTGACTATATCATGAATGCATTTTTTTGTGGCTTGTAACTTTTTATGTAATTTAGAGAACGATATACTTTGTAGTGGGTAAAATTATTCTGCTTTGGTATTATAAGAACAAAATCTTTATAGAGCTGGTATATTAATTAGGTGATTAGTAATTATTGGCTTTAATAATTAATAACTTTATATTAACATAAAACAAGTATTAACCTTATTTTAATATGAGTCATGTAAAGAGATTAGTGGTCATAACTGCTATAATTTTTAACATGAGATTAATTATTAAAAACAATGTAATTTCCTACACTTAGAGAAGTCAACCTTGAATCTCTAAGAAGATTGGCAAATCCAAATCATGAAGGGATTGCTTACACATAGAAGAATCTAGATAGGTTACAAAGAGACAGGAACAATTAAATATTCACTTTAGCAACATATAGAGCATAAATATTCATAAATCTGAAGGCTATATTTCAAGGGAAAGTTCAACATATGCAAGTTAAAAATGTAACAAAAAATTACATTGTCTTAAAGACAAAAATCAAAGTGATCATCTCCATAAATTTAGAAAGCTTGAAAAAATGCTTCATGTCTTCATGATAAAAGTCTCATTTTAGAGATAACAGGACTAGATAGAATCTACCTCTACATAGTAGTAAAAGCTAAATGAGAAACCCATAATCAAGGGCAACCTAATTGGAGAAAAAAATGAAAGCAATTCCCATTTGGTCCACTACTGTCCATTTTCAAGCTGTAGTTGAAGCACTAGTTGCAGTAATAAGGGGAAAGAAGGAAACATAAAAATATAAATAGGAAAAGAGTAATTTCTCCATATTTTCAGATGATGTAATATTATTCATAAGAGATTGCAAAACTCTACAAGAAAACACCTAGAAATTATAATCAATTTTAGCAACATGGTAAGATACAAAAGCACCTATTTGGCAAAATCAAGAGCTATACTATACACCAACAAAAATATAGGGAATTATCCACTACAAACACACTACTACTCATAATAGTTACAACAACAACAACAACAACAAAAACAAGAACTACAACAAAAACACTATCAATAATCCTAACAGAGGAGATAAAGACCTTTAAAATTAAATCTTTAAACATTAAAGGATATAGAAGATGTTCCCCCTATCCCTATCCCGACCCCACCAGACCTCTACACGCCCTGGAGCCTCCAGTCCCTTGAGAGTTAGGTGCATCTTCTGTGACTAAACCAAGACCCAGCACTCCTCTGGTGTATATGTTGGGGGCCTCATATCAGCTGGTGTATGATTCCTGGTTGGTGTTCCAGTATCTGAGAGATCTCAGGGGTTCAGGTTAATTGAGACTGCTGGTCCACCTAAAGGGTTGCCCTTCTCCTCAACTTCTTCCAGCTTTCTCCTAATTCAACTAGAGGGATCAGCAGCTTCTGTCCATTGGTTGGGTGCAAATATCTTTATCTGATTCTTTCAGTTGGGTCTTTTGGAAAGAGGTAATAATAGGTCCCTTTTTGGGAGCACTTCATGGCCTCTGAAATAGTGTCAGGTCTTAGGTCCTCCCCTTGAGCTGGATCCCACTTTGGGCCTGTTGCTGGACCTCCTTTTCATCAGGTTCTCCTCCATTTCTATCCCTACAGTTATTTCAGACAGGAACAATTATGGGTCAGAGTTTTGATTGTGGGATGGCAACCCCTTCCCTCATTTGATGCCCTGTCTTTCTGCTGGAGGTGGGCTTTACATGTTTCCTCTCCCCAATGTAGGGCATTTCATGTAAGGTTGCTCCATGAATCCTGAGAGTTTCTCAACTTCCATGTCTCTGGCACATTCTGTAGGGTCCCCCAAACCTCCTAACACCCAAGATTGCATGTTTTCATTCTTTCTACTGGCCGTCCTGGATATCAGTCTTTTTCTCCCATCCAGTACCTGATCATGCTCCCTTCTCTGTGCCCACCACCACCCCTTTTCCCACTCAGGTCCCTTTCCCACACCTGTGCTTACTTTTTTCTTCTCCCTCCGAAGTGGGACTGAGGCACCCTCACTTGAACCCTTCAGCTTGTTGACCTTTTTGTGTTCTGTGGGCTGTATCTTGGGTAATCGTCACTTTTTGTTGTTGTTGTTAATATCCACTTATTAGTGAGTACATACCATGCATGCCCTTTTGGGTTTGTGTTACCTCACTCAGGATGATGTTTTTCTAGTTCCATTTATTTGTCTGCAAAACTCAGGATGTCCTCATTTTTAATAGCTGAGTAGTATTCCATTGTGTAAATGATCCACATTATCTGTATCCATTCTTCTGTCATGAACATCTGGGTTGTTTCTAGCTTCTGGCTATCACAAAGAAGTCCACTATGGACATAGTGGAACACGTGCTCCAGTAGCATGGTAGGGAATCAATTGTGTATATTCCCAGGAGTGGTATTTCTGGGTCTTCAGGTAGATCTAGTTCTAACTTTCTGAGGAACCTCCAGATTGATTTCCAGAGTGGTTGTACCAGTTTGCAATCCCACCAGCAATGGAGAAATGTTCTTCTTTCTCTATATCCTCTCCAACATGTGCTGTCACCTGAGGTTTTGATCTAACCATTCTAATTGGTGTAAGGTGGAATCTCAAGTTTGTTTTGCTTTGCATTTGTTCTGATCACTAGAGACTTTATGTGTTTCTCAGCCATTTGAGATTCCTCGGTTGTGAATGCCCAGTTTAGTTCTATATCCCATTTTTGATTGGATTGTTAGGTGTTTTGGTGGCTAGTTTCTTTTGTTCATTATATATTTTGGATATTAGCCCTCTATCATATGTGGGGTTAGTCAAGATTTTTTTCTCAATCTGTAGGTTGCTGATTTGTCTTATTGGCTATGTTTTTTTGCCTTACAGAAGCCTTCCAGCTTCATGAGGTCCCATTTATCAATTCTTGATCTTAGGGTGTGAGCCATTGTAGTTCTGTTTAGGAAATTTAACCCTGTTTCAATGAGTTCAAGGCTCTTTCCCACTTTCTCTTCTATTAGATTCAATGTATGAGGTTTTATGTTGAGGTTCTTGATCCACTTGTACTTGAGATTTGTGCAAGATGACAAATACGGAGACAGACACTAGAAAATAGAAAGACATTGCATGTTTATGAATTGATAGAATTTACATTCAGATGATAACCATTCTACATAAAAAAATCAGAACTGATGCAATCCCAAACCAAATATCCACCTGCTTCTTCACAAATTCATAACATATCTATAAAAGATACTTAATAGAGAAAACAATGATGATCAAAAAGAACAATTTTTGAAAGTTGCCATTCCAGATCTCCAAATATATCACAGTGCCATAGTAACTAAATATATTTGGCACAGGGATTAAAAACAGACATGTAAATAGATTGAATAAAGATCGAAATCCCAAGCATCTCTACATATAACTTGGCAATATAAGTTGACAAATATGCCCAAAAAAACCCAATTTGCTAAGTAGGAAACATCTTCAACAAATAGTGCTGAGAAAACTCTGCAATGCAGAGGACTATATTCTGAACCATAGTTATAACTTTGCTCAAAAACTAACTCCAAGAGTGTCAGTTCAACTAAATATGGAACCTGAAACATTGAAAACATTTATGTTAGAAGAAAACATAGGCAATATGCCTTACATGATAAAGGTGTAGAAAAAGAGTTCCTGAATAAGATTCCATTTTCAAGACTCAAGGACAATACCTAAAGTAGGCCTTTATAAAACTAAAAAGCTTCTACACAGCCAAAAAAAAACAATCATAAAAAGAATGCCAAGTGTTGGTGAAAATATTTTTCAATTATATATCTGACAAAATATTATATTCAAAATATTTAAATAACTCAAAAATAAGATAAAAATAATAACCCATTCTAAAGTGGGGTTTGGATGTGAAGATTTTTCAAAAGAAGAAATAAAAAATGACTGAATACATGTTTGAAAAATAGTGTTTATTGAATCTAGTAATTAGGGAAATAGACAATAGAAGAAATTTGGGATGTAACCTTAACCCATTAAAAATGGTAAATGGAAGAAAACTACATGTCCTAAAGATATGGTCTATATACACCATATAATAGTATATTTTAGCAATACAAAATTATATCATGACACTTGCAGGCAAATAGACGGACCCAGAAAAGATCATATTGAAAGAGGTATTCCAGTCCCAGGAAGCCAATATTGTATCTTCTTTCTCATCTGAAGTCCCTAACTGAATATTTTAAGAAGTGAATACCAGGAGTAATGGCAGAAATCAGGAAAGTAAAGATAGAAATAATTAATAGATAATAAGAGATCTCATAAGAGCAAAAATAGGGGTGCTTTAAATCTAGGGAGTGTGAGAGAGTAAAATATAGATGTATTTCAAAGGAAAAAATATCAGTGGAGATGTCTAATAAAGAACCAAACTACAAAATATATGCCCAAACCTAACTATAACACATTAAGCATATATATGCTTATATATTATATACATCCCTATATATCATATATATATGTATATATATATTACTTAAGTGAAAATTTCCTATGACAATCCTTCAAGACTATAGATTTTCTAACATTGTAGAAGAAGGCACACAGAAAGATTAGACGAATCAGAGGAATAAAAAGTTTTCTGTGGGCTGGAGAGATGGCTCAGCAGTTAAGATCACTGATTACTCTTCTGAAGGTCCTCAGTTCAAATCTGAGCAACCACATGCTAGCTCACAACTATTTGAAATGAGATCTGACTTCTGGAATGTTTGAAGACAACTACAGTGTACTTATATACAATAAATAATAAATAAATAAAGAGAAGTTTTCTGTGATATTAAATCTCCTAGAAATGTCCGAGATGCTACACTTATTAAATTGCTCAAGCATGGCTACTTAAACATGATCTGAACAAGGATGGCAGAAACAGGCACATAAGACAGAAGGCGGAACCTCTAGAGACCTCAGTGCTAGGCAAAGAGCTACAGGCAAATAAGGAAGGCTGAGTGTAAAAGAGCACAACAAAAGGTGATCCCTAAAACATACCACAGTACAAGTCATAAAATCTGAGTGGGTTGTATTCATTGATTTAGGAATGCATGAATGCAATATTTATATGAATAAATATTGTAGGACTACTTCTTAAGAAGTAGATGATGAATTTGAAAGAAATAAAGGAAGTAGACATCTCTGGATATTTGGGGTAGGAAGGTCAGGATATGAAAAGAGAAAATGAACTACTTATAATCTCAAAATAATTAAAAATAGAATATATTATTATTATCATTATCTATTATTATTATTATCTGTAAAGCCTTTCCTTTAGTTTTAAATCATCTTAGCAGAAATAAGGGTTGACAAAATCAATTTAAAAATCCTTTTAAAGTTGAAAGAAAACTTGAGGGCAAAAGCAAAAAAGATATTATAAACTCTGCGCATGTTAAATCATATACTAACAATGTATTATGAGTGCTGAATAAAATTTTGAAACCTATAGTTTTCAAAGTATGATTTAAAATATATTCTTTATACGTAGAATATCTGCTTATACACAAGATTTACATGATTAAAACATAAAAGAATTGAAAATATATATCATTATATCATTAATGACCTTAACTGATATAAAGCTGGAATAGTTCTATTAATTATAGAAATTTTAAATATCCAACTGGGGAAAATTATGATGTGTCACTGGAACATTCTATAAGGACATGAAGTAATTATGTAATGTACTGAAAATAAACTTAAATACATCTGAGCCTATCAATAAAATATCAAAACATGTAGTTAGAAATGGACATACTACAAATAGGAAAAGAAACCCACCCACTGCCATAGATTCTGGCTGCAGCACATGGCTGTCAGTACTTGACAACTCCTGCAGGTAGAAAGTGCTCAATCCATCAACCTCATCCGACAGCAACCAATAGTCTCTGCCCCTCAACAGCAAAATAAATGTTCTTCACTTGCTCATTTAATTCACAAAATGAGCTCTAATTCCACTCCATAAAACACTATTTAGAAGACTTAAGAAAGGAAATTATATAAAAATTATGAGAGTTTAATAGAATTAATCTAAGTATTTTTTAAAATCTCTATAATTCATAGTGCTTAGGGATTAAATGACAAATTTCTAAGTTAAGAGTCAAAAATGTCCCATGGAAAATTAAAATAATATACTTTTCTCTCTTAAATGAAAATATAATTTATCAAAATTTGTGGTGTTTGTAAAACTCACACTGAGAAGAATATTTGAACATTGAGTACTTAAATTAAAAAACAGAATTCTAAATATTATTTCATTCTTCTCTTTAGAAGAAAATGTAGATTTCATTTTTAGAAAAATAGGGAGAAATAAAACAAGCACTAACAGGGAAGCTAAGGAAAACAAGAGACAAAATTAACAAGAAAAAAAGGGTGTTCTTTCACACAGTGTAAAAAAAAATAGAAACCTCTGTGCACTAGAATAAGATGCACCTTCACCTAGGAGACCATAGAGATTCTGTGGAGAATGAAGGATTCCAAAAAACTGTGTGATCCACAACTCAAATACTAGTTCTCCACAGACACAGTCCCAAAATTGATGCGAGGTGGGGAGGATAGATTATCTGGATTAAACTGTCTAGAAATGTAATAATTATGTTAATGAACTTTGAAGACTCTACAGTTATATTATCCTCAGTATTGCTAGGCTAATATAAAAATGTTAGAGAAAAATTCCAATTCTCTAAAAGGTTTTGAGAAAATATATATTATAAAAGCCACTTTGAGTGAGGATGCTGGAGCACATCTGCATTCCCTCTTCTGAGAGAGCCCAGGAAAAAGAGCACAGCCTCCTAAAGAGGACAACACAGAAGCAAGTGGAAAATAGCAGTAACATTAGATGTTTGAGATAGCCACCGATATCATGTTAATACATATTTACCTAAAATCACTACTATCTGTTACAAAGGCACATTTCAAAAAAAATTGAGCACTATCAGTTATGGAAAATCTTGTTCTTGACTGATTTCTTTATATTTGTGCAACTATAGCCATATGTCAGTGGTATCTATACTTAAAATGATCAAAAGGAAAAGGCTGACAGGATGCCCTTCAATTGGTAAGAGTATAACAATATTTGTGTATGGACAGGGGTGTATTTAGAGAAAAGTGCTTGCTGGTGAGAGAGAATACATAGTTTGTGCTAAGAAGATAGCAGAAGTATGAGATAATTAGTTGTGATATATATATATATTAGGTGCTTCAAGGGATGGTCATATTACATGAGATTTACCAACTATAATGTCCTATAGAATATTTAACATTCTCTTCTGCTAATTCAGTGCTGTTAAAGATGGTTGAAAATTTGAGCCCAATGTGCCGTGTGCTTCATTTTACGATAAGTGTATTAATGAATATACTATCTATCAATACAGATATTCATTAAGTTAAAATTATTTAAATAACTTGCTCAAAGAAAAAAATATCCATTCATTTCCCCTCTTGGTTTGGTTTGTTTCCTCCTCTTGTTTACTTTCTTAGCTTTTTGAGACAATCCTGTGTACCATGAATTCACTGCATATCCAAGGATGAATTTCAGGATCTGTTGCCCCTGCCCCTGCCCCTGCCCCTGCCCCTGCCCCTGCCCCTGCCTTTGCCCCTGCCCCTGCCGTGGCCTCTGCCTCGGCCCCTGTCTCGGCCTCTGCCTCTGTTTCCCTGGTGCATGAATGATATTTTATTTTTCTGCAAGAGTTTCCATTTTTATTAAGTTTACTTACTACTTTTGAGAATAAATTCCTCCTCTACTGTTTTCTGCATGGATATATTGATTGCTAACAAGTTCATAAGCATGTATGCTAATACATACTGGGTTATAGTATATCCAATAATAAATGGTTTGGTTTTCAATTAAACATGAATTATAGGAAATAGTGTTTGGAATTCTATAGAAAGAATACATCTACATTTCAAATCTATCCTTTCATCAAAGTTATCTGCAAAATCTATACTTTTTTTTAAAGATACTTCTGTGATTTAATCAGAAGATACCTTTGGTAATTATACCTTTTGTTATTTTTTCTTTAATGTTAAATAATGACACAATAGCCTCCTACTTTTTCAAAACAATTTGTAAAAATGAATGTTATTAATCATCTGACTTCATGTTTTAATTTCTTTTACTAAAATTATGCTGTGACAATTAAATTATATAAAATCAAAATAAATTTCTTTAAAACTAACACTGCATTTTAAATTTAAAAGAAGTCAGTACAACGTTGAGCACAGACTTACTATTGTATATTTCTAGTAGAAACTGAAATCTAAGGAGTACATTTTCATTACAAACATAACTGATTAGCTTGATCTTATTTTGAGAGTCTTAGGTGCTCTTAAGTGGAGATACATAACATGGTACATCCACAATTTCTAAGTGTCAAAATATTAAATGAGAATTGTCTTTAATCAACTCTTTTTAGAATATTTGCTTCTGCTTTGAATTATTTTTTCTATGAAATCTGGAAAATTGAACTATGCTTGGTAATTGAGTTTAAAATGACCTTAGTAGAAATCTAATTTGCATTCATCTAACAAAAAAGACAATCTCCACCAGTTATATTATAGAGATTAACACAATGTAAAATGGTATGTTCTCAATAAATGTATGCCCAGCTATTGACTATGTCGTTTCAAGTGAGCTATGACTAGGTAATTGCTTTGAGAGCTGTAAAACCAAAGAATGAGGCAATTTTCTTCTTACATGCTTCCAGAATGTACATTTATTATGTCCACATAGACTGCCATTTTATTCTTCTCCTATGTAGACATAAAGTGACCCCTTTTCTATTATTTTGAGCATGGCTACCATTTTATACACTATCATCTGTGTATTTCCCCCATTTTCCCTTCAGGAATAGGCTTCTTTCTAATTATATAAAATGTGCATATGAGTTCCTCAGGAAACCTTCCCTTCACCCTGCTTTCTTTCTAACTCGTTCTCTGTACACACTCATCCACCCACATGTGATACTAATTATAATATTATGATGATGAAATCTAGCTTAGAAGGTAGGTATTTCTTTTACATAAAGAACCTTGTTAAGTATCCCATTGGTGAGGACAAAATAGAGATACAGTAGCTAAACTAATTAAAAGAATCCTCCTTATAGAAACAGGAGGAGTGATGTGATGGGGGTTCCAAAGAGGAAACTAAGAAATGGTAAATCATTTGAAATGTAAATTCATAAAATATCCAATAAAAATGAGTAGCAAAATAACAACAACAACAAAGAATCCTCAAACACACTACAGATCAAGACCGTTATAAAAAGGAATGTAGTTGCTAGAGAGAAATGAAGAAGAAAACCTGATCTCTGATACCAATGCCTGTGCTAATTACATTTTCTTGTTATGTTAAAAAGGGTTGATTAATAGTTTATTTTACCTTGCAGTTCTGGAAAGCTAGATGTTCATTCCGGAGGGAAAGAAATGTTGCTGGAGGCCTGAGTCAAAAGCTGAGAGACCACACATCCACTGCTTTCAAAAGTTCGTAAAGAGACTGGAAGTGAGACAGGATAATATCTCGAATTCTGCCCCAGTAGCATACTTCCCCAAGCAAGGCAGACTTTCTAAAATTTTGAAACCTCCCAAATAATGACACCAATTGAGAATCAAATTCTCAAATACATGTGTCAAAGCACTATATAGTCATTCAGACTAATACACAAATTATATATTGTATAAGTGTAACACTGATTTTATTATAAAGCTTATGCATCTTTATGTAGATGTTTATTTAAATATATATATACTTATAAGAATATACAATACACAGCACGAGGATAATTAACTTATTATCACAAATAATTTTTTGAAAACTTTTTCATTTACTAATTGTCTTAGTCAGGGTTTCTATTCCTGCACAAACATCATGACCAAGAAGCAAGTTGGGGAGGAAAGGGTTTATTAAGCTTACACTTCCACATTGCAGTTCATCACTAAAGGAAGTCAGGACTGGAACTCAAGCAGGTCAGGAAGCAGGAGCTGATGCAGAGGCCATGGAGGGATGTTTCTTACTGGCTTGCTTCCTCTGGCTTGCTCAGCCTGCTCTCTTATAGAACCCAAGTCTACCAGCCCAAGGATGGCACTACCCACAAGGGGCCCTTCCCCCTTTATCAGTAATTGAGAAAATGCCTTACAGCTGGATCTCATGGAGGCATTTCCCCAACAGAAGCTCCTTTCTCTGTGATAACGCCATTTTGTGTCAAGTTGTTTCACAAAACCAGTCAGTACACTAATATATCAAAAAAATTAGGCAGCTGAGATGAATTGTGAGCTAGAAGTAATTTTACCATACCAGAAAGCATAAAATAACATGAGGATGAAAGAATCCAGACACACAGGTTGTCATTGATCTCCACATGCATGTGGCAGCATGTACAAATGTATACATGCATACCCATACATGCTCACAAAACTAGTAAACAAAATGTAAACCTTTGAAAATGGAGAGATGGTTCAGCAGGCCTATGCATTAGTTACCTGATATCTAATCATGATATTTGATATCTGCAAATTTGGCCTCTGACCTTTACATACAAGACACCATTTAAAAAAAACAATAATAGTAATAACAATAATACAATGAAATGAATACAGTTTTCCTTTAAATAAATAATGTTTTATTAACCCAGATATCTCAATAATAAAATTAATAAAAAATTGTTGTGGTTGGTAATAGTTTGGGACAGAGAGTAATTTTTCATGTGTTATTATTTATGTAAAAACAATATGTCTGTATGACAAGAGTCAAATCATATCACATGTATACATTTACTGGGAAATAGTTGCAATTCACTGAGAATGATTACTTCAGTAAGGTTAGATGTGGGGTATCATTTTTACTGCTAAGCATTTTGCATTGGTAATGGAGGGACATTGTTTTTGACTATGGCTGAACTTCATATAAAAATAAATTGTTTCCAATTTTTTTAAAAAATAAGCATATTAGTTATAATAAAACCGCAAAATATTCCTTTGACAACCGAAGTGACTCAATTGATTTGTCTTGGCCATTGGCTGCATTTTTGATAAGCTTTGTAAAAGAGAGATCACGACATAAGCATGTTTCTCCTTGATAGTCAAAATGAACACATCCAGTTTGTGCCAACAGTTAGAGTTGAAACCTCAGTTTCTCTGCCAACGTGACAATTTTAACAGAATTACCCATAATACCTCATATCGAGAGTTTGCTTTGAAAACATGGTCAATTGAGGCTTGCTGATCTACATTAACATTTCTGTTTAGATTGAGCAAAACTGATGATCTCACATGAAAATGATGCTACCTTTGGTGGGACACTGTTAATGCAATCAGAGCCTGCTACATGTATTAACGATATTTTAAACATGTGTCCTCTCTGGCATTGGAAAGCTCCTAAAACATCAGGAACTGAGTTCTTTGTAAACGACTGCAACACTGTTTCTAGTTCCAGAAAGATCTTGATAACAAGGATCCTTGAAACGTGGAATCAGAGGGTTAAGGTGTGACTTTGGAGTTAGTGTCTATGGAGATCTAAGAAAATCTGCATCGGTTCCAGAGAAATGGATCAGTGGCTAAGGGTGGTGACTGATCTTTCAGAGGGCCTAGGTTTGGTTCGAAGCATCTTAGTCAAGTAGCTCATACCTACGTATTATTCCAGATTCTGGATATCTTCTTATGCCCTCCCCTTGCCTCTGTGAGCACACATTCAACAGGCATACAGACAGACAGGCAGACGTAGAGAATGACAAAGAGAGAGTAAAAAAAAAAAGAACTCTTAAAAGCAAAACTTTTCTATTTCATCATATGTTTGAGTTTTTACTTTTCAAACTCAAATCAAATACCTGAGTCACTTATGAAATGGTTTTTCGCTTTTCATTCCATCTTAAACCACAGAGCATTACTATTCTACTTCTTTTGTAAACAAAATTGATCCTTATTGTATAAAGATGGACTTGCAGACAAACTCCTTAACGTTTCCTTAAGAAAATATTTGTGGGGGCTGGTGAGATGGCTCAGCAGTTAAGAGCACCAACTACTCCTCTGAAGGTCCTGAGTTCAATTCCCAGAAACCACATGGTGGCTCACAACTATCCATAACAAGACGCCCTCTTCTGGAGTGTCTGAAGACAGCTACAGTGTACTTACATATAAATAATAAATAAATAAATCTTAAAAAAATACTTGTGAAGGGAATGAGCTAATTGAACAGTTGAACAAACAATTACACTTCATGAATGATGTAAATAAAACTGAGTATTAGCTTTTATGAATTGTTTTCTGACCACTACGTTTAAATATATGTCATAGAAATTGAGAGATATTTTCTAGGTGTCCTATTCTATTTCTATAAGAAAATCATACTCCCCAAACTATGGTAAGTACATATGTATACATAATCATTTGGTAATTTTTATGCATTTTATTTGGAAACATTTTACTATTATAAAATAACATTCATTTTGAATACATTTAAAGAAGAAATTCTTGAAGTTTGTTCTTTTGCATTTTAGGAATTAATTTATACAGTTTAAATAAATTATTAATACTAGAAATGGACATTGAAAACAAATTTACTTCTTTTAATTAACATGTTAGTATTTTATTAATTAAACAGGTGGGAAAATTATTATTTAGTATCATCTTTTAAGAGACAATGAGGATAAGGAATTTTTTATATCCACTGTTACACTGTTTATCAAAGAGAAATAAAATCTTTAAAGTGTCTCTATGATAAACTTCATGAAATATAAAGTGGGTAGGGATAGGAAATATTTCTTCAACCATTTACAAATAAATATGATGTTCTTTAATGAAAGAATAGTTAGTCAATATCTGCAATGAAATGAGCCAAGAATTCTGCACAGTTCTAGGTCACATAAACAAGAGTGTGGCTCTTCAGTATAACTTCATAGACTAATATGATGCATGACCAGAGACATCAGTAAAAATAAAATCTTTGTATACTATATCTATTACACCTTTGGTAATAAAGAATGAATAAAATTATATTTTTTTTTCTTTTTTCTTTTTTCTTTATTTTTTATTGAATATAATCTTCATTTACATTTCAAATTTTAAAACCTGTCCTAGTTTCCCCCTACCCGAAAACCCTCAACCGCTCCTCCCACCCCTTGCTTCCAAGTATATGCCCCTCCACCGACATACCCCCACCTCCCCCCCACCCCGTGATTTCCCTTTGTTGGGGCATCTATTGAGCCTTCACCAGACCAATGACCTCCCCTCCCACTAATGCCCGACAAGGCATTCCTGTGCTACATTTTTGGCTGGAACCACGTGTACTCCCTGATTGATGGTTTAGTCCCTGGAAGTCCTGGGTCATCTGGGTGGCTGACATCATTGTTCTTCCCATGGGGCTGTAAACCCCTTCAGTTCCTCCAGTCCACCCTCCAACTTCTCCATTGGGGACCCCATTCCCAGACCAATGGTTGGCTGCTAGCATCTGCCTCAGTATGTGTAAGGCTCTGGCAGGGCCCCTCCAGAGACAACCATGACATGCTCCTTTTGGTATGCAATTCTTGTCGTCCATAATAGTGTCGGGGTTTGGTGACTGTTTATAGATGAATCCCCAGGTAGGGCAGTCTCTGGGTGGCCTTTTCTTCAGTCTCTGCTCCACACTTTGTCTCCTTTATTTCTCCTGTGAGTATTTTGTGACCTTTCTCAGAGGAACCAAAGCAAGAAGAAGGAGGAAGTTCAGTCCTCCTTCTTCTTGAGCTTCCTGTGGTCTCTGTGAATAGTAACTTGTTTATCTTGAGCTTTTGGGCTAAAATCCACTTATGAATGAGGGCATACCATGTGCGTTCTTTTGTGATTGGGTTACCATGCCCAGGAAACAAAAACTGTGGTATATACACCCAATGAAGTACTATGAAGTACTATTCAGCTAATTCAACTAAAAACAATGAATTTATGAAATTCTTAGGAAAATGGATGGAACTAGAATTATACTTTTTATAGTAAGCTTGGTACATTGATTTCATATATCTTTCTACTATGAGATCTGAACCATTAAAATATAAACGATTTCTCTCTCTCTCTTTCTCTCTCTCATTTATTATTCTGCTTTTTAAAATTATCTTTAATCTTTTTTTTTAACATTCCAGTCATTATTCCCTCCCAGTCTGCCTTCAGACAGTTCCTCATCTTATTCTTCCTTTCCGATTTCCAAAAGGATGTCCCCACCTCCCCACACGACCCCTACCCTGCCAGGCCTCCCCACTCTCTGGGTCCTCAAGCAATTCTCTTTTAAAAGGGCCTGCTTCACAGCTTGCCTACCAACAATTTTATATTTTTTTTCATCTACACTGAACAAGTAATGTCTCTTTTAGATTATGTGTTGCAACTTTTATACCTATATCTGCCATTCAGTTATCTGAGTACTCAGTGCCACCACCCTATCATTTATGAGAAATCATAATTGCATAATTATGTAACTCATGGTTACTCAGCCCACAACCTAGTGCTTGTTTTATCAGTAGTTCCTTTATTTACCCTAATTGATTTGTAGCTACACACATCTCCCTTTGGCTTTTAATAATGCCCTATGCGTTTACACATTACAGGTATTCCTGTGTTGCTGTACACATTAAAAACTCTACTCTGCTGTTCTCTGCCTCATGTTCAAAACTTATAAGAGACACACAGGTTTATCATCTCTGAATTTAAATGTATAAAAAATGTGAGCAAAAGGAGAAATATGAATTTAGATGATCTTTTTAAGTTTTCCGAATCCTTGTTCTTTGCTTTGAATAGGTAGATATAACATGCCACAAAATAAAAATCTGCATCGGTCTAGATGTGGAAATCCTAGAGTGGCCAGTGTTAGAGCTTCTGGTCTTGTGGTGTCTAGGATCTTGGCTTTAGAAGCTTCACAGTTCTTTAGAGCCTTTCAGTGACCAAGACCTGCACTTTTACTTTTCTTATTCTTAAATCTTGTTAGTATCCTTCTGCCTTCTCTTTATATCTTCTTCATTTATACTGTCCTCTTAGTCTCTACCCAGATGCCTCCATGCATTTCACCAGCCATAGTTTGGGCAACCAACTCTGCACACAATATTAAAAGAAGGCAAAGACTTAATTTTGCATCACCATGGGAACCAGCATGGGACAGCCCCCAGCCAACTCTCCAAGTGAGCCTCAATAGCACACTTAGAAAACCAGAGTAGCTCAGTAGCAATGAAAAGTTTGTCTTAGCAGTAATCAGAACATAATCCTCAACCAAATGAAAGTTTATGAGAGAACCAATCACATCATTTCTTCTTAACACCCTTCGTGGCAGATTTCCGGCCTTGCTGCCAGTGAAAATGCATCCCCCAGCCCCAGGCATACTTGGAAATAGCTTCAAAATCATCAATAGTTTGCAAAGGCTATAATAGCAAAAATCCAGATACAGATTAGATGAAATATTTTTGGCTGAGTCTTCCTCTTTGTGTGCCAGAACAGTCAGCTGTGGCCACTGCATAGATCTAGAGAGAAATCCAACGAATATCCAAAATGTTCATCTAACAATAAGAATAGTTTAGTTGTCTGTCTGATGGACCATCTATTTCTGGAGTCAACCTGGCTAGAATCGAAAGTCCAATGGCTCCAAATTAGGAGACAGAACTGGTGCATCTTCCAAGGTCTTTTCTTATTCATGGCATGCTTAAAATAAAAACATGAACTCGTTGTTAACATGAATAGTGTTATCAGTGGTGCTTTCATATATGTCATCTCTACACAGAGAATGCAGGCAACTAAGGAATGCTGAAAGAAAAGGAGAAACAGCCTTCCCAGGCAATAGCACAGTAATTGATTATTCAATACTAAATACGTACATACAAGTATGGTCAGATCTAAAAATGTACATACAAGTATCATTGTAAAGAAAGTACAGGTTGTATTTATGTGTTGAGGAATATATATACATATATACACATATATACACATTAACATGCATATATCTGTATGTCTGTGTATGTGTATGCATGTGTGTGAAATATATATAAACATTGAAATTGATATTAAGGTGAAGTATATGAGGAAGCTTGGAGGGAGAAAAAAGGAAGAGAAATGGTATAATTATACTATAATCTCAAATATAAAATAATTTAAAAGAAACAGGAAGGTGATGACACTTGGATTGGGAGAAGTCTTGAGATTGTCATTAGGAGAGGTTTCCAGCCAATACCTTTATGATGCTTAAATTCAACAAAGTATTTTAAACTCCCAGAGCCATGGAAGCCAATATTTGTGTAGTCATTTTGACACCACAAATTAAATTTTGTGTAATCAAACAGAATTTAAATTAGATTTGAACTACAGAAAATGGTATTGACAGCTATTAATAGCAGCTATATCAACTGGGGCAAGGTGCCAATCTTTTATTTCATGACTATCCTAATTATGTAATGCAAAGTGAACCATAAAAACTTCCAACATCCTTACAAAATTTAAAATTATACTTGAGCAGTCCATAAGCTAAGAGACAGTGACAAAGAAGTTTAACTCAGAACTTTCCAGTGGTAGAATTAAGCTTAGAAATAAAACTTCATCATGGCTTTATAAAATCCTATATTTCCCAACTCCTGTATATTTCCCAACTCCTATATATTTTGGAAAAGTAATTCATGTGAAGATACACATAAAATATTTCCTTTGCATTGTGTTTACCCCTAAATTATATAGGCATCGTGCGTACTTCTTTCTTTCTTGAATGTTTTTATAGTTTCAAGTCAGGACTCAATCTTAGCAAATCTTTCCCTTCTTTGCTTCTGTTGCTCTCTTTGAAATGCTTTCTGTGGAATATGTATAAGTGGGTCTGTCATTGATCACAAAATACGTTTATATCTTGGGTTCACTTTCATTGTACTTCATTACCATTAATTATTTCCAGGAGAAATTTCACAGAGACAAAAGAATCTGAAAAATAAAAAACCAATGTCTTTCCTAAGTTCTCTTTATGACCATGTCCTCAGTCAAAACTGAACTAAAAAGAGTTCATATTTTTTTTTATGTTTTGGTAATCATCATTGAAAAGCGACATCTATGTATCAAATGACATTCAAACGAGGAGAATTGTTTTCCTATAGAGATGTTAAAGTTTCTCTTGCTTTCCCTGAAGATAACCAGAGTCTGGTACATTCTTGTGCTCTGCATTCCAAGCACTTCTCTTTTCTTTTTACTTTGTTTTTGTTTTTGTTTTTGTCTTTGATTTTGAGTCAGAATCTCTCTTTATAGGCCTGGCTGTCCTTGAACTCTGTAGACCCATCTAGACTTGAACTCAGAGATTCACATCCTTTTTGTCTCACTAGTGCTAAAAGGTGTGTGTCACCACTCCCAGTTTTATTTATTTTCATTACTATGATTCTATAACTTCCAGACAGTTTGCTTTCAGTATAACCAGGTGCCTTTATATATGGTGCGTGAGTGTGTGTGTGTTTGTGTGTGTGTGTGTCTTTCTCTTTGTGTCTGTCTCTGTCTGTCTGTATATGTGTGTGTATCTCTGTATATGTCTCTCTCATTCTTGCTATGTGTGTGTATGTCTGTGTGTATGTATGCGTGTGTATGTGTGTGTACGTCTCTGTGTCTCTGTGTGTATATATATGTGTGTGTATGTCTGTGTGTGTCTGTGTCTGTGTGTATATCTGTCTATGTTTGTATGTGTGTGTGTAGACATTATACACATGTATGTATATGTTTGTGTTCATATGTATATACACATCTATCACTCAATACTTTGTTTTAAGGGACAGGAACTTATATTTAATTTGAGATAGCCAGTTTGGCTGGTATAATAAGCAATTTTACCTGGAGTATGTCCAGTCTCTACCCCCAAAGCAATGGGATCAGATGTGATTTAATATATGAATTCTTAACATTCTTCATAAATCTATCTCACCTCCATTATTTATCTGGGGTGAGATCCCATTTTTCAGACTCTAGGAATTTACATTAAACACTTAATAAAGAATAAGAAAAAATATAAATGTTAGTATTTTAACAATTTTTGAAACATACTTTCATACCATAACATTCAAATATTTACAACTTTATGGGATAGTATTCAAATATTTTCCTTTTTTTGTGTGTTTTCTTGTTTGTTCTTATTTTAATGTCCATACCATCGCCCTACACAATTCACTACAATTGTGGTGAAGTTCATCCAAAAGAATCTTATTTTTTATTATTTACATTTTTTTGTTGTTATAGCAAAAAAAAAATACTTGTTCCATGAGATATCCTTTATGTGTTTTTTGAGCTACATTTTAACTCTTTCTTTTATTTCCATGATCTACTTTAAACACTTTGAGTGTTTATAGCAGTTGTTTAAACTTTCATATTTACATATAGATATCTAGTCAGCAGGAACAGTGTTGAACTTATTATTATTCTAAAATGAATTATATCTTTCAGACTTCCTGTAAAGGTATGTGTGAGAGAAGGAAAGTGGAGGAGTGACAGAGAGACATAAAGATAGAGACAGACAGACAGATACATAGAGACTTGGGTAGTTAGCAGAGTAACTTACAATAGTTTATTAAATTTTTCTCTGACAACTTCACACATGTGTGTAATATATTGTTCCCTATGATCTCCAGCCCCATCAATTTCCCTCTGCTCCTCATCAAGACTGACTCCTCGCTCCAATCTCTCCCCCACATTCATACCTTCCTCCTTTGGTTTTTGACACATTTAGTTCAACCGAGATATTTCATATAGGTAGATATGAAACTACACTTTGGAGGCTGGTGGATTCATCCATATAACTGAAGATAAATCTACCTCTTCTATAAGATCCATCTGTACCAATAGTTGAAGGTTGTTAAGTGTGGTCCCGTGGGTTCATCCATTATCTGTGACTAATAACAGTCAGTCTTGTACAGGTCTAGTAAAATAAATTTCAGTTTCTGTGAAGTCATTGTTGCAATGACTATGCCATGCCCAGAAAATGGTGTTTCACAGCCCTGTTCCTTATCATCTGGCTCCAACTTCCCTTCTGGTTCTCTTTCAGAATGTTCTCTGATCCTTAGACAGGGTGTGTTCATCCAGAGATGACATACCTAACCCTCAAGAGACTGCAGACCCCAGGAAGTTTAGAGGTCAGGTGGGGTAGGAGGTGGGGACGGGGAGACAGGGGGAGGGGAGGAAGTATGGGTTATGGGATAGTCAAAGGGTGGACAGGGGTTGTCAGGGTGGAGAATAAAATATGGAGTGTATAAAATAATTTTTTTAAAAATTCTCACAAAAAAGTGTGGTATAAATATTCTTTTTTGTTCTAAGGACTCAGCTGTCATTTATTCTCACTATATTGATCTGTCATGAATCTCTGCAATCACTTTTATTCATTATAAAGAGAAGCTCCTCAGATTGAAGCTAAGAGTAGCATTTGTCTCTGAGGATAAACATAAATATTTAGAAGACAAGATTTGGCACCATGTCAATTTACTTAAATAACAATAGTAAATTTTCTGCCTTGGGCCTAAGACTGAATGTTTTTGCAAGTGCTTGCTGACCAGAGCCTGATATAGCTGCCACCTGGGAGGCTCTGCTAGTGCATGACAAATACAGAGGGGGACACTCTCAGCCAACTATTGAACAGAGCACAGGGTACCTAATGGAGGAGCTAGAGAAAGGACCCAAGGTGTTGAAGAGCTTTGCAGCGCCATAGGAGTAACAACAGTATGAGCCCCCAGTTCCCCCAGAGCTGCCAGGGACTAAACCATCAACCAAAGAGTATACATGGAGTTACCCATGGCTCCAGACACATAGGCAGCAGATGCCTTGTTGGACATCAAAGGGAGAAGATGCCCTTGGTATGTTGTATGTAGGGGAATACAGGGCAGGGAAGCCAGAGATGGTTGATTGGGGAACAGGAGGAGGAGAGATGGCTTATGGGATTTTTTTTGGGGGGGGGGGAGCCAAGAGAGGGGACAACATTTAAAATGTAAATAAAGAATATATCTAATAAAATATTAAAAAAAAAATAAAGAGACTCTCCATATGTCTCCCTCGCTGTTTACAGACTGGCTACATAGATCTGTTTGGCATTAATTTAAAAAAAAAATGTTTCTCCTTCTACATCTACACTGTATTTTTACAGTTTCAATATACACAAAACTAACATGCATACTACTTTATTTTAAACTATTCAGCAAGTATTTTACAGCCCTAGAAGCATGGTCTTCAAATACGTATTACTTTAAAAGGATTGAATTAAATTAAAATATTGATCAGAAATTAACTAGCTTAAGATACTTCGTTACTCCAAGAAGCATGATGAGAAAGAATTGAGACAAGATAAGGTCTGTTAGTGTGGCTTCTTTCAAGATAAATAAAGCTAAAATTCTGATCAGCGGGCAAACTCTTATCACTGAGATCCAAAAACATTTTCTGAGATAGAGGTTTCGGGAAAGTTGGATTACTTATGAACCTCAAGGCTGTAGACTCTCGTGTATTTCCTTTCCTAGAGCTGCTGATTACAAAGATATTTGCATGTAAATAGAAATTTTCTTCTGGGTAATCAGCAGACTGTGCTTCAGTTTGCTATGCACACTTTTACCACGGTTACTTTTTCCCCTCAGCAATCAACTCAGATATCACAGACACTTGGGTATGACATCATCAAACAGCCACAAATTAGAGACAGTCAAGAAAGCAAAAGGGAAAAAAACACTTTTGCACAAATGTGTCAACCACCTGCAAAGCTGCTAATTAAGCATAGAAAATTCCATTATAGGATTCATTCTATCACAAGATGCCCAATGATATAACTATAGTAATATTTTTTATTTAATATATTTTTATATAACTATAGTAATATTAATTTTAACAAGTGGATCTAGTGGTCTACCATATAACAATGTTTGAAAATTATGAAAATATAATTTTGGCATACTGTTCTTAAATATAAATATTTATTATTGAAAGAGAGTATAGTTCAATTACCTTGCATAGGAGATATATTATCAGAGAAGCTATAGGTTGTCAATAAAATTTCCAATGCCAGATATAGGATATAGGTCAAAGTCAATATATATTGACCTATATTTTGAGATTAGGATAACATTGCCCTTGCTCTTGGTTGCTCATAAGAATTTGGTGACAATTCTCTATACTGTGACAACACACACTTGAGTCACAGGACATGGAGAACTTAAACTTTGATGATTTTTCCCTACTGACTAGTTTTCATCTTACTATGCAAGTTGATGATGGAGAAAAGTAATTGACAGTCTTAAACATCCACTCTAAAAAGTTATAATAGCAACCAATATAGCAACATATGCATATCAATATAATAGTGGCATAATGTGATTATGGAACCAGGTGCTTTCTGGTTAGATTTAAGATTGAAATAGGAGGAAACACAAGAATGGTACTATGAATCATGAGGATCAGCTCATAGGTCATATGAATGAATATACTATCATTTTACTCAACTGGCATATTATTAAACTTTCCTCTGAATCTGTGTCTTTTATACATTTAGATCATTGTTGCTTTGTGCAGTAATGGCAGTTAATAAAGACATTTTCAAAGGTTAAGAGAATGCACAGATGGATATTCAACGATTAATGGACAAGTATATCCAAAGGCACCTGCAGGTAACATAGTCAAAACAATATAAGATCCAGAAATCAAGGAATCCAGAGCCAAACACATCTTCTGGATAAGACAGGATCAATAATAACAAATGAGATTACCTACAAAAGATTCACATAATTAGCAATCAGTCAATGCTCTATGCCAGAAGAAATGTGTTCAATAACCTATGCACCACCCTTAGCTGAAGAGAAATTGACTGTTGATTTCTGGAGGGAAAATATTTAATCCTCTTTAAGGGTATTGAGTATGATACATGCAGTACATATGAGCATATATTACACACAAATTGGATTTTCTGAATTATTAAGAAAGAAAAAGACAGAAAGGAATTCTGGAGATAATATAGAGATGAGAGGTAGATCCTGAATTAGTTGAAACTAGTATGTAGATAAAAATTATTGAATTATATGGCTGCACAAACATCTCGTGCAAGCAGATCACTATTATAAATAGAAGGACTTGTGCTGGATTTGTGTTTACTTTTCTTCTCTGGAAGGTATAGTACCTTCCAGTACCAAGAATTTTAGTCAATAGGATTGAAGACTATAAAACTATAGATAGTCACCAGCTTGGTTTCACTGTGTTCAATGACATATGTTAATGATGTAATCAGAAGTGGGGATTTAATATAAGTTTATGGTGTTCCATGGCAATAGCCTGAGTTGTTTTGTGATTTCTGTTGGACCATTTTGACCAACAACTCAATTATATGGAGCCATTTCTGGTGCTGAAGTCTTGTTTCAATTGTTGGTGAGAGATTTTGAGTTGGGCATTGTCTCTCCCTTTATTTCTTGACCCCAATTTAGGTTTCTTTCTTATATGTGTATATTTTAAGAAACTCCTACATAGGTTTGCTTATGACCCTTTATATTGCTTTTATTGGTAGTTTTTTCTCACCATATTAACTCTCTGAAACCAGTCTTTCCTTTCCTGCCCATTTAATTCTCCTATTCCAGTTCAACCTACCTTCTGGTTCTCCATAACTATATATTCCATATCCTTCCCTGGGAGGCATTCCACACACAATAGTGTGCTAATAAAAGTTTTGAGAAAATTCCCTCATGGCCTGTAGGGAAGCTGTGGGATACTGCCTTGATTACTGTTTGATGTGGGAGGGCTCAAACCATTGTGGATTTTGCCACATCTAGATGCGTATGTGTCCCTGGAGAGTATATGCATCCCTGGAGAGTATATGTGTCCCTGGAGAGTATATGAAAATAGAATGCTCAAGCCAGGAACAAGGCAGTAAGCCACAATCCTCCATAATCTCTGCACATATTTTTGTATCCAGGTTCCCGCCTTCACTTCTTGCTCTGACTTTCTTCAGAGCAAGAATTTGACCAACAACAATCTAGAAATGTAAGTTGCAACACTCTTTTATCCCCCCAAACTGTTTTTGGTCATGGTGTTTTATTGCAGCAATAGAAGCTATACTAAGACAGTGCATCTCTTTAGAAAAGATAGAGCAAGCTAATAACATTGAGTTAATTTTATTTCTCTCAGGCATCTTAGTGTTCTCTAATGCAAGGTAAGTTATTACTTTCAGAGTAAGTTTACAGAACTATGTAGGTATCAGCTACCTCAGTAACTGAGTAAAATTTAACATAATACCAGCTTTCTCGGTTTAAGCAATATATGACCTTTTCAAATGAAGGATTACATGAACTTACAATTTGTTCTTAATAATAAATAGGGAAATAACTGTTCTAAAACATCTACTCCATGTGTTTCTCTTGAATATATAAAGACAGTATGTTTATGTGTAAACATAAACTTGTCAGACTTGCTAGACTTGTCAGAATTAATACATTAGCATTAAACAATAAATTTCTCTTTTTTTTCAAAATTTGATAACTGTAAAAAAAAAAAAAACATAACAAAAAAACAAAAAGAGGACACCAGGTAGTGGTGGTACATGCCTTTAATCCCAGCATTTGGGAGGCAGAGGAAGGTGGATGTCTTTATATATATAATTTTTCATTTTATATATTCTATGTTTACATTCCAAATAATTTTCCCTTTCCTACTTCCCCCCTCCCCATAAGTTCTCTAAGTCCTCTTACTTCTGCCCACTCTTCTATCAACCCCCTCTGACTTCTCTGTCCTGGTACAGTACTCCCCTACAATGCTGGAACAAGCCTTTTCAGGATCCGAGACCTCTCCTTCCTTCTTCTTAGGAGTCATTTGATATGTGAATTGTGTCTTGGGTCTTCAGAGTTTCTGAACTAATATCTACTTAGCAGTGACTGCATTCCATGTGTGTTCTTTTGTGATTGGGTTACCTCACTTAGGATGATATTTTCCAGATCCAACCATTTGCCTAAGAATTTCATGAATTCATTGTGTTTAATTGCTGAGTAGTATTCCATTGTGTAAATATACCACATTTTCTGTATCCAATCCTCCATTGAAGGACATCTAGGTTCTTTCCAGCTTCTGGCTATTATAAATAGGGCTGCTATGAACATAATGGAGCATGTGTCCTTTTTGCATGCCAGGAAATTATCTGGGTATATGCCCAGGAGTGGTATTGCAGGGTCCTCCATAAGTGTTATGTCCAGTTTTCTGAGGAACAGCCAAACTGATTTCCAGAATGGTTGTACCAATTTGCGTTCCCACAAGCAGTGGAGGAGTGTTCCTCTGGAAGGCGGATTTCTGAATTTGAGGCCAGTCTGGTATAGAGAATGAGATCTAGGACAGCCAGAGCTATACAGAGAAACACTGTCTCGAAAAAACAAACAAACAAGCAAACAAACAAACAAAGAGGGATTATAATATACTGAGAAAAAGCTGCTGAATGATTTATGGTCTTCTTTATTTTTCAAGAAATCAAATGGTAAAATGTAAATAAACTGAAATATAAATTCTGATTTCTAAAAAGATCATGTCAATTTTACATAGGAAGCTGTAACTCCATCGCTTTAAAGTGCCAACTCACACCTGAAACTGCTTTCTTGAGATACTGTTCAGAATATCCAATTGGCACATAAAACCTTTTCAACCAACGAACACACACATCTAGTACTAGGATTGAATCTAGAACCTTATGTACATTGCAAAAATTGGTCTACGACTGCAATATGTCTCCAGCCCTGACTATTCATTCGTGTCTTGAATTTTGAGGTGGGTCTTTCAAATTATTGAGACCACCATTGAGCTTGTAATCTCTCTGCCTTAATCTCGTGAATAGCTGACATTATAGACCCAAGAGGAATGTATGGAGAATATATCCACAAATCTGTTTCTCATATTAAAATTAAATGACTGCAATATACTTAGTTGTTTAAATCAAAACAATCCTTTATATCCTAAATTCATATATTTAACACCAGAGCCCTTAATGATATGACCTTTGAGGTCATTTCTTTGGGGTATCATTATGTTTGAATAAAAATTATATGATTGGGGCTCCATAATGACATTAGTGTTGTCTTAAACAGAAGAAGAGAGTCTATATGCATCTTGCCATATTAGACCACGAAAGAAGAAAGCAATTTTCAAAGAAGCTGATTTTCATCAGGGACTAATTCTTTTTACCCCTTGCTTTTGAAATTCACAGAATATAGAGGCATGAGAATGCTATCTAAGTTCCCTAGTCTATGGTGGTTGATTTTGTAAAATATTTTAGAAGCCCATGAGACTAAACTTATCCTAATTGAGTCTTATCCTAATGTTTGCTTTAAATCTGTTATAAAATAGTGTCTTTGTGTGAAAAATACAAGCTCATATATATCATGACTTTATTTCTCTATGTTTCTACTGTTAATACTTTTATGCCGTGCACAACAGAATCTCAAATAAGGGTGTTTGATTTAAGGTTCTTTTTCTCTTTTTTAATTTTCATTTTGCTCCTGCACATGTTCTAAATTTTATAAAATAAGAATTCATGAGTTTAGTAGAATTTTGTGCTAAAGTATAGTAAATCATGCTACTATAAAAGAGAAAAATCCATATATAAGAGCAGAGAAAGATTTGCCAAAGCATTGTGGGTAAATGATTATGTCTCCTTTGGACAAATCATTTGCTAAAAAAGAAGTAAGTGTTCCAAGTTTTAAATTAAGCCCTTTGAGTGGTATGCATGTCAGAGAAATGAAAAAAAAAAAAGAGGCCTCCTTACTTTTTAAAGCTACTTCTTCATACATCTTTTATTAAGCCCCTTTATGTTGATTGCTGCACAGCCAATGTGGGAAAGGAAATGATTCAAAGGCGTTGGAATTCATTTTCTTTGCTTTCTGAATCTTAATTGTTTACAAAATTGTGTGTTCTCTGCTGAACCTTGGGTCTGTGGGAGGAGATACTACATCCTGTGAAACAAGACCATCATGTTGAAATGGAAGCAGATAAAGGTCAGAAAAATCTGGCTTCGATCCTCTTTTCCTCTCCCTTTCTCCGCCTTCTCTCTTTACTGTCTAGCACTATCAATCTGTCATTTACCTCTATCTTTTTATACGTCTCTTATTTTCCTCCCTTTCTTAGTCTATCACTTTCCTCTTCCAAGAAATATTAATAAGCACTTCATTATATGTAAACTTCCATGCTGGGAATCAAGCATAAAGACACTAAGATAAATTTTCATCATCTAGAACTTCTAGTTTAGTTGAAGAATAAGACAAATGAATTCTTAGCATACCTAGAGATAATTGTAACTAGTTACAATTTCAGAAACCTTCAAAAGACACAAAAAATCTTAGTAAAGTTCTGACCCATTAAAGAGGTAATCTCCCTGAGATGTATTGCAGGATTTTGTGAATATTCTTTTCTCAATTATTACTTTTCCTCTCCCAGTAACTTATCATCTTGGGAGATTTTTTTTCAATATTTCTTTCATAAGAAGCAGGTTTGCAATTAAAGCAGAGAATTTCACGTTGCTGCAATTTAATTGCGTATACATGTCTGTGTCTACCGTTTTATGTAATAAGGATACAATGAAGATTAATAGCATTTGGTGGCCTGCAATTTTAAAACTTATTAACTCTACAGGGAAGGAAGTGCTGAGAGACCATACAAATAGCTATATTAATGGGAGTGCTATAATAAATAATATTACAAAATCCAAGAGTGTTATGAATAATAGAAAAGAATAATAACAATTGAATAATCATATAAATTTTTTTATCTAAATGATGCGAGATTCTGCTTCTGACTTATTAGTTGTACTTTAGTGAGTAAACTTGCATTTATCATCAGCAAGACCAATAATAAACTTGTCCAGACTCCATGTCATGTTGTGTAAAGTGACAGAGATGAAGAGAAACTGGATATATTTATAGATACTGGAGATTCTCAGAGGCAGCAAGAGATGCAGCTCTCCAGTCTACCTGTAGTAGTTTGAAGACTTCATTTTTAGAGATTTATGCTCATTCAAACTTGGATTCCTAACTTAAGTCACAGAAAAGGATGTTAGCAGGTGTGAGGAGGAGGCAAAGTTAGAATTTATTATTGTTTAATCATGCACATGATCATGATATACACACCAGGGAGTGGGAGGGCATCTTAAGAGATTTACTCTCATTTAAACGTCTTCACCAGTAGCGTCTTATCCTTGTTGTTCAAAGGCAATTGCTTTGTAAAATGAGTAAAATTGCTGCATATGGCAGCTTAGGTTCTAATTCAGGGAGCTCATAACATACAGAAAATAACTACATGGTATTGTCACCATCTTTGCCAATAACTTCATCAAGATAGAAACAAACACGTCACTTGAACACCATCTTGGCTCCTGATATCAACAAAAAGATAGCTGTGACCATGAGACTTAGCTATCATCTTATTTAATGAAACCGCACAGCATCAACTCAAATTCAGGCAACTATAAATGTTCCCAAAACTACTGAACCCTCAAAGGATATGTATACTGTAGGAATTTTCTGTACCACAGGCATTCAGTAACACATTGCAATACTCTAGTCCCACCTATTTTATATTAATTTTTTCTTTTAGTTTTTCACATTCCTGCAAGAAAGTAATGAGATCATGAAATCATGACTCATAGTAGACTCAATGTAATAAAGTCATGCATTTTCTCTAACCAGCTAAGAAGACAAGACCATCCCTACATACTAACTTTTATAGCTCTTTTAATCTGAGACATAATGCATTCTCTTTTGGAGAAACCTTTTCTCAAAAATTTGTCTGCTTTTGTTTTTGTCTCACATAGTCTTGGGTAACTTTGTTTTTGTTGTTTGTTTTTTCACTTACCAGTTGTGATAAATAGGCTGACAACAATAAAAAGAACATTCTGAGGTCGTCACTTTTCAATTATTTTTTATAGGTTATTTTATTTATTTACATGTCAAATGTTGCCCCCTTCCTGGATTTCCCTCTGCAAATACCATATCCCATCTCCCTTCCCCTGCTTCTATGAGGGTCCTTCCCACCCACATTCCCACTCCTGCCACACCACCCTAGCATTCCACTATGTTGGGGCATCAAGTCTCCACAGGACCAAGGGCCTCCCCTCCTATTGATGCCAGATAAGGCAATCCTCTGCTACATATGCAGCTGGAGTCATGGGTCCTTCCATATGTACTCTTATTTTGGTGGTTTAGTACTTGGGGGGCTCTGGGTAGTCTGATTAATTGATAATTTAGTTTTCCTATGGGGTTACAATTCCCTTTAGCTTCTCAGTCCTTCCCCTATCTGTTCCATTGGGGTTCCCTGCTTCAGTCAGATGGTTGGCTGCCAGCACCCACATCTGTATCAGTCAGGCTCTGGCAGAGACTCTCAGAGCATAGCTATACTAGGCTCCTGCCAGTAAGCACTTTTGGCATCAGCAATAGTGGCTAGGTTTGGTGTCTATAGATGGGATGGATTCCTAAGTGGGGTTGTCTCTGGATGGCCTTTCCTTCAGACTTTGTTCCAATCTTTGTCTCTGAAATTCCTTTAGACAGAAACCATTCTGGGTAAACATTTTTGAGCTAGGTGGGTAGCCCCATCTCTTAACTGTGGGCCATGCCTATCCACTGTATATGGTCTCTACAGGTTCTATCTGCCCTTTATTGGGTATTTCAGGTAATGTCATTCCCTTTGGATTCTGGAAACCTCTTGCCTTCCTGGCATCTGGGACTTTCTAGTGGCTACCTCCAGTTCCCCATTCACCACTGCTACACACCTCTGTTCAGTTTTCCAAACATCTGTACTTCTCCTGGTCTCCTCCCATATCCGATCTTGTAGCCCCATTTTCCCTACCTCCCTCTACCTCCTATGATTATTTTATTCCCCCTTCTAAGTAGGACTGAAGCAGATTGCAAACTGGTACAACCACTCTGGAAAAGAGTATGGCAACTCCTCAGAAAACTGGAAATAGTTCTACCTGAGAACCCAGCTATACCACTCCAACATACAAAAGACGCTTACGGACGCATACAACATGGACACATGGACTCCACTATGCTCATGGAAACCTTGTTTACAATAGCCAGAAGCTGGAACCAACCCAGATGTTCCTCAAAGGATGGATGGATACAGAAAATGTGGTATATTTACACGATGGAGTACTAATACAGCTATTAAAAACAATGATTTCATGAAATTTTCAGGCAAATGGATGGAACTGGAAAATATCATTCTGAATAAGGTAATCCAAGAACATACTTGGTATGCACTCACTGATAAATGGATATTATTCCAAAAACTTAGAATACAAATCTTTTCGATGTTTTAATGTCATTATTTTTATGTATAATATTATCTAGTTATAGAGATATAAATCCAAAATAAATGTGTTAAATTGCACAAAGACTCTCCTGACACTGACAGCCCATTTTTAATGATTTACTCTGATTGCTTCTTTGTGCTTATTTCCTTTCTAGGTTGAGAAATGCAATAATGAATACCAGATCATAAATATTGGAAAAAAGCCAAAGGAAACTGTCTTAGTCAGGGTTTCTTTTCCAACATAAACATCATGGCCAAGAAGAAAGTTGGGGAGGAAAGGGTTTATTCAGCTTATATTTCCAATATGCTGCTCATCACCAAAGGAAGTCAGGACTGGAAAGTCAAGCAGGTCAGGAAGCAGGAGCTGATGCAGAGGCCATGGAGGGATGTTTCTTACTGACTTTCTTCCTCTGCCTTGCTCAGCAAGCTTTCTTATAGAACCCAAGACTATCAGCCCAGGGATGGCACCACCTACAATGCCTTCATCCCTAATTGAGAAAATGCCTTACAGATGGATCTCATGGAGGCATTTCCTTACCTGAAGCTCCTTTCTCTGTGATAACCCCAGCTTGTGTCAAGTTGACACATAAAACCAGCCAGTACAGGAGCTGTGATGAGAGTATTGGATATTCAAACCACAAAAAGTTTGTAGGAGTTGTTTATAGCTTGTCTATAACCAGAATGAAGGAAAAAATAAACAGATGCTATTGCTCAACTACCTTTTTTCATTTTGCACAATGCAGGATTTCATCCAAGGAATCCTACCACACACAGAATACTGGTCTTCCCAGCACAAGAGAATTTCCCAAAGGCATGCCCAGAAACTAGTCTCACAAACGGTCACTATATCTCATCAAGTTGACAATTAAGATTAACCATCATGCTGTTTTTGTTTCACATGAGCATTAGCAAGGTGTTTATGGTAGCATGTTTATGGCTTTTGTGTGATTAGAACCTTGGAGAACATCAGCTCAGACATGGGACAATCAGCCGAAATGGGAAGAGCAAATTTGTACAAAATTCATTCAGGGTATTCATAAGTAAAATATTTCCCTTGAAAATCATTAGCCTATGGAACTGAAAACAAACTAGCTGTCAATTTATAAAAGTGATATTGGAACCTTATTTGTCATATATAACCACAACATCAAATTAAAGTAGTACTTCTACACATTAAAACAAGAACTAGTTTGGTACTGAAATATTGTTTTTCAAAAAGTCTCACACTCACATGTACAGGACAGCTAAGGTGCATGTCTTTTCAAGCAAATGGAACAAAAACAATGATAATTGAAATCTGATCTAGGAGTTAGTTTGAAGATATACACAATTAACATCTCTGTCACTTTGCCTTTGTGTACATACAGGAAAAACTGTCAAGGACAATATAAAACAAAATGAGCATGACATGTCACCTAAAGTAAGTCCCATTTTAGTGCCTGAATGGATGAAATGCTGCAAATGGAACACAGCTGGAAAAGACCTACAGAAAAATTCAAAAGAATATGATAATGGTCTTTTAATGTCACCAAGGTAATTACTTCTCTCATGAAATAAGTGCCGCACTTTCCTCGTAAAAGAAGAGGAAGACACTGTTTTTCCATTCCATAGTAGAAACATGATTTATCACTGTTCATTTATGAGAGCCTCATATTTTCTTGTCATGTTTTGACCATGATTTATTCATAAAAAGATTCACATTTAAGAGTACTGTGTAATCACACTAGCCTGTGCATTTGCTAAAATTCGTAACAATGCGTTTGGAAATAATTAAAGTAGTTTGCCTTTCTCCCCACCTGAAAAGCAAATATCATAAAAGAGAAAAAGAAAGTTAGAATAAAGCATATTCACATACCTGGGAATTGATTTCATAGTTTAACAAAGGAAGTATTCAATTTTAATCATATCTGAATTCATTATTTTTAGATGTTTTTGTTCCTAGATGTGTGACATCATTTTGATCATATGAACAATTAAAGTCATTATCTCCCAAAACTGTTCATTATTTTAACATGTATTTGTGATTAAGTTGAGTGCTTATTCCTCAGATCCATAAGGAACACTTAGCTAATATTCGTTTCAATACTGTAGATTAGGTATATTCTCTGAGTCAGTCTAATGTCATTTCACTTCTGTATGCTAAAGCTAATTCATTCCAAGAATGTTGATTTAGAATATCATGGATGTTTTGGGAAATAAAGATTATAAATATCATAAAATTAATAGAAGTTATCTTTCATAAAATATGTGTGAAAAGGCTAGATTTGGATAACTTTTATTTCTATAGATGTAGAAATAAGCATGTTGAACTAAGAGCCTAATACATGTTAAACCTGTGTTATATCACTAAACTACATACCAATTCTTACTAAAAAAGAAAGAAGAAGCAAATATTAATAATGCTATCCTGTCTGGAAATTAATATAGTTGTGATGGAATATAATAAAGGGATCATACAATGATGATAAAATTGTGTTGTTGTTTTTGCTTTATAAATCCCATTCTCACTTCTGTGAATCAAATACAAGGCAATGATAGCACATCATTGATAAATCCGTGCTCATTGACCTTCATTTAAACGTTTGTCTGTATGTTTCTGAAACATGATTCCATCTGTCGCCTAGGATGTTCTGAGTCTCGCTATAAAATCCAGCTTGCCTAAAATTTACAGAAAATCTCCTGACTCAAGATCAGGATATTATAGGATACTGCTATTATAGTACTGATATTATAGGAATGAAGCAGGCTTTTAAAACATTGCATGATGGTATAATTTAAACAGTATTTGGTAGTGGATATTCCGAGACTTGGCCTTTATCATAATGTTAAAAAGGTTTTATCAAAAATACATATGAGACTCAAAAAATTTAAGAGCATCATACCATTAGATTAATTAAATATTGAGTTAAATATATTTAGGTTGTTTTGGAGAGGTATTTTTATTATAAGAATGCATATATTTGAGGAGACTCAACACAATTCATTTCTGGGAAAATGATGATAAAAGTCATAAAGAAAGTCTTCCTTATATAAATAAAATAACATAAATATATGTAGAGATTTTATATATGAACCATTGGGATGAATATGAGTGACAAAAGAAGTCCTACATTATCTACTGTTAGACCAGCAAATTCAGTGCTGTCTAAGAAGCAAGAACACTGATTTCTGAGGGAGTTGAAACATTGTGTGTTCCAGAGAGATAGAAATAGATGATAGATAGATGATAAATAGATATACAGACAGACAGACAGATAGATAGATAGATAGATAGATAGATAGATAGATAGATAGATAGGTGATAGATTTATCTTAGGTAAATGACAGGTGATAGATTATATATATAATACATATATGTATATATAATAACAGATAGATGATAGATTGATCATAAATGATTGATAAATAGAAAGATGATAGAAAAATAGATGATAGATATATTGATTGATCATAGATGATAGGTGGATAGATAGCTGGTAGGAGTTAGATAGATGATAAACAGAGAGATAGATTTGTACATATAGAGAGATGATAGATAGATAGACAGATAGGCAGACAGACAGACAGACAGACAGACAGATACTTGGCCTTTTGTCTTCATCCTCTGCTCATCTGTCCCTTGCCTCTTAGCTTCAATGGTTTGGACATTGGCTTTTCACCTTGGTGACGGTAGAGCTTCTTTATATCTCTATTGATTCGAATGCTGAGGTCTTCCACAAGCATCCTCAGACACAGCCAAAAGCAATGGTTTTCCAAGTTATTTTAGTCTGAAATTTTCACACATGTATACAATGTACCTTGATCATATCCATCCTTCACCAGTCCCTCAAACTTCCTCCAGAACTCTCTTTGAAATCCCCTCAAGACTTCAAATCTTCCATTTATATTTTGTATCTATTTATACTTTAGTACACTGAGTCCATTAGTCCTACCCATATGCAAATACTTACAGAATGAACTGTAGAGGCATGGGGAACTTAGCAGTGTCCAGTCCTAAAGAAGGAAGACTCTCTCTTCTCGTAGTAACCACTCAAGCTCTCATAAGTTAGGAAATAAAACAATTTCCAAACAAAAACATACACTTAAATACAATTTTGACTGGGATGACCAGATGAAAATATGAAATAAATAAAGATAATGGTTTGTAATATAACTAAAAATAATACATAATCATTGATATTCTGGACAATGAAAAATCGGTAAAAACATAAGGACATATTTCAAAATAAGTGTTCAGAAGGAAAGAAGTAATATAAAGCAAAGAAAATTACTTAAAATATCATTATTTCATATATAGGCAACACAGATAATAAAGTAAAACCTTATGCTAGTTTGCATTTTAGATATGGCAATTATGTGAATTGTGATGGTATGCATGTAAACAAAATATACACAATTAGGTCCTGCAATAGAAGTAAATATATAGAAAAAAATCAAAATGGAACTAAAATAATGAATAGGATTAACTAAAATGATGAATACAATTCTTGGAAATATATCTAATTGTTGTCATTGGAATATGCATTACTAGAATTACATGATATTAAACTACACAGAGAATGGTAATAATTTAAGTAATTTTATGGTCTAGTGGAAGACAATATTCAAATATAGAAAATAAAGGCTGGTTTATATATTTCAAAGATTTTGTAACATTATTTGAAAACTAAGCTAGCAAAAAAAGAAAAACCTAGAAAGAGTTGTGAGGACATATCAGAATAAAGTGGTAATAAAATGTACCTCAAACAATTAAGCTGTAAATTGTATTATAATCCTAATATTCTTTCAAAACTGGTGTCAGCAGAGGAATGAATTGCTAAAATGAATCAAGAAAACATAGAGACATCCAATTAATACAGAAATTCATAATATAATAATGTTAACACTTTAAATCACCAGAGAGATGATAGATCATTCAATAAATGTTGATGGGATGGCAAATTTAAAGATATAAAGTTAATTAATTCATATATTATATCACAATAAATTTCAGATAGACATAGAGTACTATTAAAAATAAAACCAAAAGGCTGGGGAAAAAGAGAAAGAGAGAGAGAGACAGGAAGAGAAAGGGTGGAACAGGGCAGGAGAACCCAGAGGGAAAATATTGTTGTCTATGTGTGTGGCCTGGAGTTTAAATTATCAGAACACCCACAAAAGTATATGTGGTAGCCAGTCTAATCACATGCATAAGAGGCAGGGACAGGGAAGGCTCAAAGCAGTACCCACAGTAGCAGACAGGCAAGCTCAAAACTCATACTGTGGAGAGAAATGGAAGAATAAATACCATACCATATTTGGGCCTCCTATATGCATCCCAACATATGAGGCCCAAGGATGCAGAGATGCATAAATGTACGCACACCACACTCACATAAACACATGCAGAATAGAAACCAAAGCCATGTGGAAAGAAGATATACACTATTGAAACCAAAATAAATGGAGTTTATATACAAGTGAGAAGAAATAAATAATTAAGATAATAATTAAATTTAAGTCTCTGTGGTAATTCAAATATGCTTGGCTTAGGGGGTGGCACTATTTGACAGTGTGGACTTGTTGGAGTGAGTGTATTAATGTGTGCCTTAATACCTATCCTAGCTGTCTGGAAGCCAGTCTTCTCCTGCTTGCCTCCTGAACAAGATGGAGAACTCTCAGTTCCTCCGATACCATGCCTGCCTGGATGCTCTTACCTTGATGATAATGGACTGAACTTCTGTGCCTGTAAGCCACCCCAATTAAGTGTTTCCCTTATAACTGTTGACTTGGAGATAGTGTCTATTCACAAAAGTAAAACCCTAATTAAGACAGGGTCTAATATAAAATTTAAATTAAGTAGGAGTGGAGTTGTTCCTGGGTTTATAGAGTATTTGCTTAGCATAAACAAGTATTTGTTTAGCATAAACAATGTCCTGAGTTCAATATCCAACAATGCAGAAACTGTATGTGTTGACACATACATGTGGCAGTGCTATGAATATAAAGGCAAGAGAAGTAAATTAAAAATAAAAACTCAATGAAAACTGCAAAAAGATATATTGCATGAAGTTCTTAGTATGTTAATAAAACATTTTATCATTGAAAACAATTTTTAAAATTGTATACAAATTATGAGGACAGATTCTACTAGACATGGTTAACTGGAATACACATCAGCAAATGCTTACCTATAGCAGATTTTTAGATGCAGAACTTTAGCACTGAATGTTTTAAATTTATCTCTTATTATGGTAAACCCAGAAAGATTCATAACTTACAGAAATGATGTAATAAACCAAGATGTGTGTCAATAAATATTTTACATTTCAGCAAATATTTGAGGAATAAAATCATAAAACTCTAAGCATATAAGATGTTTGAATATTTTTTACTTTGGAATGAATAAAAGCATGATGCACCACTTGCCTGAACAGAAGATAATTTTACAGAATCACAAAATTATGAAGGCAAAGTATCAGTCCAGCCAAAGCCCACTAAACTGACAGGGCTAAAGGTGAGTGGGTTTTCAGACACATGTGTATTGTATGATGCATTAGTTATTTTCCTATTGTTGTGATAAGACACTGGGACCAAGAAGTTTCAGCTATCTTGAGATCATAATGGTTGAGCAGATGTAATAGTCAGAAGGAAGCTGAAGAAACCACAAGCTCACATCTTGAATCATAAGCAAGAAGTAGATACCTTACTGGGGAAGATGGGAGGCTTTGGATGACTTAAGTTGGCTCCATGTCACTTTTCCTCCAACATAATGACACCTCCTAGGCATGTCCATACAGTTCCACTAGCTAGGAACCAGGTTTTAAAATATTTGGAAGCATTTCTCATCCAATCAACTGCACACAGGTATGCATATATGGTGTGGAGTACGGAAGGATACATCTTAATTTTTCATGATTGAATTCCAAAGATTGATCCAAAGCGAACCTTGCTACTTAGGAATAGAATACAATGGAGTGGAAGCCACATAAGTCCCACAAAGAGACACAGGAAATGAACATGAGTGAACTGAAGATGATTATGTTCATCCTATAACTTCTATAACTTGAATCTTTCTCTGATATTTGGTGAGATTTGTAATGTAATAAAAATTTGAAACTGCACAGATTTTAATTGATAAATATTTAATAAAATTTGGCTTCATTAGCATGTATCTTTAATTGCAAAAGCCTTTTAACTATGCTGAGTTTGCTTGCTCTTCTCTTTGAATTTATTTTAAAAAAGAAGCCTGAATATTTCTGTCAATGTCAGATCATGGCTTCCATATTGCATCCAAGATACTCAAAATCAACACAATTAAAGTGGTTTACAAGAAACTTCATGGTTCAAACTTGGAAGTTTAATGGAGATATAGGCCAAAAACTTGGGGGGTTCAAGACTATCCTTGGCTATATATCAAGTTCAAGACCAGCCTAAGATAGCTGAGTAGCTGTCTTCAAACAAGCTAAATTAAAATGTCCTACAAAATCTAAGTCATGTTTGAGCTGTTTCATCTATATTTAATGCTCTCTGGCTTGATCTGCTGCAGTGTTCTAGACCATCATGGTAAGGAATCTTGCCTGATCAACTTTGAAGTCACAGTCCTTGCTTTATCTTTGATGCTGTTTCCTCAGTAAGGGTGTCTCTCATCCTATTGCAGCTTGCAATTCTTCTGCTTTTTCAGTACTGGCAGCACTTCTTTTGTGTTGTTATAGTTTTCTGCATATCACTTATCTGAAAAAATACATTTCATATTTATTTATTTTTAGCTGGTCCTTCCATTACACTGTAGCTCTACAAGAGGAGGGATTTGCCCCTGATGGTCAGAAAATTGGATGCTATTCATATCAAATATAATGCAATATGATATAATATAATATATTATAGAAAAATATAGAACATAATTATAGATGTGTATAAATGTCAAGATTTATTTATCAGTATGAAAAAGGATAGTGCCTTCTATAATAAGAAAACATAATTTATTTTAAATGATGGGGGGAAAGAAAGAAGTGGTCCTTCAATAAGACACTGGGAGTATAAACATGAGTTAAGTAAAATGATGAATATATTTGAAAATGTTATCATGAAATTCATTATTAAATATGCATAAAATACTTTTAAAACCATGGGATAATTTTGTTTTGTAAAATAAAAGTATAAAATTATAAAGAGTAGGTCTCATTGTCTTTATTATTTTAAGCATTTTATTATTTTCCAACTATTCTGAAAGTATCTACATATAACATAATTAACATAATTAAAATTGGGCACAATCAGCAAAAAAATCCACATCAGCAGTTTCGAAAGTGGAAAAATAAAAGCATAGTGGTGTTACTTGTGCAAAGGACAAATACAGAGAAAATGAACAGAAATTTGTTTCTTCCCAATGTTCATTAAGGCATACATGCACTGTCCACTGACTGAAATAAATCAGTTCTAGGGTTACAACTAATCAAATTTCTTTGCATAGTTGAAAATGGGCCTGGGGTAACTTCTTTGCAATTCAAAGAGAATTTCCTTTGAATATTTTATGAAATAGATACTTTGGATGCTGTTTAATTCATAAGGGAAAAGGACACGTTTTGAACATAGCGTGGGGTGTTTTGTTCATTTTAAAACTTATTTTTATATGCAGAAACACCAGTTAACCACAGTCATGTGAATTAATTTCTATGAGTTTTCTCTTTGTGTCTTTCCCCTTTATTTGTGAGGCCACTTAGTATCAGGAAGAGGTCGCTGCTTCACAATCAGGAAGCAGAAAGAACGTAAGAACCGGAGAGGATGGTTGCCTCCAAGGAAACCATTTTCCATATACAGCAGGGCTCATGTACATATGAACTCACAGACTATGAAAGCAAACAGAAGACCTGCAAAATTTCAAATCACTAAACAATCTTAGAAAGGAGCCAATGATAGGAATACAGCCCCTCACTGAACCACTAGCTATTTGCAATTGATAGTTTCTTGAGGGAGGGTGTATCAGTTATTTTCAGTGAGGTTTCACTGAATGTAACAACCAACTCCAGCATAGGGCAAATAGTCAGTAAAAGTTGACAACACAAAAGGTGTTCCATCTTTGATTTTCATGATACTTTCATTATCAGCTTGTGTGTGTGTGTGTGTGTGTGTGTGTGTTTATGTGTGTGCATGTGCACACACACTTTTTTTATTTTATTGCACAGAAAGAAGGATGGGAAGAGAAAGGAGAAATTTAGAAAATGGCATAAAAAAGAATATGATAAAAAATATTATGATTTTTTTAAAATCACCTGTGTATTATGTCTGAAATTTGTAAATATATTTTAATCCCAAAGTAAAATAAAAAGGTTCTCACTATTATATGGTGATATAGATTGTAATCATTCTAGAAATTGATTATTAGGTTAAGATCATAATAAAATTTGCATTTTTTCCTTTTAAAAAAGATTTTTTTTCTCTTAAGATATACCCTAGTTACAGTTTCCTATAAAAGTAACTTTGATTTTCAGTTGTAATTGTCATCTAGGAGGCTTACAACTGAATAATCTCATTCTTTCCAACTCTTTCTGAACTCTAGCTAGCTGGTTCAACTCAACTATTCCGGTAAAAGTCCTCTCCAAAATGATTAACTCAAGTTGGCTTCTCTCAGCTTCTCACTGAATTGCTCTGCTTTGCCTCAAACTAACTCTGGCAATTTGTTCTACTCCTCTGGCTCCTTCGCATGTTTTTGGCTTGTTCAGTCTTCACTCAAAGCCTGTCACTATATAACTGTATATAACTGTTCCAGTAAAAGTTCTCTCTCTCTCTCTCTCTCTCTCTCTCTCTCTCTCTCTCTCTCTCTCTCTCTCTCTCTCTCTCTCTCTCTCTCCATGCATCTCCCCCCTCTCTCCATTTTTCTCTCCTGTAGCTCTCTCTCTTTCTTTCAGTTGTTCCTATGATGTTCCTGTGATAGTTGGACAAATCTTATCTCTGACTCATTCTGTCAAATCCTTTTCTGATTCGTCACTTTGTCTGCCCCTCAATTAGATGCCATTCTCAAATATGGCTGCATCCCTTTACAAACTAACTTAACCTTCATTTTTTTGGAATTAAAGCTGTGCAACAGGGCGTGTCTGTATTCTAGCAAGAGGGATGAAAGATATGTGGCATTCTATATTCCAACTGGATCACACAGACCTAGATCTTTGAATACTATCCCTTGCCAGGGTAGCCATGTTGCTGGATTAAAATTCTTCAGTTTACCTTTTTTCTACTCCTCCTAGTTCCTTCCTCCTCCCTCTTATCCACATTCACCCCCTTTTTTATCTCTTAATAGTAAAGAATAATAGGTATGCAAGAGATAACAACAAAACATAACAAAATAAAATATATATGAAGATTAAACAAAAGCATAACATCTAAGTTGGACAAAGCAAATCAACAAAAGGAAAAAATGTCCAAAGCAGGCACAAGAATCAGGGACCCACTCAGTCATACACTCAGGAGTCCCAAACAAATACTGAGTTGAAAGCTGTAAAATATACAGAGGACCTGGTGCAGACCCGTGGAGGCCCGCTCTGTGCTTGCTGCTTCAGTCGCTTTACCTTCATGTGACTTTTACTCAGTTGATTCAGAGAGCTTTGTTCTCCTCCAGTCCTCCATGTGCTCCGGCTGTTATACTAAGTTTTCTTAGTTTTTGACGAAGGCATTTGATAGACATACCTCATTTAGTGTTTGTGTTCCTCTCTCTCTGTCTCTCTGTGTCTCTGTGTCTTTGTCTCTGTCTGTCTCTGTCTCTGTCTCTGTCTCTCTCTCTCTCTCTCTCGATCTCTCTGTCTCTCTCTCATGTCTGCCTGTGGGTTTTACATTTGTTCCCATCTGCTTCAGGGGGAACTTTCTCTGACAATGAACAAAGCACAGACCTATATGTAGCAGTTGCCAATCAACCTGCTGTCATAGCGACCTGGCAGCAGTGGTGCGTTCCTTGTTACTACCCTCTCCAATATTTCTGGGTTCCTTAATGAAAGACACACACACACACACACACACACACACACAGCCTTATATTTTAATATGCATTAAATAGCTCAGTGGTCTAGGCCACTTTTAAAACTCCATGCAGCTAACACACTCACTTCTGATATTCCTGAGTTATTACTTACTAAAATCTATATTCCATCTTTAATTCCCTGAACCCAGACTTTTAGCCCTCCTTGGCCATGATCTCCAACTCTGACATGACTACCATGCTTTCTTTTCTGCACCTCCCAGGTCTGTTGTTTCTCCCTTCCTGGCATGGGGGAATCTATCTTCTCCTTCCTTTCTCTCTCCCTTCCTTGGGAATCCTTGAAATCCCACCTCTGTCTCTTTGCCCAGCTATTGGCTGCCAGCAGCTTTATTTACCCATCAAAACCAACTGAGAGCAGGGACCCTCAGAGTCTTACCTGCAATCTTTATGAGATTTGGGGGACCCAATTAACATAAGACAATCATTAGACTAAATCCACAACATATATGAGTTCAGGAGAATATCCAGAGTCATTTATTGTTACTTTGTCTGTTTATATCAGTAGTATTTAGTTTTACCATAGGTCTCTGGGCTATCCTGTCTCTGTGTCTTGGTTGCTTATGCTGTATTCATTAAAGGTTCCATCTCCAGGAGTAGGCACTAAGTCAAATTAGGTATTGGTTAGTTATTCCCACATGCTTTGTGCTACCATTGCCCTAGTATATTTTAGAGGGAGGACAGAGTGTAAATCAAGGCCTTTTTTTTTAACCTTTCAGTATTTGCATTTCAACTTTGTTAGCCTATAGAGTCCTTTTCTATAACAAGAACTAGAACGTAGTGATAAAGACTTTGCATGCTCTCACTTGATTTCTCCATGTATAGTAAGTTGTATGGGTGTTGTCTTCTGCAATTTGCTTTTACTGTCACGTTGTGGAAGGAAACTTCTTTTGCCAATTGTTTGGGTTTAGATAAATGGCATGAGGCGGTTGCTCCTAGTTTGCTAGTTGCAAGGCAGCTTGTATCTTTGTGACTCTCAGCATTCTGAAATACCAGGGAGACATACTTTATCAAGCAGAGAATCCTGGTATACTCCCAAGTAAGCTGCATATCTGAGGAAGTGGCCTTCACTATCCTTTTCTCATGAGAAAGTGGCTTTGTTTTTAATTATGAGAAACAACACATCTAAGAGATGGACTGCTGACAGATATCTCAGTCTGGAAGAAGGTTTGGGTCACTTTGAACCAAGATAAGTTACTGTTAGGGAAACAGCAGCTGGTGAGAACTAGAAAGTGTGGGAAATGGTTCTTCTTTACCTTTAAAAGAAGTTGAAACTTTGAATAATCTGCATTGACTGACTTGGCTGTGCACTCTTGTATCCTGGTTAATGCTGCTCTACCCTAAGGACCCACAAAACACTAGACATTGACATTTGGAGATTTCCACAGGACCCTTTAAAAAAGGACCTCAGTCTCCTTCATTATTTGGAATTATTTCACTGGGTTTTCGTACTACCCCTAGATTCCCCCTCAGTTCTAGTTCTCTCTCCTAGAATTTCCTCTCTCTACTCATAGATACTCCCCATTGAAGTGGAAGTTTTTGGTTGTGTCATGTGATGCAAACTCATGTGGTGACTTGCTGAGGCAGACTGACATCGTGTTTTCCTGAGACAAGACCTGTAGGAGGACACGTGATGCTTGGAGAGATTATAAATAGGACTCAACAGACAGTCATGGTGCACTTGGATAGATAACTGTGCAAAACTGCATTGGTCTCTCACCGTCAATGATCTTCACCTTGCTGAGAGAGGCACCCAGAAAACTGGCAATCTGGCTGGTTCTGGTTGCTTCTATTGACTCCTGCCAATTTGGAGGACACCTGGCTGTTTCTGCTGGATCATGCCACTACTGCTTATTATGTTTGATATCCTGACACTACTTAATTGGACTACTGGTATCCTGACAAAGGAGAGTAAAATTGCCCCAAAGTACTACTTCTAAACAGGTCTTTATCCTGTTGTCCTATTTACTGTCTTTCTTCACCTATCTCTGGAGAGTTGTGAAGGGTGTCAAAGCATTTGAGAACTCTTATTGAAGACAGGTTTTGAAAAACTCTTAAGCCTAAATCCCTCCACACCTGATCCTCTTATTGTTTCTATTCCTGTATCCTTCCCAGGGAGATCTATGTGCCAATTCCCCAGACCCATCCTCTACACCTAACTTCTCAGTGTCTTAGGAGTATTAATTTGGTTATCTTTACTTTCTGGGTAATAGATATATATATATATATATATATATATATATATATATATATATATATATATATATATATGAATAAATGAATACATACAAATTTATCTTTCTGGGTCTGTGTTTCCTTACTCAGGATAATTTTTATCTAGTTGTGTCCATTTGCCTGCAAATTTTGTGGTGCCATTTTTTAACATCTAAGTAATATTCCATTATGTAGATATACCATATTTTATTTATTCATTCTTCTGTTGAGGGACATCCAGGTTGTTCCAATTTCAGACTATTCTAAGAACAGCAGCAAGAACATGGTTGAGGTAGTAGGATGAAGTGGTCTTTGACACAAGAAAGGTTTTGGTGGATCTTGAGGTAGATCAAGTTCTCTCTGAGGAACCACCTGACTGATTTCTATAGCAGTTGTACTTATAAGAACTTCCACCTGCAATAGAGGAGTGTTGCCTATATTCCACATATTCACCAACATGAGCAGTCACTTGTGTTATTAATCTTAGACATTCTGATAGGTTTAAGATAGAATCTGAAAGTAGTTTTGATTATTATTTCCCTGATGACTAAGGGTGTTGAACATCTATTTCTCTCTCAGTCATTTGAATTTACTCTATAGACAATTCTGTTTAGATCTGTGCCATATTTTAATTACACCATTTGTATGTTATGTCTAGGGCTGTTTTTTTTTTTTTTAGTTTTGCATATTTTGGATATTAATCTTCTATAGGATGTGGAAATGGTAAAAATCTTTTCCTATTCTATAAGCTGGAAATTTGTCATAATGGCAATATCTTTGGCCTTACAGAAGCATTTATAATTCTCTTACAACAAATTGAATTGACTGACTAAATCTGTCACATTAATTATTAGCATAGAATTCTATAAGAATTTTTGAAAGATGTTGAAAAACAGGCATTACAACAGTGTACTGCATTTATTTCCAGAGATAGTTTAGATGAAATGCCCTATAGCGGGGAGTAGGAAGTTGTGGAGCCCACCTCCAGCAGAAAGACAGAGCATCAAGTGAGGGACGGGGTTGCCATCCCACAGTCAAAACTCTGACCCATAATTGTTCCTGTCTGAAAGAACTGCAGGGATGGAAATGGAGGGGAACCTGAGGAACAGAAGGTCCAGTGACAGGCCCAAAGTGGGATCCAGCTAAAGGGAAGGTCCCAAGGCCTGACACTTCCTGAGGCCATGGAGTTCTCACAAAAAAGGACCTAGCATGACTGCTTTTCCAAAAGACCCAACAAGCAGCTGAAAGAGTCATGGACAGAGCATGTTGATCCCTGTGGTTGAATTAGGGAAAAGCTAGAAGAAGCTGAAGAGGAAGGCAACCCTGTAGGAGGACCAGCAGTCTCAACCAAACTGGACCTCCAAGATCTCTCAGACAATGAACCACCAACCAGGCAGCATACACCAGCTGAAATGAGGCTCCCCAACACATGTATGGCAGAGGACTGCCATGTCTGGGTTCAGTCAGAGAAGATGCATATAGCCCTTAAGAGACTGGAGGCCCTAGGGAGTTTAGAGATCTGGTAGGGTGGAGGGTGGGGAGTGGGGGATGAGGACATACTAGTGGAGACAGGTGGGCAGGGAGGAGATATGAGACATGGAACAGTAGGAGGGCGGACCGGGAGGGGAATAAAATCTGGAGTGTAAATAAATAAATAAATAAATAAATAAATAAATAAAGATTTTTAAAAGTCGCTAAATATAGTTTATCAAAAGAAACTCCTTTGAATTTAATATCAGCTAATTACTTTCTCTTTTGTGCAAGTGCAAATTTGTTTATATATGTTCTCTCTGTCTTTGTCTCTCTGATTCCCTCTCTCTGTCTCTGTGTCTGTGTCTGAGTCTTTATCTATCTATCTGTCTGTCTATCTATCTATCTATCTATCTACCTATCTTTCTATTTATCTATCATCTATCTACCTATCTATCTATATCTATCTATCATCTATCTATCTATTGATATGTGTCCTATGTCTCTCTCCCTCTCTCTCTATTTCTCTTGGTGTACACATGCATTGGTGTCATGAGTAAAGTCTCCAGCATCCTTCTTCAGGTAGTCTACTTTTTTTTTATTATTTTATGGGCCATATTTTTTCCTTTGAACTCATCAATTAGGGTAAGATGATAAGCTAATCTTATCTTGGGATCTACTTGTCCAACTATGCTGGACCATGACCACACCCTCCTTTGTATATTGCGTTCAAAGGCTTAAATTCAGGTCCTCAAGCTTTTAAGGTAAGCAGTTAATTGACTGAGATATATGCCCAACACATCAATTATTATTCATTCTTATTATTTCACAGGTGATTTTTCTATGAGGCAACAAACACTTTTGATATGTCCTCATACAGTTATGTCTCCTGCAATTGTGATAGCTTTCTTACCCTACTGATTATCAATGAGTTAAAAATTAGGTTTACTACATGGCTAATAAAGCATGTTTAATTTATACTATATATTCATTCCTCATAATGAGATAGAGTATGGACTGGATGCTCACAGCCAACCAATGCACTGAATGCAGTGTCCCCAATGGATGAGTAAGAGAAAGAACTAACCCCATAAGAAGAACAACAATATCAACCAACTAGACTCCCCAGAGCTCCCAGAGACTAAGACACCAACCAAGGAGTACACATGGAGGGACTCCTGGCTCCAGCTGCATATATAACAGAGGGTGGCCTTGTCAGACATCAATGGGATGAGAGGTCCTTGGTCCTATGAAGGTTTGATAAATGGCCCATTGTAGAGGAATCGAAGGCAGAGAGGTAGGAGTAGGTTAGGTGGGTGGGTGGAGGAACACCCTCATAGAAGCAGGGGAAGGAGTAATAGGAGAGGATGTTTCCATGAGAGGGGGAAACCAATAAGAGGATAACATTTGAAATGTAAATACATTAAAATTTTTAAAAGATTTAAAAAATGAGATAGAGTATGAATTAAAAGAAGCTCTGTATTAAAATGCTAAAGTGTTTCCTTCTCCCAAACCTTCATTTTATCTATTATAACCACCCACATTATGTCTACTTATTCTTGATTTCACTTGGCTGTGCAATATATACCACACATGACATATGCACATCCAAATTCCTGCCTTCTTTAAATCCAACTTCCAAGTTATTCTTCATAAAAGTCATAACTTTGGAATGTTTCTTTTCTCACCAATTCCTTTATCTTAACTATCAAAAGACACATGCAATGTCCATGACTCTCAATGCTGTAAGGACATACCTAGTCACTTGCTAGATTTCTTCTAGTGAAGACATCATGTCTAATTAAAAGCCCAATCTGATCTCCTCTTTCTCCAAATGTATTTTAGTATCATCTGTTACTCTTTTATACTTGAAAGTTGCAAAACTTAGTATGTGAATGAGAATATTCAAACTAATTTCCTATTGTGTCCATAATTATAATAAACCTAATGCTTTATTTATCTAATTAGTGAAAACCATAATTTTCAATGTCATACATTCCTCAATATTTATTGGAAATATGATTAGTTTCTACTATGCTTTGCACATACATACACACACACTCACACACACACAGAATATACACACAATCATGTGAGCACTTACAGACTGACTCATACATCCACAAATGAAGTTCAGCATTCTCAAGGGTTTGATATCTAATGATATCTGTTTACCATATCTTTCCCTTATATTTCTTGTTTTTTTCCAAAAAGGTTTTATTCTTTATATAGTGGGTTACTTTCAATGCCTCTATCCATTGTACTAACCTCAATGTCAAAACAAATTACTTATACTTCCCTATATAGACATAAAACAAAATGCACTTCTAAGGCACATTAAAATTTAGAATCCTATTAAAAAACTATATCTAAACAATGTGAAGTTCTTCCACATAAGTATTAAAATGTATGACTGTAAGCACATCTTATTTACTAGTTATAATCAGTTTTGCCACCAGCTTTTATTCAATTTCGCTTGTATTATCATAATCTTAGAATATTGTGGGTGTGAAAATAGATGTAAAGTTACTTGCATTTTATAAGTTATTTTAAAATTACTAGTACACATTGATATTTTCATTTTCCCATTTCCTTTATATCAAATAAATGTAATTATTTTGTTAGAAGTGTTACATTTGAAAATGAAAAGCCACTACACTTCTTGCAAATGTTATTTTACACTTTCAGCCACCATTTAGTCTATGTAAATATGTAGTCCTGTTAAAATTGTTACTAGAATTGGCTGTTTATCTAAACTTAATCTTGGGAAATGTTTCAAACTTTTGCTGTAATTTTTCCTAGGATTTACAATAGGATCAACCTTCCTCACATATTTAAAAACAATTATTCTAATAATTTACTCATTATAATTTTAAATATGTGTTTGCAAATAGAAATATTATTTTTATCATCATGTTTTGTTTTATTTGCAATTATTCTTAATTTCACCTTGAATAACTGAGCCATTTATTAATGTGCATGTATTTACTTGGGGAGTAGTTATTTTTCACACAGTATGTACTAGTACCTGTTCTAATGGTAAGAATTAGGAGGACCATATGACAATGTCCCTGCTTCTTGGAAGCTTGCATTATACTTGAGACATAGTTGAAAGAAACAGTCAAGGAACTTCACATCATCAGAAAATAATGTGTAGGAAAGAGTTTAAGCCAGAAGGTATGGAAATAATGATATCAACCTGGAAGCAATCTACTATGAAAGAGGTAAGATTTTCTTATTCTTATTTCATTTCTATATTTTTATTGATTTACTGAATCAACACATCAATATTTTATATGTATCTGTGTGCACCTAAGTGTGTGTATAGCACTATATCCACACAGGAGCTTGCAGAAGTCAGAGAGGGCATTAGGTTCTCTGTCACTGTAGTTATAGATGGTTATGGGTTGTTGCACAGGCCTGGTTCCTTTGCAACAGCATCAAGCACTTCCAAACATGAGACCATCTCTTCAGCTCTCTACTTCATCTATTTTAAAATATTATTTTGGTTGGTCATCTATTATTTATATATAAAAGATGTTTTATACCATCTGAACTTAAGGGTTTGGCCCTGATATTATATTTTATATTTTCATTTATTTAGCTAGGGTCACACCTCAGTTAATGTCCTACTTAAATTAGACCCCAGTCTATTAATATGCACATTTTTAATAGAATTTGGCTAGTTGGGCTTCATGGTATGATGTATACTTTGATTGCCAGGTAGTCTTTAAGTGAAACACAGCCCATTAGAGTAGAGTTTAAGATCATAAAAATAAAGATAATCTGTGAGTGACAGCTTGCATAATCTCTTCTTCTACTCTTTCAGGTTTCATGTGTTATTCTTTTTGGCAAGCAATTAATATATGGTATTATAGCAGGTTTTCACAGAAGACGACTCCAAATTTCCTAAACATGAGAGACTAGAAAACAACTGCCAATGTGCACACTAATAGTAGATATCACAGACTATCTGAGACACTGACTCATGAGACCACAATATAATTCTACTTTATATTGCACTTAAAAAAAAACATGGTTTACAGTTTTGATGTTTTGTGTATTTTCTACTTTGGTTTTAATTTTGTTTTATTTCAATGCTTATGCTTTGCAGTGTTAATGGGATAGTCTAAATGGGAATCATATCTTGAACTTTTCCTCAGAAGAGTTAAGAAACCATGCCTGGCACATAATTCTCAACTTAAAAACTTCAGTTCTTAAGCAACCAGGAACTTAGCTCTTCCATATTGTGGGGCGGCAACTGTGGTCTATTGAAAGTCTCCCCTCCTTTATAAATCTCCACTTCCATTGAAGTTTATTATTCTCAAGGGTTAGTGGTGGCAAAGGGAGGAATGCAGTGTGATCATGATTAACATAGATATTCTGGTAAGTCTCTTCTCAAGTAATTGCATGGTCTAGAATTCAGAAGTTTTACCGTCCTTTTTAATAAATCATTGTTAACTAGCACATTAATGGAAATGATTAATTTAATCTCAAGAGCATGGTAGAATCATTGGAAATGTGGGCTTCCTCATCAAATAGAGATAATGACATTTTAAATATTTCTATGGAATATTAATGGAAAATTTAAGCCAAAGCAGTAATAAAAAGGTACATACATGTAGATTCAAAGAGAGAAGTGATCCCAAAATTTTACACATATTAATTACACATTTAGATCTGAAAACCAATTCTAGATTTCATTTTTGTCTCTGTTTTTAAATTGAAAATAGTCTTTTTTCTCATACAATATATACTCATTATACCTTCTACTGCCCCTGCACCTCTCAGTTCTTTCCCACCTCCACTCCCATACAAATCCATTCCCTTTCTGTGTATTATTTTTTTTTAAAGAAAGACATCAAAGAAATTACACAACAGAGTAAAATATAAGTTTTTTTTTAAATCACATTGCAATTAGAAAAGACAATCCAATAGAAGGAAAAGTTCCCAAGAGAAGGCACAAAAGTTAGAGACCTTCCTGTTTACACACTCAAGACTACCATAAAAAACACTGAACTGAAAGCCATAGTATGTATTCAGAGGATCTAGTGCAGACACATAGAGTCAATGGATGCTGCTTCTGTCCCTGTGACTTCCTGGGAGATTTGCTCAGTTGGTTGAGAGGATCTTATTTTTCAGATGTTCTACATTCTCTGGCTGCTTATGCTTTTTCCTTCCTCTTGTATGGCAGTCTCTGAGGTCTGAGGGGGGCAGGGATTTGGTGGACAAGACCCATTAAGAGCAGTGTGCAGGAAGACCTTTCCCTCTCTTTGTAACATCTGGATATGTGTCTCTGTATTCGTCTCCACTTGCTGCTTCCATTTGGGAGGATTCCCAAACTGTTCTTCATATTCATTTACATAAAGCAAAACATAGATTCATTTGTTATTTAATGTCAAATAAATAAAGCTCAAGCTGTGTATGTTATGTAAAGTAAAAGGGAGAGCAAAAAAGAAAAGAAAAATAGAAAAATTGCTGATTCAGAGGAATGTGTATCTTGACCCCATGAATTGAAATAAATTTGCATAGCTTTGAAATCATGCAAGGCTACTTATATAATGTGTGGAAATTATAGGAGAACCGTGGTGACAATGTTAGGAGACTAACAGTACAACCACAGCATTAAAAGACTCTTCCTGGAGGAAAAGCACAGACTTGGCAGGCAGTCAAATTGACATGGTGATAGAGAAAACAAACTTCAGGGCACACATGAAAACTTCAAAGTATAAAAGAAAAAAATTATAAACCTGGACAAAAATTTTGAAAGCAAGCATTGTTCTCTCAACAATTAAGTGTTTTTCTGTTTTAAGAAATTAAGTTTTGCTTATTGAACTTGCTGACTCGTCTTAATTATTTTCTTATATGATTAAATGCTTTTAATTGGATTCCTCTTTAGCATGGTTGATTGAACCTATATACTTGTGGTTTATATGTTTCTCCTGGGAGTTCCTAGTTACAAATTGAAGTCTGAGTATATTTTTCCTTAGGGCCAAAGGTGTTGTACATCTTCTAGTGGAATTTTAAATTAATTATTTGACTCACACGAAATGACAATGGAGAACAGTTCTATACACTCTCACTCATCACCTATCTTTTGGCAGTGTAGTCCTGGAGTTAATAAGTAGCATTAATAAGAAGCATTAATAAAATTCTTATTTTATAGAATTGTGTTTCGATTTGTCAGAACCACATGCATTTTATTTACAATAATTATATATATAAATGCTTTTGCATATTTTACTTTCTTGCATATTCTTACTATTATTAGAAGGAGGAGCAGTAGCAACTGCAACAGCAGCAACAGCAGCAGCAGGAACAGCAGCAGCAGAAGCATTGCATGTGTTTGTGTATAGAGAAAACGTGTGATTATGGACACATGTGTACCAAGGTTTGCATGTGGAGGTTAGAAGATAATTTTGAGGAATTGTTTTTTTCCTTCCATTGTGGGATCTATGGACATACGCCAGTAATCAAGATTTTGAAACCAAACTTCTACCTATTATAGTATATTTCTGCCGCAGAAATGCTATTTTTAAACAGAATAATATGCTGTTTTGAAATATGTTAGGAGTGTACATAATGTAAAACTAGTTTTCCTTATGGTTTGGTTATGACATATATCGCATTCCTATATAAGTGTCTTCTTTTTTAATAATTTTAATTGACATAATTCAATAAATAAAACCATGATGGCTTTATCTAAGGATCACCAAAAGCCAGAACTAACAGAAAATGTTGATGTATGTTAAGGATGGCATGGTCATAGGAAGCTCAGAAACACAGCAGGCTCTGGTTATTTGGATTGTGTAAACCTACTTTGTGATGTTTTGCAAAATGACAAAATTTCCAGAAAATAATGCTGTTGTATGCATGTACAGTCATATCTTTCTTTCCTTCTTGACAAAATAAAAAGAAGTTCTGCTGTCATTTCTCTTTATATATATATGTATATATTATGTATATATATAAAAGTATATATTATGTATATATACTTTTAGTACTCCTACCTCCAACACACAGACATGATCTGAAACATTAGTAAAACTATCTAAGTTCAATAGTCAGTCATAAGGGAATTTTAACAAGACCAACTACTTCCGCAGTATTATTATTCCTGCTTCCCTTTCAAAGTCATGTTTTTATCACATATCCAATTAGTTTATTCCACTTCAACAACCCAAAAATCTTTTAAAAATTATTTGTATATTATTATCTCTGTTTGTGTGTGTGTGTGTGTGTATGCTAATTACATGCCACAGGTCTGGGTTTCTATGGAGGCCAGAAGGAATCGGATGCCCCCAGAGCTGTAGTTACAGGCAGTTGTGAGGTATTGACCTTGCAGGGAACTGAATTCATGTCCCCTGTAGGAACCACACCTGCATTTAACCAGTAAGTCATCTCTCCAGCCCCCCAAGCCTCCAATTATTAATGTATCATGCTATAAACTCTACGTTGTGAAGCCAGGTTCATGTAATCTTGCCTAATCAGTTATTTGTTAAGGGTCAAAACATTTATCTTTAAGTAGCTGTCAAGCAGCCATGGATGAACTGGGTACCTGAAAGGGAGCTGGAAATGAAAATGTCTGGGTCCGGAGCAGGTGGGGAAGGAGGTGAGAGAAGGTTGAAGCCACGACAAAGGTGTCTGATTAAGGTTCAAGGTTTATTATTTAGCACTGTATTTACATAGGGAGAGCCTACAGACCTACCCTTTCTTTCAACTGGTTAATGTTGCAAAGCAAGCTCAGCAGGCAGTCTGCTCCTGTAGGAACTGCAGGTGAGGCAGGGTGGAAGAATCCCATGTAGGTTGGAGGAAGATCAACCATGGCAAACACTTAAGGTCTCTTTAGCTTGCTCAAGGTTGGGGGAAGGACACATTTTTAATCTAAGACAAATTCTCCAGTTGAAAAAGTGACATCATACTGTAAGACCCCCAAAAAACGAGGGCACCCCAGTGCCCCATGCCTCAGAAGGCGATACCCAGATCACTTGCAAGAAAAGATCTTGATGCAACAGCAAGAAGATTTTTATAACAGAGGCTCTGGGGTTCACAGTAGTACACCATGCAGGGGCAGAGGACTGTGGAACCCTGAGTGCAGAATCAGGACAGCTTTTATGGGTTTACAACAAAGCCCCCATGTATCACAAACCAATCATCCCTTAGAACTGAGAGCCCACATAGTAAGAGCCAATCAATGTGTACCACTCCATAGTTTTTAGGCCAAGCAGTTTAAATTATCTGAGCCCAGCTCTGTGGATCAGTTTCCTATTTTCTCAGAGGTCTATAGCTGCCTGAGCTTCTGGGTGGGGGTGATGGCATAAACAGTTTACAGAAGCAAAATAAGCAGCTAATTAGCTCATTTCCTGTTACCTTGGTGGGGGGCAGGATCAGGTACTCAAGGCCATTTTGCCTAGCTCCAAACAAAGGACAGGCTCTGGAATGAGACCTTTCACCTAGTTTCTAAAAAAAAGAGGGCTCTGGAATTTGAAGTGTTTGGGGCTCCTTAGAAGGCTGGAGTTAGAGCTTCTTTGGCGTTAGATAGCATTTTGAACTTCTGACTTCTTGGGGTCATTTGAGAGTTAGGCACTGGGGATTTTTAGGCTGTAATTCTCATCCTTTCAATACCAGGTATGAACTTCAGAAATACAATGTTGGGACAATCTACTCTCTCCACCCAAGTGAGGGGCAAATGAAGAGAGCATAAGACAGTGAGAAAAAGGTTAGAGCAAGGAAGAGAGGACATAAAGGAGGAAGGAAGAAAGGTAGGAAGGAAGGAAGAAAGGAAGGAAGGAAAGAAGGAAGGAAGGAAGGAAGGAAGGAAGGAAGGAAGGAAGGAAGGAAGGAAGGAAGGAAGGAGAAAAGGAAGCGAGTAGAGTCCAAAATCTAGTATGACAAGGCCCATTTTGAACATTAAAAAATAATTGCAACTGCCATGATACCTTGCCTTCTAGACCCCTGGACTTTCCAGAGGAGGTGATTTGATCTGACAGCTCTGCTGGGCATTAGTCACACTCATATCACATCCTGTAGTAATGGCATCTACTAGTAGAGCAGAAAGACTCCTATGACTCCTGAGTCATAAAGATTGGTATGCAGCCAAAAAGAACTATGATTTGGTTGTATAGGACCTGTGAACTCACAAGCACTCTACTATTACTCTTTTATTTTAATTTTTCTGCACTCTTCTTATTCCCCACGAACAGTATTTCTGCTGTGTCATCTCTGGCTTCTACTGAAATGACGGATCAAGTCTTTGTTTCATGGCTTTTACCCAATAGCTGATCAGTCTAATTTTTTATTCTAGAACACGTTTTCCATTCATGTTGTAAGGTAAACTGAAAAAAAAAAAAAAATTCAAATTCTTCAGGTTCTAGGTCCCGTTCATCAGACAATTCAGTTTTTCATTCCTTTCCCTCCTATTACATTTACTGTGGACAGAAAAAATGGCTCATGCTTCAAATTCAGGGATTTGCTCTAGACATTTCATTTCTTCTAAACTGTTCCTTTCACAAAGAAACAAAATATAATTGCAGATGTAGGTTCTAGCTTCCTTCCCCTCTTGTACACCTGATATGTCACCAATATTTCCGTAACCTCCATGTTCCTGGACTGAACCTCAAAAACCAGTGTTGTCTTGCTATTTCCTGAGGTCCAAGCCACATTTTCAGGAATTTCTTAAATTTTTTATTAAAAAAGGCCTATATCCTATATCCAACTCTTAATTGAATCGGGTCACTATTACAAACATCCAGGGACTGACATTTATTTCCCTGCTTCTAGGGCTTGCCATGTTCAAGGTCAAGATCCTGAGAGGGTTTTCCTTTTGGTGAAGGCTAAATAGCCCCTCACCTAAATAGCTTCCTTCTTGCTATGCCTTTCTCTAGTTAATAAAGACAGAACCAACTCCAGTACATATTTTTCTTAGGCTAAAACATTAAAACGTAGAAGATTATAGCCTATCTTTTTGATTTATCAAATCCTAATTATATTATTAAAGACCGGATCTCCAATATAAATGGAGATGCATTTATGGCTGTTTTAGCTATTGAGAGCTAAGATAGGCCCCACGGAAATTAAGGTAGACATTAATGGATGTTGGTTGATAGGTAGTTTGCTAATGTACCTGGAATATGTTGAGACAGCTAAGTTTGTTGTTATGAAGGCAAAGTATATTCCTTTATTTAAATCTACATATGCAACTGGAGCCAGGGGTCCCTCTGGTTGGTGGTTTAGTCCCTGGGAGCTCTGGCTGGTTAATATTTTTGTTCTTCCTACAGGGTTGCAAACCCCTTTAGCTTCTTCAGTCCTTTCTCTAACTCCTCCATTGGGGACCCCATGATCAGGTCAATGGTTGTCTGCAAGCATCTGCCTCTGTATATGTCAGGCTCTGGCAGAGCCTCTCAGGAGACAGCTATATCAGGCTCCTGTTAGCATAAACTTCTTGGCATCCACAATAGTGTCTGCCTTTGGTGACTTTATACGGTATGGATCCCCAAGTGGGGCAGTCTCTGGATGGTCTTTCCTTCAGTCTCTGCTCCAAATGTTGTCTTCATATTTGTTCTTGTGACTATTTTATTTCCCCTTCTAAGTAGGACCTAAGCACCCACACTTTGGTCTTCCTTCTCCTTGAGCTTCATGTGGTCTGTGAATTATATGTTAGGTATTCTGAGCTTTTGGGCTAATATCCACTTATCAGTGAGTGCATACCATGTGATTGGGTTACCTCACTCAATACTTCCTTGAGTTTGATTGAATTTAGCTGCCCAGGCCTCCCTCCCTTTCTTGAGGGTGTGACCTGTCGAGGGCGTGGCAAAAGCTTCTGGGAGAACTCTGCAAGAAAGGGAGGTGCTTCTAGGGCTTTATTAAAGCCAGTCTCTCTACCTCAGGACCATTTGCCAGTGAGCTCCAGAAGCAGAAGAAGAGGCATGGCCCTGGGAGCAGACATGAGTAAAACACAAGTTAAGAAGCATGAACACGTGAATTTAGAGAAGCCCATCCTATCTCCTTCCAAGAGAAACAGCCCTCTGAGAGTAGGGGAGACACTGGCAGGAGTTCCAAGTCCTCTAGCATGGGCAAAGAGAACACCTGGACATGCCCAGAGTGTAAGGTTTCCAGTCAGAAGCGATCTGGACAAAAGTGGGCTCTCTCCTCCTGCAGACCCCACAAGAGAAGCAGCAAGCTGGAAGAGAAGAGGAGGGACAGATCATCTCCCTCCAGAGAAAGAGGAAGAGACAAGCTCGGTTGCACCCACAGAAGAGATTCCTGCACACAAAACTGCATATAAAGGACCAAAAGCCCCACCCACGATCTCCTGCTAGGACTCTGAAAAGCAGACACTCTGGAGACAGCCAAGGTGCACCATACAACTCTGACAAGAGGTGCAGACAGTCTTCTCCAGAAGCCAGCTCATCACCAACATTCTCACACCTCATGTTCAGAGTCTTCACCAATGTGGGTGTCTTGCAGGTGGCCCTGGACAGCTTTCAAGCCCCCCCGGAGGTGCCTTCATGCATATGCCCTCGAGCAGCACGGAGCCCACGGTCGCCCAGCGTGCCTGGCTCACTTGGCAACTGTCTCACGCAGGAGCCACGCTACACTGGGCGCTTCAGACAGTCAGTTCCATCTTGACTGCGCAGGCCAGTCTTCCCAGATATACTTGGCCCCAAGGCTATTCCTTCACTGCTGATCCTAGACCAGCGCCAACCTCCTCTCCTCCCACAAGATTCAGGCCATCCAAGTGGCACAGGGACTAGGAGACTTGGCATCTCCCAAGCCTTCTGTGGAAGCAAGAAGCATCCTGGGCTGAGCACAGCAGGCCAGAGAGACCAGGAGGCAGGCCTTGAGTCCAGTGAGCACCAAATCATCTGACACTCCGGAGGACCTCAACCTCAGAGCCCCGGGAATCTCAAGTCAACAAACACAGGATCTGACAGTGAAGAAAACCTGGGAAGACTCACTGGGGAACTTGGACTGTTGAAACCTTTCACTGATGTTGGGGGTTGGATCACCAACCAAAGAGTATACATGGAAGGAACCATGGCTCCAGCTGCATATGTGACAGAGCGTGGCCTTGTCAGACATCAGTGAGGAGAGACCCTTGGGCCTGAGGGTGCTCGATGCCAGGGTGGGAAGACAGTAGTGGGTGGGTGGGGAGGGTGAGGAGGGGGAGAGGAGAACCCTCATAGAAGGAGCAGGGATGGGAGAGGGGATAACATTTGAAATGTAAATAAAGAAAATATCCAATAAAAGAACAGAAAAATAGTCTTCAAAGAGTTATATTTTTGGAAAATGTGGGTATAAATTACGGTTTGGCTTCTTTTAGAACAGAGAAAAATTCAGATATGGGAAGATAATAATGGCGATTTAGTCCATGAGATATTGAAAGAACAAAATAGCGTGTTTTACAGATTCAACGATCAAACTAACAAAGAGCCATTATGGAATAGCTATACTAACGTTAATATATCACATTGACGCTTTTCCAAAATACAAAATATAATTTTAGTGTTTGAAAAAGTGGGTCTATAGAAATATTTTGATAATGTCATTCCAAATGAAGGAGATAATATCAAAAATCATGCTTTAATATATAAATCTTGTTCTATGTAAATGAATGGTGTTGATATAAATATTCATGAATAATAGAGATACCGAAGTAAAGAATGTAATACAATATGAATGAAAAATATTGCATATTTGGTATGAGGTTAAAATACAAACATTTATTTAAATATTAGTAACTGCTATTACTAGTGGAGAAATAAATTATAATTTTTCTTGCATCTCCAAGTGATTACTAATACACAATTTCCTTAAGTTTCTAAATCACATTTTTTTCTATTTTTCTAAGAAGAAATATTACATTAATCTGTTAGAAGCTTTAGAAAATTTAGATTGAAAAATGAAAATTCAATTCAGTATTGAAATTTAGCTATTACAGTATCACATTAGTTCATGTCACACACACACAAACACACATATCTTAGTTTTGCAGTGTTGAAAATAACAAAATTGAAAGCAAAAGTATCTACTTCAGAGTGAATTTTAAATCCTAACTCATATGTTCTCTTATCCTATTTGATTAGCGTTTTGAAATTATTAGTGCCTCACAATATTCAAAATAAAACTAATTATACATATAATTTCCATAAGTTAGACATAAATTTATTAGCATGTATGAAATTTGGACTTATGAAGCACCATGATTGGTTCTAAATGTTTCACTAAATAGTCAAGGGATTTTAAGCAAAGAGACTGTCATTTTCATTAACAGAAAACAAATTGTTAAACAAGTCATTCTCTACTTATTTCACATGGATTTTATATGAAAGAGGCAACATGATGTATTCAGGTTCCTCGACAGTGTGTGTTATGCAAACCTTTTGACAATGAAATAGATGACCACAGGGAAGCAAAGAAAACAATCAGTAAATTCTATTGAAAGTTGAAACAAATAATTAAGTAGCATGTGAGAGATTCCAAATAAACTAATTTTCTTTCCTTTGGGCTTAATTAATGTCTCATACACATGTGCTTCTAATAATCACTAACAAATTAGTTTACCTCCTCCCTAATGGCTTGGAGAACATAGACGGTTTGATCAAATACCTCATTAGTAAATTTTAAATTGTTCTTATTTTACCAGAGTGTGCTATCAACTCAACATAAGTAGCCTGTGAATTGACTAGATCCTGTCACTATAGATATGATCTGAAACACAAACATGTTGCATTGAATAAATGGTGTAAACATATACAACATAATGCATAATTGGGGATGACGACAGTGACTGTAACCATTGCAAAAAATAGTAAATTGAAAATGTTATAGTAATCTCCAAGCAGTTGAGTAGTCGTTATCTCTGTGCCTTTGGCAAGCAAGACTGAAAAACTAATTAGTTCACTGCATTCTTTCTTGTCAATAAAAGTCACAGGTGGTTTTACTCTGTTCTCTCTGGTCTCTTAATCAGAAATGTTCTTAGAGCTCTTAACAACCTGTGTGTAAATGTTTGCATATTTTAATTATTGAGGAACTAAGATCGAAATGTACCGGGCAGATGAGGAACAGGGTCCAGAGTCCCTCCCTCCATCATTTCCATTTGAGTCTACAGTCTCTAACACTTGACCTTTATTTTTTTTGGGGGGGGTAATCTTCTCTGTCCAACAAATCCAGCACTTTCTCTGATACCCTAAAATTATTTTGGAAGGGGACCATTTATTTCCTACATCCTGTTTCCATCTTAATAGCCCTAATAATTTTGAGAGGCTGAAAGTTTCTTTAATTTCTTCATGGCCAATCAGACACAAATTATGTATGCTTCATTTTCTGCATAATGAACAGGGTCAAAGAAAGAAGCCTAAACATTGCAAAAATATGTGTTCCCATTTAGGGACTTCTACAGAAAAATAAACACCCAAATAAATTTAAATATATTGTAAATGAAGTCTTCATTTCATTTTAGTATAATTTTTGCAATATTTTATATATCTTACGATAATTTTATGTAACATAAAACTATGATACACCTTATTGCAACAAGCACTACATGAATTTGGCAGGTTAGCTCAGTTGGTTAGAGTGTGGTGCTAATAATGCCAAGGTTGTGGGTTCTATCCTCTTATGGGCCAGTTGTGGAATCTTTAGTTTTTAAATCTTTTAAAGCCAGAAGTCGGTTTGCTCAGAATCCAAAGTTTAAAATTCCTTGAAGGAAGTCACTAGTTAAAAAGATGAGTGCAGTGCACTCCTTAAATTCCAGCACTCAAAAGGCAGAGTCAGGCAGATCTTCAAGTTCCAGGGCAGACAAGTCTGCATGCATAGTGAGATTCCAATCTTTCTTTGCAGGTGGTGGTGACACACGCCTTTAATCCCAGCACTTGGGAAGCAGAGGCAGGTGGATTTCTGAGTTCGAGGTCAGCCTGCTCTACAAAGTGAGTTCAGGATAGCCAGGGCTACACAGAGAAACCCTGTCTCAAAAAAACCCCAAAAAACAAAAAACAAAAAAACCCAAAAAACAAACAAACAAAAAACATGACATGAAACTCTTGTATTCATTTTTCTATCAATTACAGCATGTGTTTCACACCCTGTCAACTTACGCATAAAAGCAATGTATCTCTATAAAATAATAATTGTTTATAAAAGAAGTGAATAAAATATACGGACCCTATTTGTATTAAATTAATACTTGTCCACCTACAAATAGATCATTTAACTCATGTGATTTGATTGATTGTAATGAAGTACTTTTGACAAAATATTTACGGGAGTTCTTTTTCCATAGCTCTAATTATACAATCAGTGCTCTTTAAACAGAGTGGCAGCAAGATTTCTTAATTTGATGTGCTTAAATTTTCCCCAGAATTGCCATCAAATATTCTGTCATGTCTTTAAATCTACATTATAAATTTAAGAACACATCCCATAACCTTTGTCTGCTTATTTCGAACCATTGTATTGCCTAAAGACACAACAGTTAAAACTGATGTTACTGTAGTTTGTCTGGAAGGCTTACAGATCAGATAACAGCACAAAGAGTGAAGTTCTCTGTTTAAATCATTAAATTTTCCGTGAGATGAGACCTGAGCTATTGAATCTAGTATACATATATCATTGGTGATATCTTTAAAATCCCTATTGTTTCTTAGTGTCTCTTTTGAATCAAATTTTTCAGGTACTCTAAACTACTTGAGTGCTGCAGAGTTACCACTATATTAACATACTGAGTTGATTATGTGGGACTGAGGAATACATATTTTGTAGAAATATATGTGTAGAAAATATATATTGGGGTGCCATGCCACCTGGTAGGAACTTGACATTGACCAAGGTGAAATTCCTCCCCCAGCCTTGGAGCAGGAATTCCTGTGCTAGCCCTAATCCCCTCCACCTAGGGTGGAGCACTCAGACCAAGGTGAAGCCCATTGTTCCCTGAGGCACCAGCCACCTGGGGAGCAAGCAAACCAGTTCTGCAGACCTGTTTCCAGCCTTGGTTCTTCCCCTGTCTATATAAATTTGGAGACCTCCATTAAATTTTGAGCTTTGAGCAGGAAATCTTGTCTTGGCTCCATGTTTCTCTGGTTCCCATCCCCAGCTTTCTGCGCTAACCCATTCAATGTAGCTGTGGGTGGCTACAATTTTCTGCTTTGAAATATGAGCTTCTCAATCAAAATGAAATAGGAAACAGTTTATAGGAAGTACCAGTATATCTGATAATTAATAAATTAAGGCTCTAATCAGAATTGAAGCACATTCATTATCAAATTAGGTATTACATACAGAGCAGCATTTAAAATATTAAATACAAGAAACTTAAAATTAGCCACTGGGAGTCATGTTAGTGTAATATTATACTATTGATATGCATATAAATGCATATAGAAAAGTAAGATTCTCTTGGAAAAATAAGTAAAATCAAAATAAGTAAAATGTAAATATACTTTTAACAGTTAATTTTACTTACTTTTGTATCTTATTTTTATTGAGATCACATTATTGGCTATGGTGTTGGGTGATTTATCTGTTATCATTTGCCAAATGTTCATAGCAAGTACTGTATGTGTTTTTAACAAATAATACTGGTTGTTGCTTACTCTTGATGTGGAACTTGGATGGAGAACTTAGGAGATCAGGTGTATTTGGGTATGTCCTTGAGGGTGTTTACAGAGATTGACTCAAGTATGGCCTTGAATATGGCAGCACTGTGAAATGTGTTAGGAACATGGACTCAATAAAAAAGGAAGCAACAGGAAGACTATGATCCAAGGCATGTTTCATTTCTGCTGCATACCTACCCTGCTATTAAGAGCTCTTATCTGGCATGTTGTTCTCCACCATGCTGTTTCTTTACCACCAGAGTCATAAAAATGTGGAACTGGCCATCCATGCACCGGAGTTAATATTTGGTATTCTTTCTCTGATATATTGTTACAATACTGAAAGGTTTGACTTGATCATATCATTACTAGGCTGTTCATTACTGAGCAAGGACAAACAGTTTCTCCAAGACTGCCCACTTCAGGAGAAAGGTAGATGACTCATAGTTACTGGTCTGAGACTTTATCACACCTAACTAAGTACTTAAAAGTTGGAATTAAGTACAAGTACAAATTGCATTTTAAATACATAAGTAAAAAAAATACAGATTATATAATAATATTTTAGGATTTTGATTATGTATTGAGGTAAAATTTCTGAGATATACTTATTTTAAGTAAAAATTCATGAACACACTTAGCTAATTCTACTTTAGGAGATGTTGGTGGTTAATATATATTATTTCGCTCTTGTATATATTGTCTCTGTATAAATTTAATATCATTATGCACTCTTTTACCTGTCTCAACAATCTTAAATTCTTAAAAAGCAGTGATTGTGAAAGGACAGAAAATACAGCCTAGCTCTCTAATGATCCCAAGAAGTCAGAAGTTTAAAATGCTATCTTGCTCCAAAGAAGCTCTAACTCCAGCCTTCTAAGGAGTCCCAAACACTTCATATTCCAGAGCCTGCTCTTTGTGCTCTTTGTTAGAAACTAGGTAAAAGGTCACATTCCAGAGCCCGCCCTTTGTTAAGAGCTAGGCAAAAAGGCCTTGACACTCAAACACGTGGTTGTTCACAAAACCCCTGTAAGGTAACAGGAAATGAGCTAATTATCTGCTTATCTTGCTTCTGCAAACTGCTTACACCATTACCCCTATCTAGGAATTCACACAGCTATAGACCTCCAAGAAAATAGGAAACTCTTTGGACCATGGAGCGTGGGCTCTGATAATTTAAACTGATTGGCCTAAAATCTATGGAGTGGTACAAATCGATTGGCTTGCACTACGCAGGCTCTCGATGCTAAGGAATGATTGCTTTGTGATTCGCGGGCTTTGTTGTAAACTTATAAAAAGCTGTCGCAGTTCTGAACTCTTGGTCCACAGTCTCTACCCCTGTGTGGTGTACGGCTGTGGAACCCAGAGTTCTGGAATAAAAATCCTCTTGCTTATTGCATCAAGACCGTTTCTCACGAGTGATATGGGTATTGCCTTCCAAGGCGTGGGGCGCTGGGGTGCCCTCGGTTTTTTCGGATCTTACAATTGTGGTTCACTTATGTATTGTACTCATTGGAGAATACAACTCTTTTTCTTTTTTTCTTCACTGGCCATATAATATTCTACTTATAATAGGACAATCCTGTTTTTTTGTGAACAACCATGTGTTTGAGTGTCAGCAATCTGATTTCTTAAATGATTTGTCCATAAGTGATCCAGTGACTAAAAGTCATTTGCCATTTTTTTTTAATACATAACACCTGTTGAGAGAATTTTGGGAAAGTTGATCATTTGTTATGGTAAAATGGGATCATGAAAACTGTGGAGGCAGAGAATCCATTTTCACTGATTGGAATACGTTGCTAGGATATAATCCCTGCAGCTGTGACTAACACCGCTCTGCATCACAATACATCTAGCTCAGCTGACACACTAAAGATGAAAGGAACCTGGGCTCCTGTATCATTAGTTATTTAGCAACTTCATCAGCTACCCTACTGCCGCACTTACTGCTGTGTTAGATAACTAATTAGTTTAAGAATTTTGACATGTACTCCATTTTGTAAACTATGAATTGCAAACATATTCTGAGTGATATAAATAACCTCTTTTTTTTGTTTTTTGTTTTCTGTTTTTGTTTTTGTTTTTGTTTTGTTCAGAGACAGGGTTTCTCTGTGTAGCCCTGGCTGTCCTGGAACTCACTCTGTAGACCAGTCTGGCCTTGAACTCAGAAATCTGCTTGCCTCTGCCTCCCAAGTACTCAGATTAAAGGCGTGCACCACCACTGCCCAATTTAAATAGCCTCTTTGAAGACAGAATACTTCTTAGAGAGAATGCAGTGAGGGCATCATTACTATGCTCCTTGGATCATTTTTGATAGATAAAGTATAATTAAATAATATAATTATACTAATTAAATAATAAAGAGAAGGGATCTACTGATACAGAATTAAATCTCATATAAGCAGTCACCTCTTGGTGCCTTGAGCTATGTTCCCAAAGACAAAATACATACATTGACTAGAAAAAGAAAAATCAAGGTAGACAAGAGCTTTTGTGTAATATACTTGGAAATTTATCTCCTGTTTTATCTCTTCAATTGGTCATACTTTTCAGAATTATTTTAGTAATCAAGAATGTCTGACCAGGCGGTGGTGCATGCCTTTAATCCCAGCACTTGGGAGGCAGATGCCAGACTGGTCTACAGAGTGCGTTCCAGGACAGTCAGAGACACACAGAGAAACCCTGTCTCGAAATACCAAAAAAAAAAAAAAAAAAAAAAAAAAAAAAAAAAAAAAAGAAAGAAAGAAAGAAAGAAAGAAAGAAAAAAAGAAAGAAAGAAAAAGAAAGAATGTCTGTTAGCACTCCAAATAAACTTGACAATCATATTAATCATAATACAATTTAGAAATGTTAAAAACATATTTTTTTTAGAGAAGTCTATTTTATAACTTGTATTTACTCTTCTGTAAATCACTGTTCATAGCTCAGCATAATCAGCAAACCTTCAAGCACTTAGCACATTTGTTCATAAAGTAAGCATTTGGCACTTTTTGTAAGGAGAAAATGGCACTTGACCATTTTAAGAATGTTATTATTTTAAGTAGTAGAGTCATTTTGAAAAGAGAATGTTGGAGGAAATTTTTTAAGTGTGCGTGTGTTTAGCATGTAGACTAGAATAGTAAAGTTAAATGTCTTGTTCTACATCCTAATCTGGATGTTAGTGCCTGTTAAAGAAGAATTATTACAAAATTTAATAGAAATTTTTAAGAATATTTTGAGATTAAAGCCAAATGATTTGTAATGAGGTGTTTTGGGAATTATATAAATATCCTTAGTGCTTTGGTACATGGGAGTCACTGATATCATGTGATCCACAGGCATACAGTTCCAAAAGTCCTTTAAGAAGAACATCTATAAGCACTCCCATTTAGTGACAGATTTCTGTTGTAATATAGCTGATGGTTGAGATCACCAAGAGGAAGAAATCAGAGAGAAAAGTAAGAAAGATAAAAGAGCTTACGAAGAGTAACCATAGAAATAGAAGGAATGATGATGATAGCATAACAGCCAAGATCAAACTTTCATAGCAATTACAACATCAATAATACATCAAAACAATTCAACAGAGGCTTCAAAATGTTAGGACTTTAACTTAGGCATCAGGGTACTGGACACACACATTCCCTCAAAATATCACTGAGTCTTTGGCATCAGTGTTCCTGTCTCATGCATTAAAGAATAAAATTTGCAGATCACATATGATGCATTTTAGAAAGAAGTTTCTTTATGGATTTATGTAGGTTAGTGCTTAAGGTAAAAAAGTAGGCAGAGTTTCTATATAGCAGGAGTGGTTTGCAGAAAATAGAGTACCATTGATGATCCCCTTCTTAGATTCAGAAAGGCTTTATTGGATAAAAAACTGCTTAATCCAGTCAGTCCATCCACAATGTGATATCCAAGTGATATTTAGTTCTGAGCATGTCCTAACAGAGTTCCTATGTGGGAATGCTCATTTGGGCAAAGAGAGTGAGAGTAAGAAACTAAACTATCCTTTTAGAATCCTTGACCCATTATCAGAGTAGACCCATTAATATTTGGCATTAATACTTCTATCATTTGATCTTTATCAAATACTGAATAGTTGAAGAATCTAAGATAATTTCACATTTTGGCCAAAAATACCCACTATTTATTCTAGAATTCCACAATGACTGACAAATTCTGTCGCATCTCCTGCACTCACCATAATCCTGCTTATATGTGTAAATATGGAGATTGTGCCAATAAATTAGATACCTGGAAGTGAATGCCAATTGGGATAAATGGGATGACAGCAGACAGCAGTATTTACAGAATACTTCAATCTTGACTTTTATGTATGGATGCTAGATGTTTCCCTAATTGAATTCAGCAATCAGACCTTATTCTATGCACATAACGTGCTGTATAAAACCAATACATTCACAAGGACTGTGGAGTTTTGTGGAAGTGGTTTTGGGCTAAGGACAACAGCTGCATCTCTCAAATTCTTTTCTCATTCGTCCCAGATCTAACTCAAGCTCTGGCAACAACATAATCAGAAGGGCCAAGAACATGGCCTTAGATCCTAATCTCTCAGCTTACTTTTATGGAAGAGAAGCGCACTAATATATATATAATTTTGTTCATTTGTTTGATTATTTCTCTTAACTACTTTGAACAGACACCTTAGTGAATTGTTAGTCTTTGGTATCTACACTGTGTTAAGCACAGAGATAGCCTAGAGTATACAGTTGCAGGTGAAACAAAACAACAAATCAAAACCAACAACAATAATAATAACAGCAACAACAACAAAGTCTGAAAACAAAACAAATGATTCTTCCAGAATGTGAAATTATTGGTGGGTAAATACATACATATTAGAATGCATTGAGTGTATTCTGAGTCACTTGGAAGCTGTGGTTATTAAAGAAAAATTATGAGAAGCCAGCCTAGGGTAGAGGTCAAGCTCAGAAGAAACCATGTTAAGTGGAAGGACCCTTTACATCAAAGCTCACTGCTCTAATATTTTCATTTTGTGCATCACAGTATCTTCACTAAGGATAATCTTGAAAGAATCATGGATGAAGGCTTCTCATCCATCATTTAAATGTGCCTGTTCCAGAGAAAAATCTCCATCTTCAAACATGCGCCTGAGAACGCTCTGCATCTGTCCTTACTAGGGCAGACTAATTCAACAAAGTTGGCTGGCCTCTCTCTATTTTCTTTAAATAAATTTTGGATTTGTAGCTTTGTAGATCTCATAAAAATCCCATTCTTGTTCTAAATGTATATACATTTAAATGTTTTTTTTTTATTTAAGTGAAAGGAATACACAAAATACTGCTAAAATTTGTCTAATGAGAAAATGCACATGAATAAAATTGTATTGGAACACTTTTTTAACTTTAAATAAAATTTAATTCATACAGCAAATGTACCTTGACAATCACAATAACTTTTTTTTACTAACCATTGTGCCTTTTGCATGGATTCCTGTGAGTGTGTGTGTGTGTTGTGTATGTGGTGTGTGTGTGTGTGTGGTGTATGTGGTGTGTGTGTGTGTGTGTGTGTGTGTGTGTGTGTTGTGTATGTGGTGTGTGTGGTGTGTGTGTATGGTGTGTGTATGGGTGTGCGTATGTGTGTGGTGTGTGTGTGTGTGTGTGCTGTGTGTGTGTATGGTGTGTGTGTGTGTGTTTGGATTGGATATTTATAAGAAAAGCTGGGTTATTTAATGTATTCTGAACTTAACTATTTGCTTTCTACCAACAATACAACAATATTGTATTCCTTTTTTCTATCTTTCTCAACCTTCCTCTAATCTTCTATGATGTTCTCTGTCTTTTATTCCTATCTGCCTTTCTCTCACACAACAAACATATAAATATCCACTCAGCTGTTATATTTGTTAGTATACAAAAAAATATAATTGGGTTTGTCGAAGGGTCTCACAGTTGGTTCACTGCTCTATTTGATACCTGTTTTGGCTATGGTTTTGAATTGAAACTATGTAAGTTTATTTTAATCCTAAAGTAAAACATTCTATAGGGCTTCATGCTACAGATGAATACAGGGAAAGAATTCTGGTTGAGACAACTTAATACATAAGCAGAAGAAGTCCTAATAACTGCATAAATTAATAAGCCAGTGACTTCATTCCTAAGTAAGATGATGTATCAAAGAGCTATTAGTTATTTAGAAAAATAAGGAGGAAAAACTGAATAGAACCTCATAGACAAACACTCATAATTCTGACACAGGTATGTGAATTAAAAGAAATTTTAAAAAAGCAACCCAAATTTGATTAATAAACTTGAAAAGTTATGAAATGAAGATATTTCTACTCAACCAGAGCAATTATTGCAAGCAAGGAGCAATTAGAGAACAGAGAAGGATTCAAGAAAATGCAAATTGAGAAAATGAAAATTATTGGTGGTGTGTGAGAACTGAAAGCAAAAATATAAGCATTTGCAAATTATGAAATATAAGAGGTAGATGTACTGTCATAAGGCATAGATATTCTAGGAAATGAAACCTAAAGTGCAGTATTGAAATATATATGAAATATTAAATGTCTTTTCCTTAAAAAATTAAAGCAAACTATGACTTTGTTTTGTTTAATTTAAATAAGTTGTTCTAGCTAGAACTAAACCCCTGAGAGAAATCTTCATTCCTTGCCAGTGCCCACAAGTAGCTAATGTTCTGGCATGGTACAAGTATGTGTCACCATAAATAGCTCTGATAGTGTGTTTAATTCCTTCTGAAACTTCATACATTAGGGCTCTGTACAGCTTCCAACATTCCCATCTTCCAAGTTCTCCCCAAAATGGGATACTGGCAAGTCTGCCAGGCATATTTTTTTTTTTTTAATTAATGATTGGACAAGAGGATCCAAGTCACTATGGGTAATGCCCAACATATATTAGTTATTGGTCCTGTATTTATAAAAACAAAGGCTGAGTAAGCCAGTAAGCAGCACTCCATGACAGTCTCTGTATGAGCTCCTGCTTCCAAGTTCCTGTCTTGAATTACTACCCCGACTTCCATCTGATGATGTAAACCTGAACATTGCAACATGAGGTAAACCCTTCCTTCCCTGTGTTGCTTCCATGATCATGGTATTTAGCATAGTAAAAGAAAACAAACCTAAGGTGCAAATCTTACTTCTTGTTCTCTGAGTTCCTGTATCTGTTTCTGCCTATGTGTACACACTTAAATCTCAAGTCTGCTCAACATATTTCTAAAAAGTGCAACTCTAGGAAGCACCCTTTTAGTATGGTGGAACATATTTTGAGTATGTCCACAGGAGTGGTATAGCTGGGTCTTGAGATAGAACTATTCACAATTTTCTGAGGAATTGCTAAATTGATTTCCAAAGGGCTCATACAAATTAGCGATCCCACTGACAATAGAGGACTTTTTTCCTTTCTCCACATCCTTACCAGCATGTGCTATTAGTTGAGTTTTTTGATCTTAGGTGTAAGATGGAATCTCAGAGTCATTTTATTTGCATTTCCCAGAAGACTAGGGACCTTAAACAGTACTTTAAGGGCTTATTAGTCATTGTAGATTCCTCTGTTTAGAATTCTGTTTAATTCTATACCTTACTTTTAATTGGGTTATTTGGTTTGTTGGTATCTAATTTTTTGATTCTTTTATTTTATTGGATATTTTCTTTATTTACATTTCAAATGTTAGTTATCCCCTTTCCTGGTTTCTTTCTCAGAAACTCCCTATCCCATCCTCCTTCCCTCTGCTTCTATGAGGGTGTTCCCCACCCAACCACCCACTCCCTCTCCCCCCACTTGATTCCCCTACACTTGGGCATCGAGCCTTCACAGGACCAAGGGGCTCTTCTCCCATTGATGCTAAACAAGGCCATCCTGTGCTACATATGCAGCTGGAGCTATGGTCATTCCATGTGTACCCCTTGGTTGGTGGTTTTGTACATGGGAGCTCTGAGGGTCTGGTTGGTTGATATTATTTTTCTTCCCATGGGGATGCAAATCCCTTCATCTCCTTCAGTCCTTTCTCTAGCTCCTCCATTCAGTACCTCATGCTCAGTCCAATGGTTGGCTGAGATCATCCACCTCTGTACTTGTCAAGCTCTGGCAGAGCCTCTCAGGAAACAGCTATATCAGGATCCTGTCAGCATGCACTTCTTGGCATCCACAATAGTGTCTGCATTTGGTGACTGCATATTGTGAGACAATCTCTGGATGACCTTTCTTCTGTCTCTGCTCCACACTTTATTTTCATATTTCTTCCTATGAGTATTTTGTCCTCCCCTTCTAAGAAGGACCCTTAGAGCACCAACACTTTGGTCTTCCTTCTTCTTGAGCTTCATGTGGTCTCTTACATCTTGGGTATTCCCAGCATTTGGGCTAATGTCAAATTATCAGTGAGTGCATATTGTGTGTTTTCTTTTGTGTTCATTCAAGGTTATTTCCTTGAGTTAGATTAAATTTAGCCTCACTCAGGATGATGTTTTCTAGTTCCATCCATTTGCTTATGAATTACAGGAATTCATTGTTCTTAATAGCTGAGTAATACTACATTGTGTAATTGTTCCACATTTTCTGTATTCATTCCTCTGTTGAGGGACATCTGGGTTGTTTCCAACTTCTGGCTACTATAAATAAGGCTGCTATGAACATAGTACGTCTCCTTGTTATATGTTGGAGCATCTTTTGGTTATATTCCCAAGAGTGGTATAGCTAGGTCCTCAGGTCATATTATGTCCAATTTTCTGAGGAATAGCCAGACTGATTTCCAGAGTGGTTGTACCAGCTTGCAATCACACCAGCAATGGAGGAGTTTTCCTCTTTATCCACATCCTCGACAGTATCTTCTGTCATTCTTAGTATCTTAGTCATTCTTACTGGTGTGAGGTGGAATCTCAGAGTTGTTTTGATTTGCATTTCCCTGATGACTGAGGATATTGAACATTTCTTTAGGTGCTTCTCAGCCATTTGATATTCCTCAGGTGAAAATTCTTTGTTTAGTTCTGTAACCTCCCCCCTTTTTAATTTTCTATATTCTTTGTTTACATTCCAAATGATTTCCCCTTTCCCAGTTCTCCCCTCCACATAAGTCCCATAAGCCCTCTTCCCTCTGTCCATTCCCCAATCACCCTCCTCCCATTTCTCTGTCCTGGTACTCTACTACAATGCTGGATCAAGTCTTTCCAGGGCCAGGGCCTTCTCCTTCTTCTTGTGAATCATTTGATATGTTAATTGTGTCTTGAGTATTCAGAACTTCTGGCTAATTAATATCCACTTATCAGTGACTGCAATCCATGTGTATTCTTTTGTGATTGGGTTACCTCACTTAGGATGATATTTTCCAGTTCCAACAATTTGCCTAAAAATTTCATGAATTCATTGCTTTTAATTGCTGAGTAGTATTCCATTGTGTAAATATACCACATTTTCTGTATCCATTCCTCCATTGAGGGACATCTGGGTTCTTTCCAGCTTCTGGCTATTATAAATAAGACTGCTATGAATGTAGTGAAGCATATGTCCTTATTACATGCTGGGGAATTCTCTGAGTATATGCTCAGGAGTAGTACAGCAGGGTCCTCCGGAAGTGTCATGCCCAACTTTCTGAGGAATTGCCAGACTCATTTCCAGAGTGGTTGTACCAGCTTACAATCCCAGCAGCAGGGGAGGAGTGATCCTCTTTCTCCACATCCTCACCAGCACCTGCTGTCACCTCAGTTTTTGATCTTAGTCATTCAAACTGGTGTGAGATGAAATCTCAGGGTTGTTTTGATTTACATTTCCCTGATGACTAAGGATATTGAACATTTCTTTAGGTGCTTCTCAGCCATTTGATATTCCTCAGGTGAAATTCTTTGTTTAGCTCTGTACCCCATTTTTAATAGTTATTTGGCTCTCTAGAGTCTAACTTCTTGAGTTCTTTGTATATATTGGATATTAGCCCTCTGTCAGATGTAGGGCTGGTAAAGATCTTTTCCCAATGTGTTGGTTGCTGTTTTGTCCTATTGACAGTGTCCTTTGCCTCATAGAAACTTTGTATATGAGGTCCCATTTGCCAATTCTTGATCTTAGAGCATAAGCCATTGGTGTTCTGTTCAGGAAAATTTCCCCAGTGATCATGTGTTTGAGGCTCTTGCTCACTGGATTCTTTATATATTTTAAATATTAGTCCTCTGCCAGGTGTAAGGTTGGTGAAAATATCTTTCCATTCTGGAGTCTGCCATTTTGTCCTTTTGACAAAGTCATTTGCTTTACAGAAGATTTGCTGTTTCATGAGGCCCCATTCATTAATATTTGGGCTTAGTGCCTGAGCCTGTACTGTTCTCAGCGTTCTCAGAATGTTGGCATTCTGTTCAGAATGTTATCTCCTTTCCACTGTGTTCAAGACTGTTCACCACTTTCTCTTCTATTAGATTAAGTGTGTCTGGTTTTACATTGAATTCTTTGATACACTTGGAATTGAGTTTTGTGCATGTTGATAAACATGGATCTATTTGTATTCTTCTGTACACTGATATCCAGGTAGACCTGCATACTCTCCCTTTTTTGTCTTTGGTTTTGCTTCTTTGTCAAAAATCAAGTGTTCGTATACATGTGGGTTTACTTCTAGATCTTTATTATATTCCATTGAGCAACCTTGCTCAACTATGATTATATCAGCTTCATCTGTAATAGTCAAAAACTGGAAACAACCTAGATGTCCCTTAACTAAGAACATGGATAAATGTAAATGTAGTACATTTACACAAAGGAATACTACTCAGCTAATAAAAACAAAGGAATCATGGAATTTGCATGCAAATGGATAGAACTAGAAATATCCTGAGTGAGCTAACCTAGACCCAGAATGATACCCTTGTTATGCATTAACTTGTAAGTGGACCTTATCCTTAAAAACACAGGATGACCGTGCTACAACCCACAGAACCAAAAAAGGTATATAACAGGTATGATGATTTGTATATGCCTGTCCCAGGGAGTGGTGCTATTAGAAGGTGTGGCCTTGTAGGGAGAAGTGTGCCGCTGTGGGGTTGGGGTTGGAGATCTTCCTCCTAGATGCCTGGGGATTCCCAGTCTGTCCCTGGCTTCCTTTGGATAAAGATGTTGAACCCTCAGCTCCTCCTGCACTATGCCTACCTGGATGCTGCCATGCTTCTGTCTTGATGATAATGGATTGAACCTCTGAACCTGTAAGCCAGTCCCAAGTAAATGTTGTCTTTTACAAAACTTGCATTGGTCATGGTGTCTGTTCACAGCTGTAAAACCCTAACTAATACAGAAGTTGGTACCAGGAGTGGCTTATTACTGTGATAGGCCTGACGATTCTTTTGTTTAGAAGAATGTGGATTTGGGAACTTTGGATTTGGAAAGCCATGGAATGCTTTAAGTGGGGCTTAATGGGCCAGTCTTTTAGGAATATGGAAGACAGTGGTGTTGAGGGTCATTTTAACTGTATAGGCCTGATTGCCCAATAGGCTTCAGTGGAGAAGGACTTTCATATGTGGCCAAGAGACTGCTTTTGTGATGCTTTGGTGAAGAACATGGCTGCTTTTTTTGGCATTGTCTAGAGACTGCCTAAGACTAAGGTAAAGAGATTTATATTAATTGTACTGACAAAGGAAGTCTCAAAAAAAAAAAAAGCCAAACAGAGACTTTGTTTTCTGGATAAGTCTGATGAAGAACACTTTGAATAAACATAGCAAGCTGAAAAAGGAAAAAGAAATACAAAATATAGCTTGAGTATTAAAGGGGCTCAAGGAAGTGAAATGGATCTGAATTCAAGGATATTAAATTGAATTAAGGGAGTAGTGACCTTGGAGCAAGATTCCACCCAGCTAAATTCCGGTCGGTACTAGCCTTTAATCCCAGGAGGCAAACATAAGCAAATCTCTGAGTTCAAGGCCAGCCTAGAACAGAGCAAATTCTAGGTGAAGAATAACTTAAATTCAGGCTTGGTTGATCACACCTTTAATCCCAGTGCTTAGGAGACAGGCATGCAGATCTCTGAATTCAAAGTCAGTCTATGGAGCAAGATCTAGGACAGCCAAGCTTAGGCAGTGAAAGAGTTGGAATAAAGGAAGCTAATGATATTGTAATAGAACAAGGGGGCGAATGTTCCAGCTCCTACAAGCAGTAGAACTCAGCAGCTTTGGCCATGTGTCTCTGGCTTTATATTCAAGAGGAGAAGGTGACTACTGGGACAGTTAATGCTGGTTAGCTGGAGCTAAAATATTAGTTGTGATTAAGAAGAGACCAGCATTATTGAGGTGCAATCTTATGGGAAGTGTTTACTGAGAGCACAAAGAAGCCGTATTCCAGATATAGCAAAGGTTGTACCACATGCTGTGGCTGGACTTGGTAATGTGTATGAGTCATCCAGGTGGTAGCTGTTTTGAAAGCATGAAGGCATCATGAAGAATAGCTGAGACTTGGCACTGTGAAAGGCCATGGAAAGCCATTGGTGAAAGTGCAGCATCAGTTGGAGTTGACAGTCCAGGATTGAAGGGGTCATCAAAGGAATTGAGGCTTGGTACCATGAAGAAAGCCTATGAGAGGCTTTGGTGAAGCCTAATTGCAGTGGAAGACCTAAGCATATTGGAGATGCCAGTACCAGGGGATGACCACCAAGAGCAGCAGTGGCAGCAGAATGAATCAATCTGAACTTAGAGTGCTACAGAGGGCTGGACTGGAAGTGACACCAGCCCCTTGGAGATGCACAGAAGATCATATGTAGCTATAAGACACTGGAACAAGAAGCTATGAAGCTGAAGTTGACATGGGGACCCCAAGAAAATGCCAGAGCCACAGGATGCCTGCTGGGAAATCTGATAACAGGGAGTGGAACCAGCCCAGGAGAAAGAACCTTGTTGCAGTCAACAAAGATGAAAAAGGAGTTGAAGATCTGAAGATTGCTTTGCAATCAGACATGGAGACAGAGTTTGGAGTTTGTCCAGCTGGTTTCCTACCTGGCTTGGGGGATTACAGTTAAGTGATTAGATGAATCTCAGAAGAAACCTTGAACTTTGGACTTTTAGCATTGTTGAAATTGCTATAGACCGTGGGGACTTTTGAAGTTGTACTAAATATATTTTGCATTATTCTATGTTTAGGTATGGCTCCCATAGACTCGTGTTTGAACAATACTATGGGGGTCAGGGAGTGGAATGTGGTGTTTTGTATATGTTTGTCCCAGGGATTGACACTATTAGAAGGTGTGACCTTGTTGGAGGAAGTATGTCATTGTGGGGTTGGGCTTGGGGATCTTCCTCCTAGATCCCTGGGATTCCCAGTCTGTTCCTGGCTTCCTTTGGATAAAGATGTAGAAACCTCAGGTCCTCCTTCACCATGCCTGCCTGGATGCTGTCATTCTTCTGCCTTGATGACAATGGATTGAACCTCTGAACCTGTAAGCCACCCCCAAGTAAGTGTTGCCTTTTATAAAACTTGCAATGGTCATGGTGTCTGTTCACAGCAGTAAAAATCCTAACTAATATAATAGGGAAGGCCCAAAGGAGGATATTTGAATCTCCCTCAAAATGGGTTATAAAATAGACATCAAAGGTGGGTGGTTGGAGAGAAATGGGTGAGATAGGGGATGGGGAAGGGAATAAAGGTGGGGTTTAGGTGCTGAAAGAGAGAAAGCTAATCAGTGAGGAGGTCATCTTTAGTATGAGCCAGAGACCTCATCAGAGGATGAGCAATTTCCCAGGGATGAGGGAGGCTCTTGTGTGTTTATAGACATGACTCTAGCTGTGACTCCTAGCCGCTGGGGATATGGAAACTGAAAAGGTGACCTCCTATAGCAGGGCAGGACTTCCATTGGAGGGAGGAAGACATTCACCCACCCCTAAAACTGCAATCCAAATTTCTTCTGTTAACAAGATGCACAGGGACAAAGAAGCAACAGAAATGAGGGAATGCCCAACCAATGACTAGGCTAATTGAGACACACCATGATAGAGGGCCAACCTCTGACAGTTTTAATAATACTGTGCAATGCCTGCAGACAGGACTCTAGCATAACACTGTCTGAGAAGCTTCCTACAGCAGCTTATGGGAACAGATGCAGAGATGCATAGTTAAATATTAGGCAGAGCTTGGGGAACCTTACACAAGCATTAGGGAAAGGGTAGATGGAGCTTGATGGGTCAAGGACTGTGGGACAGTGGGCTGTGACAGGAAACTTGGTAAGGTCTCAAGTCTGAGACCCTGGCACCTTGGCACCCATCTGAGATGGTAGATGCCTCCCTGCTCACTACTAGATTCCTGGCCTGGAACATCTGCCATACTTCCCACATAGGAAAAGTGACTTGAGGTCACCTAGCTCAGAACAGAATTCTCTATGCTCATGTGGTATTCAGTGGCCTTGAGTGTCTAACCAATAAGCTTCCTTTCATGGACATTCCTTCCTGCCAAAGGTACTTAATCTTTGGTCCATACTGAGAAGGTGGTATGCATCCATTTTACCTGAAGAACTGTCAATAAATGGTATGGATAAATATGAACTATCTCTTTCATCAAGAACAGCTTTGGGGATCACTGAGAAAGCCTTCAATTACCAAACCATAGCCCAAACCTCCTGCAGAAAGCCCCTCTGCATTTCCAGACAACCATTACCAAGCTAAGGTCAAACTAATCCCAAGTTCCGATTCCCCTGGCTTGGGCTTGTCTTCAGCCCTTATCTCCCCAACTCCATTCCCATCTCCTCTTGAACATCCGAGTTTGGGAGAACTCAGTCCCAACCACATTGTGGGCCAGTGGACCCCTGATGCTTTGTTCTGATTCCCCTGTGCATTTTACTTTTTTGGATGCCTGGGAGCTTGGGAACGTGAGCTTTGGCTGTTCACACCTGCCCTCTTCCACACCCCATCAGCAAGGTGGAGTATAGCCCACAAAGAAGACCATAAGAAGAAATAAAAAGTCGATTAATGTGGGTCTATGGTGGCTTTAAGAGACTAAACTACCAACCAAAGAGCACTTATCAGCAGGTCCCAGGCTCTGTATACATGTGTATCAGATGTGCAGCTTGGTTCTACAGATGGGTCCTCCAACAATTGAGCAGAATCTGTCTTTCACTCTGTTGCCTACATTTGGATGCTCTTGCTCTAGCTGGACTGCCATGTCTGGCCTTAGTGGGAGAGGATGCACTTATTCCTGCTGAGCTGTGATGTACCTAGGTAGGTCTGTAGACAGCCATAGAGGTGCTTCTCTTTCCTTGAGGAGAAAGGAAGGTGATAATCAGGGGAGATATGTATGAGGGTGGGACTGGGAAGAAAAAATTTGGGGCTGGGATTTTTATAAAAAGTGAATAAATACATTTTTAAAAATCCAGATTAGAGTTGATACATCAGGTTTCTCTGTGTGTCCTTTCCCTAACAACTTCTAGGAAGACAAAGTTCTGACAGCTACTCTCTCTAACTCTTAGAACCTTCCAACACACTTCTGTTCTTACACCATTGAGCATATATGGCTATTACCCAATATCCTTCACTGAAGCAATTTTTTGGGAAGGTGAAGGTTTGCATATTTCTTGTTATTTTAACTAACAGCATTGAATAATTGAATAATAATTGTGGAGCCCATCTTAGTTCATATATAACAGAATATGCAGCACATGTTTTCTTGTGTTTCTTTCTTCATATTCATTTGCTTATTTATTTATTTTAGAAAGAAATATATGAATGAATGAATGAATGAATAAATAAATAAATAAATAAATAAACAAATAAATAAGACTTGCTATATACCTCTTGGTAAACTTTAACTTCTGATCCTCCTACCTCAGTTTCTTGAGTGCTAGGACTACAAGAGTGCTCTACTATAGACATTCTTGTTGGCTGTTCCAGTTGGAAAAATTCCATGAACAGTATTTTGGAAGCAACCCAGAGTCACTATGTAGGACAGGATCAGTTGGATTCGTTACCAATACTGTGAGATGTTTGTATTTCAAAAGCATGCTTTTTGCCTTTATAGAGTATCAGTGAACTATGTGGTATCTATGCCTTCTAATCTGATTTAAATTAATATCCCGATGCTGATTCCCATATGCCTTTGAAGCCATCCTATTACTTGACACTATATGCATTCAATTCCATTACAATCATTACTTTCTTTTAATAAGGGCAATTTAGTTCCAACTTCTAACAAACCTCTGCTAAACCTCACCTATACATATTTTTAGGCAGAGTAAATTATTCCATTTTATATCATTTTAAAGCTTTGAAAATCTATTCATATGTTGGATCTCATTTTTCTGTTCTCAGAATACTCTTCTGCAGTAGGCACAGAAAAGCACAGTAAATCTAAATCTTCCTGCATTATGTCTCAAAACCAGATATTAAGCTAGGCTTCTCAGACATCTTTAAATATATAGGAGCCTTTGGAAATACACCTTAAAATACAGCTCACTTTAAAAATTATCTCACAAATTTTGCTTTGCTGATGAACTTTGTCACAAAGATAATATGCATTTTATCTTTTTCATATTCCTCAATGGTGTATAGTGAGAAAATATTTCTATTTGTAAAGAATTGTTTTCAAAACTGAAAAGAATGAAGTGGTTGGAAAATTAGTCTATATTTCACACAGCCCAAACCATTAAGATTCCACTTAATCTTGGTATTACTCTTTTACCAAGCACAAATATGACAATTAGAGAACAAATACGTGAACTTTTTCACCTATATCTTACACCATCAGATCTTAGACTGAAGATTTAACCATGCCTTCCATACTTGCAAGCTAAAGGGAAAAGTTATTTCATTGGTTTAGGTTTCTGCCTTTGTAAAACTAGGATGATAAAGGATTGCTGGAAGTTATCTTTCCATAGTTATTTAAAATATGTACATTCATATCACCATTAAGGTATTTAGTCATATAAAGATACTTTTTTGATGTTTTCATGTTGAATGGAAACAATTTACTTTGCTTCAGGTCAAGACTAGATTTGAGATGTGATGTCATAGTTGTTCTCTGCAGGAATGACACAAATTGATGTTTCACAATGACAGATTTATTAATTTTGTTTAATCTATAGTTATAAATTCATATACTGTTAAGTATGAGAAAATATGTTGACTTCCTTAATGTGCTTTTGATAGCTTAACCAGAGAGGAATAATGAAACTATTGCTATTTTTTCACTCTGAGTTTCCACACTGTTTCGATAGACACCTATTTAGTGTCATGTTTTCATTATGAAGCACAGAGGAACAATGCACATTAATACATTAATAAGCATTAATTTACAATTTACTGATGAGAAAATTAAAGCTCACAAAGAAGCCAAGACTGTTTTATATGCCTCAATATCTGAACTCAGGTAGTTAGTGTTAAAGGACTACTTTAAGTTCAAAACCATCCTGAACTACAGCATGGGATCACATCTGAAATGAAACTGTAAACATGAAAGAATTAATAAACGAAACAGCTTGACTATGTGCCCAGTTCTTCTGACACCGTTTCTTGTGATATCACATTGAAAAGAAACATTTCATATAGTGAGGTTATAATCATATTTCATGACAATATCAAATCTCAAACAAATCCATCCCCAAAGGTCACCTTTCTATAAATTAGACCAATCCAAACCAAAGCTAATAAAACCTTATACTGATGAAAACACTCAGTCATCCTTTCCTAACCATAAAATTTACTTCTACTTTGAAAACACAGAAGTTGTATGTTTCACATGGCTCTCAGAAGATCTAATATTTAAGTAAGACACTTGTTTTACAGATACACAAAGAAAATTTATTTTGTGTCATGAATAAGAAATTGAGTCTGTCAGTCTTTTTTCATATTAAAATGAAACACTGCATGTGTGAATGTATAAATTTATGTGTGTTTCTGCATGTATCTGTGTTTGTGCCTGTCTGTGTGTGTTTGTGTGTTTGTGTGTATTGGTCTGTTCTGTACTCCAGAAACTAAATAACATAATATCAAGATGTGGGTAATTTTTCCAAAATAAAAATATGTTTTAAAGTTATGGATAGAGAAAGTCCATGATCAAATTGTCAGATTAGTATGCTTGGGCTGGGCTATCTTGTGACACAGAGTAAAAGAGTAACACACATGCACATACACAAACACACACACACACACACATGAACACAGAGAGAGAGATAGAGGGAGAAATAGAGAGAGAGGTCAAATTTTATCTACCATATGGGAAAATTAGTCAAGCTTGTCATTTATTGAGACTGATCGGATTTTAATGGAGCTGATAATATACTTTGGCAACTTGCTGAATTATTGTCAGAAATATTGAACAATCGCTTCTTATTATGCATGACAGCAAGTTATGTGCCATAAATTATGGGGCATTGTAGGAGTGAGGTGTGTTATGAAAGTGCACAGACAAGTGCTTAAGGAGGAGTAACTGTGTTCTGCTGTATAATAATTCAGAGAGAGTATTCAGATGCAGAGTTATGAAACTTCTTTTGTTCAACTTCAAAGAATAGATATTCACCTGAATATAAAAACATACATGTATATATTGAATAATTATATCTATGTAGACATATATGTATTTACAAATATTACTTTTATTTTCATTCAAATGTAACAGGCCTGCTTCTAACATCATAATTCAAATGTCTCAGCCCCTGCTTCATTAATAAGTATTTGTTGACTAATGACTGGTAAATGGTGTTGATTAGTAAATGAGTTTAGTAACATATTTAAAATATTTTATTAAAAACAAAGGTGTCTGTGATTACATATTACAGCAAGATATTTTACATGTTAAAATATTTTACTGTTAGAATTGATTAAGAGCATACATACACATACATACACATACATACACACATACCATAATGTATTTAGTGTGATCTTGAAGAAACAAATTTTTATTTAAGGATAGAAGATGAGAACCAAAACACTATCAATACAAAATCATTCATAATTCATTCAATCTTTCAATAATAGTAGCATTATATTGAAAAACAAAGGTGTTTATATAGCTTATATGCCATGTTATCTTACTTTTTGACTTAATATTACATCGTGGTTTTGTTTTTAATATCCATTTTTAGTTGTAAACTTTATGGTATGGGTGTACCAGTGTACATGAATACATATGTGTAAGAACATTATATATTTGGTAGAGAATCTACAGTGGACAGAATAGATTTTTGGAGTGGAAGGTGTTTGTGAGCTATGTGGATGCTGTGAAGAAAACCAAGATAAGACCATTGGGCCATCTCATCAGTCCCTGAAATAATTTTCATAATAATAAAATTAGTTTTAAGAGGTAGGAGTGTAACTCAATGGCAGGACAATTGTCTAGCATGTGCCTCAGCACCACAAACAAAATAAACACAGAACAAACAAGCAAAGCCCTCATTAAATATAGATTTTATTTAAATCCTTCTAATTCCCAGTACCCTGCTTGGTATGTAACAGTCCAAATTCCTTCACAAAAAAAGATAAATGGGGACTGAGAAGACAGGAGCAGCCAGGTACAAAGGGAGCATCTGAGAGTAAGATCACTTGGGACATGGCCGGCCAGGGCCCCACCTGCACCCAGGAGCAGGGCAGTGCCCTTGAGTCTCACGGTAAGAGGTGAGGCCACCATCTTTACTCCTGCGACCGAACAAGCTGTTACAGCCAGAACATCCAAGTGTAAGATGACTTAGTACTCCGTCTACCAGGGCCCCACCTGCACTAAGGAGCTTGGCAGCCCCACAGCACTCTGCGACAGGGGAAAACTGGTCACCCAGGGGTGCTGAGATAGGCTGCAGGCACACAGGAGGGACAAGCACCAGCCAGTGACAGCAGGACCAACTAATACCAGAGATAGCCAGATGGCAAAAGGCAAATGTAGGAACATTACTAACAGAAATCAAAGCAATATGGCACCATCTGAATCCAATTCTCACACAACAGCAAGTCCAGAATACCACAACACACCAGAAAAGCAAGATATGGATTTAAAAATCACAGCTTATGATTCTGTTAGAAGGCTTCAAGAAGGACATAAATAATTCCCTTATAGAAATACAGGAGAACAAGTAAACAGGGAGAAGCCCTTAAAGAACTATAGGAAAACACACCAAAACAGGTGAAGGAATTGAACAAAACCATCCAGGATCTAAAAATGGAGGTAGAAAAAATAAAGAAATCGCAAAGGGAAACAATTCTGGACATATAAAACCTAGGAAAGAAGTTAGGAGTCATGGATCCAAGAATCAACAACAGAATACAAGAGATAGAAGAGGGAAATTCAGATGCAGAAGATATAGAAAGCATTGACCCAACAATCAAAGAAGATGCAAAATGCAAAAAGCTCCTGACCCAAAACATCCAGGAAATCTAGGACAAAATGAGAAAATTAAACCTAAGGATTATAGGTATAGAAGAGAGTGAAGATTTCCAACTTAAAGAGTCAGTTAATATCTTCAATAAAATTATGGAAGAAAACTTCTGTAACATAAAGAAAGAGATGCCCATGAACATACAAGAAGCCTACAGAACTCCAAAGAGGAAAGAAATTCCTCCTGTCACATAATAATTAAAATGCCAAATGCACTAAACAAAGAAAGAATATTAAAAGCAGTAAGGGAAAAAGGTTAAGTAACATACAAAGTTAGACCTATCAAAATTATACCAGATTTCTCATCAGAGACTACGAAAGCCATAAGAGCCTGGGCAGATGTCATACAGACCCTAAGGGAACATAAATGCCAACCTAAGCAGCTATATTCAGCAATCTCTCAATTACCATAGATGAAGAAACCAAAGTATTGCATGACAAAAACAAATTTACACAATATCTTTCCACAAATCCAGCCCTCCAAAGGATAATGAATGGAAAATACCAACAAAAGGAGAGAAACAATGTATTAGAAAAAACAAGCAATTAATCTTCTTCCAACAAACCCAAAAGAAGATAACCACACAAACAAAAAAATTACATCAAAAATAACAGGACGCTACAATCACTATTCCTTCATATCTCTTAATATCAATAGACTCAATTCTCCAATAAAAACACATAGACTAACAGACTGGATATGTAAACAGGGCTCTATATTTTGCTGCATATGGGAAACACATCTCAGTGTCAAAGACAAACACTACCTCAGAGGAAAATACTGGAAAACAGATTTCCCAGCAAATTGTCCCAGGAAAAAAGTTGGAGTAACCATTCTAATATCCAATAAAATAGACTTTCAGCCAAAAGTCATCAAAAAAGACATGGAAGGACACTTTATACTCATCAAAGGAAAAATCTATCAAGAAGAACGCTCAATTCTGATTATCTATGCTCCAAATGCAAGGGACCCCCTCATTCATAAAAGAAACTTTACTAAAGACTAAAGCATACATTGCAACTCACACAATAATTGTGGATGACTTCAACACCCCCATTCAATGTACAGATCAGAGAAACACAAACTAAGCAGAGACAAAGTGAAACTAACAGAAGTTTTGGACCAAATGGATTTAATTGATAATCTATAGAACATTTCATCCTAAATCAAAAGAATACACCTTCTTAGCACCTCAGGGTACCTTCTCCAAAATCGACCATATAATTGGTCACAAAAGAGACATCAACAGTTATAAGAAGACTGAACTAACCTCATGCCTCCTATCAGATCACAATGGATTAAGGGTGGTCTTCAATAGCAGCGAAAAGAACAAAAAGCTGACATATACATGGAAGCTGAACAATGCTCTACTCAATGATACCTTGGTCAAGGAAGAAATAAGGAAAGAAATCAAAGACTTTTTAGAATTTATTGAAAATGAAGGCATAACATACCCAAATTTGTGGGACACAATGAAACTATTGCTATGAGGAAAACCCATAGCTCTGAGTGCCTCCAAAAAGAAGCTGGAGAAAGCATACACTAGGAGCTCAACAGCACACCTGACAGCTTTAGAATAGAAAGAAGCTAACATACCCAAGAGGAGTAGAAGGCAGGAAATCATCAAACTCAGGGTTGAAATCAACCAAGTAGAAACAAAAAGAACTATACAAAGAATCAACAAAACCAGGAGCTGGTTCTTTGAGAAAATCAACAAGATAGATAAACCTTTAGCCAGACTAACCAGAGGGTACAGAGACAATATCCAAATTAATAAAATCAGAAATGAAAAGGGAGAAATAACAACAGAAACTGAGGAAATTAAAAAAAAAATCGTCAGATCCTACTACAAAAGACTATACTCAACATATATGGAAAATCTGGATGAAATTGACCATTTCCTAGACAAATAGCAAATACCAAAGTTAAATCAGGATGAGATAGACCATCTAAATATTCCCATAACCCCTAAAAAAATAGAAGTGTTCATTGACAGTCTACCAACCAAAAAAAGCAAATGGTTTTAGTGTAGAATTCTATCAGATCATCAGAGAAGACCTAACACCAATACTCTTCAAACTATTCCACAAAATAGAAACAGAAGGAACACTACCTAACTCGTCCTATAAAGCCACAATTTCACTGATACCAAAACCACACAAAGATACAACAAAGAAAGTACTTCAGAAGAATTTCCCTTATAAATATTGATGCAAAGATACTCAATAAAATTCTTGACAACCGAATCCAAGAACACATCAAAATGATCATTCACTATGGCCAAGTAGGCCTCATCTTAGGGATGTAGGGATGGTTCAATATATGGAAATCCATCAACACTATCCACTACATAAACAAACTCAAAGAAAAAAAAACACACAGTCATTTCATTAGATGCTGAAGAAAGCATTTGGCAAAATTCAGCATCCTTTTATGTTAAAAGTCTGGTAAAGAACAGGAATTCAAGGCCCATACCAAACATAATAAAAGCAATATACTGCAAACCAGTAGGCAACATCAAACTAAATGGAGAGAAACTTGAAGCAATCCCACTGAAATCAGGAACTAGACAAAGCTGTCCTCTCTCTCCCTATTTATTCAATATAGTACTTGAAGTTCTAGCCTAAGCAAGTAGACAACAAAAGGAGGTAAAAGGGATACAAATTGGAAAGAAATAAGTCAAATTATCACTATTTGCAGATGATATGATAGTATACTTAAGCGAGCCAGAAAACTCCACCAGAGAACTCCTACAGCTGATAAACAACTTCAGCAAACTGGCTGAAGATAAAATTAACTCAAGCAAATCAGTCGCCTTCCTATACTCAAAGAATAAACTGGTTGATAAAGAAATTAGGGAAATGACACCCTTCACAATAGCCACAAACAATATAAAGTATCTTGGTGTGACTCTAACCAAACAAGTGAAAAATCTGAATGACAAGAACTTCAAGTCTCTGAAGAAAGAAATCATAGAAGACCTCAGAAGATGATAAAATCTTCCATGCTCGTGGACTGGCAGGATTAATACAGTAAAGTTGGTCATCTTGCCAAAAGCAATCTACTGATTCAATGTAATCCTCATCAAAATCCCAACTCAATTCTTCATAGAGTTAGAAAGAGAAATTCTTTCCAGAACCAGAACGGGTAAGTGGGTAGGGGTGGGTGGGAGGACAGGGGGAGAGAAGGTGGCTTGTGGGACTTTTGGGGAGTGGGGGGCTAGAAAAGGGGAAATCATTTGAAATGTAAATAAAAATATATCGAATAAAAAAAAAAGAAAGAGAAATTCTCAAATTTATCTGAAATAACAACAACAACAACAACAAAAACCAAGATAGCTAAAATCTTTTCTCAACAGTAAAATAACTGTGGGATCAGTATCTCTGACCTCAAGCAGTACTACAGAGCAATAGTGTCAAAAAGTGCATGGTATTGGTACAGTGACAGGCAAGTGGATCATTGAATAAAACTGAAGACCCAGTAATGAGCCCACACACCTATGGTCATTTGATCTTTGACAAAGGAGCTAAAACCATCCAGTGAAAAAAGATAGCCTTTTCAACAATTGGTGCTGATTCAACTGGGCGCTAGCATGCAGTAGAATGCATGTCCAAGTGGATTACGGACCTCCACATGAAACTAGACACACTTAAAATAATAGAAAAGAAACTGGGGAAAAGCATTGATCCTATGGGCACAGGGGAAATTTTCCTGAACAGTTGAAATGTGAATAAAGAATATATCTAATTTTAAAAAGGGAAAAATAAATTGCAATTATAAACATAAAAAAAAGGAAAAAACTGGACAAATTGTCATTTTGCTCCTGGACATCCATCTAGTTTGTGGTCTGCCTCTGACCAATGTATCTGCCTTTTAGTGACCACTTTTATTTGAAAAGTTAATTTAAGGACTCTCATGATAGCCTGATTATTACAAATTCTTATCTAGGTTTGCTTCATGGTTGGTAGATACTCTTATAGGACTAGGGACTAAACCTAAAGGACACAATTATAAATTAACATAATTGCTGAAGAGTAAGGGTCGACCAGAGTCTGAACAATGTACTCTTGATGGCCTTCAAATTCTTATGGTACATATAAAAACCATAACTGGTTTTCATATTAAAGGTTGTCTTTGGATGTTAAGGAGGAAGAAAGAGTAACAGGTTTGAAGCAGTTTGGGGACTGTTTGAAGACCAAGGTTTGCATTCAGGAAAAGGTTTTGGGAACCTTCATATCTCAAACTTCAGTACAATCTCATCTGACATTTCTCTCTCAAGCAACTTGGGGAAAATCCACACAAGCTTTCAACAAAGCTTTAAGAAAATGGATGGAAATTTTGCAGCAGAGAAAATGAATGAGGTACAGGGGCAGGAAAGTTGTACTGGAGAAGTTCTTGTAAATGTTAAAGTCCTGGATCCAGGATGTACTATATTTGATATTTAGTGGAAATATATAGAAGTCTCAGTTTTATTTTCACTTTAGTAGCACAGTGGGAATCCAGAGCTGAGAGCTGTTGATCATATTGGAGAGGACTTCTTAACAAAGTCAAAGGGTAGCAGAAGAAAGATAGTAGAGGTATATAAAAATTAAAGGACTATATATATATAGTGTATATATATATACATATATGTGTGTGTGTGTGTGTTTGTATGTGTCTGTGTGTCCGTGTGTATGTGCATATGTGCAGTGTCAATATACTATCCAAATCCTATTTCAATGAAAGTAAAAACATTAATATTTTTCTTTCTCTTGAAATATACAAAAGGTCAGAAAATTACTAAGTGCCCTTGAGAAACTGTTTTCAAATGAGGGCAGGTGGAACATATATGTATAATGATCAGAAAGTAATTAAGTTCATATATATAAATGCGTACAGCACCAAGGTTAAAAAAAAATAACCCGGTGGCAAAGATGAGTCGTTGGTCATTGAGTCAACATAACTTCCCAAACTTTACAAAGTATTGACATTTCTCTTGATTATCAAACATAAATTAACGACAAGACATTTTCAAAAACACCATACTTGAGTCACAGAAAATGGAGAAATCAGACTAGTGTTGACCTGAAAACTTTATCCTTACTGTCTAGATTTAATAGTTTTTGGAAGGTATCCTTGTTGCTATTTGATGAGAATGGTAACCATCAATCACACCTAGAAGTGAACATTGTGACCACTTTGACCATGCCCATTGATATAATGGCAGCATGAGCATCATGCGAGTAATGGTTTTAATAGGACCCTATTTCTGATTCAAGTTTTGTCGTGTCCCATAAGATGAGAACTGTATTGCATCATTATCTGTCAGGAACTGTGACTAGATAGAATATAGGACCTAGAGAAGAAGCTACTAATATTAGTTTCCTTGATGGAAATAGTATTAAATGACCTTTTCTGACTAATAAACAAAGATCAAACTATCTCTCAGTCCTCGTCTAGGATACTTCCATTTTCAGTATATGGCGATTAGTACAGTTCTGTGACTGGCCAAGAGGCAGAAAATAAGAAACAATTCAATGTTTCTTTCGGCCTAAATGAAACATTTACTGTACTTCCTTCCTATAAGTCCCAGTGATCATGGCCGAAGAGGTGGAAGAAAAAATTTAAGAACTCTACAGTATGGATGACGACAAGAGAATATTGTCTACTGAACACAGCAGAACAGTGATATCATATTGTTTCAAATAGCATACATAGAAACCTGTGCAAACCATTGAACTGAGCACAGGGTCCCCAATGGAGAAACAAGAGAAAGGACCCAAGAAGCTGAAGGGGTTTGCAGTGTCATAGGAGGAACAACAATATAAACCACCCTGTACCCCCAGAGCTCCCAGGGGCTAAACCACCAACCAAAGAGTACACATGGAGGGACCCATGGCTCCAGCTGCATATGCATCAGAGGATGGCCTTGTTGGACATCAAAGGGAGGAGAATCCCTTTTTCCTGAGAAACCTAGATTCCCCAGCATAGGGGAATGCCAGGACAAAGAAATGGGTGTGGTTGGAATGGTGAGCATGGGGAGGGGGAATGGTCTAGAGGATTTTCAGGGAGGAAACCAGGACAGTAGACAACATTTTAAATGTAAATAAAGAATATATCTAATAAAAAAAAGTGGAAAAAACTGTGCAAATCCAAGCTACAGCAAATTCAGTATTGTGAGGTAAGTTGGGAATACTATCCTCCACAAGGCAAGTGGTGCTTGCTGGCTCTGCGAAAGCTTATGAGAGTTTTATGTAATACTGAAAAATCTACCGTACTTCATTGGAAAACCACTGATCCAAGAATATTTGGGCAGTCCAAATTGATTATAATGGGTCAAAAAATAGAGTCACAAAATTGAAAGGGTGGGGAAAGGGAGCTGGATCTGAGATCTTGGAGATGCAGTAGAATATAACCAAATTATGTAGGAAACATTATAAGAACAAATAAAGAATTTAACAACCCATCTTTCTAGTTTTCTGTTATAAATGTAGTATCTACCTCTCACCAAAAAGTGATATCCATTCCATGAGACAAACACATGGGTAAAGGAATATGTAAGCAACACAAGTATGTTACAACTCAGGGAGAAATACCCTGAGATTATTACACAGGAGTCATCAATGCCAATGTGGTAAGAGTTCAGTTGGAAAACATATGCTATGTATTGTTTAAGAAAAAGACAGGTAAATTAAGAAATTAAAATTTATAATAAGCAGAATATATTTTGATATGTTTAGCAGTAGATCAGGCAAGGCTGCTAAAACTTAAAAATAGAAGAGTAAAGACCTCCTAAACTAGATTTAAAAATCCACTATCAAATATAACATTCAAGAAAAAAATCAAACCCCTTTGACTAATATAATTTTTCCAAAGTTGGTATATATATTTTATTAGGTTTTGACTATGTAAAATCTTAAACAATCAAATTGCTTATATTTACCAGTTTAATCACCGATTTTTACTTGTATAATATATTTTGGCTTTGATGTATTATTTTAATTGCTTTGCTTTTGTCAATTATTATACTTATTTGGCATGTGGGTATCACATATATGTATGTCTTTCTTTCTGCAGTGCAAGGCTTAGAGCTTAACATAGTTGACAACTATTTTACATGCTGAATCATCTTTCTAACTCCAATTTCTAAATTTGATTACAAGCTTTCCTGTTGATTTTGAAATAATTAACACTTCTTTGCTATACTAATCATTCTATATTTTACCTGCTCAGAATTTGGTTGTCTTATAGCTGTGAATTTGTATAATTGGACTAGAATCCAGTCTTTTCCACAAACCTCTGTTGCTTGTAATCACGATTTTAGTCTTTTAACCAAAAGGCTACCTCTGATTTTTATATGACTTTATTGCTATTGAAGATAGATGCTTGTTACACATTCTTGTAAGTTTGCGAACTTATTCTTATCATGATATACCTTCACTTATCTCCTCCCCACTCACCCAAATACACATCCTTGAAATTCCAATGGTTAATAACATTTTAATATTCTTAGTGATCAAGAAAATGCAAATCCAAATTGCTTTGGTATTTCATCTTACACTAACAATAAGAACAATAACAAAAGTAACAATGCCAACTCATGCCTGTGAAAATTCAGAGTAAGGAGACAACTCATCATTTGCGTGTAGGAGTACAAATTTGTACAGACACTTCGGAAATCAGCATGCAGTTCTTTAGGTACCTAAAAATGGATCAACCTCAAAATCTGACTTTACCATTCTTGCCATATATCTTAAGGAATATACCTTTTTCTACACATATTCTTGGTTATCATGTTCATTGATAAGCTATTCATAAAATTCAGAAATTCAAGCTAGTGTAGATGCCTGTCAGTAGATAAAGAGATATAAAACAATCTTGTGCCTTTACAAATGGTATATTACTCAACTGCTAAAAGTTCATGAAACTTTCATGTACATTTGTTGAGTTAAAATAAATGGTATCATGAATAAGGTAACCCAGACACCAAAGATATAGCTATTCATCTGGTTATACATGAATGAAAGCTTTTAAGTCTTCAATAACCAGGCTATACAAATACAGGGGTCAGGGAGAAAACAGGAGATTTTGGGGAGGGAAGGATATTCCCAGGGGGAAGAATTGGGATATTTATTTATAGATAGATGGGGGAAGACTAGAACAAGAGATTTATACAGAGAGCTGAGGGAAAGAGAAGCACCAGAATATGAAGATGAGTAGGTAAACTAAGAGTCATTGAGGGATCATATTAAAAATTAATATAGTGGAAGCATCTTAAAATGTGTACATATACTCACCAAATAATAGGAGAAACAAAAGCCAACTAGACATTTCTTGCCACCATATGAAATCTCTAGTGCTAATTGCCAAGACTATTGGTTACTTTATACCAACTGGTGGTTTGGTCCTATTTGAAGATAACACATACATATTTCACTAAACACAGAAAAGTCAGGATGCCGCCTCTTTATAGTTTTCACCATTATTGACTAGTGTTCATAGTGCTGGAAGGTACTCTGCACACTACCACAGAGAAAAGGTCACCATCAACCCAGTCATAAATCCTTTCATCTAAAATGGCTAAAATCTTGCATATTTTGGTGGTATAATAGTGACAAAAAAATTTTGGGAGTAACTAACCACAATGTGATTGAATTAAGTCCCATTTTGTGAAAGGAGACCTGTGCCTGATATTACTTTGGTGGCCAGGAATTTGGGACTAGATGGAAAAATTGAGTATTTCCAAAAAGCTGGAGGAACTTAACAATAAAATGTCTTCTAATGACATTCTGGAATACTTTTGGATCAGTGTATTTATTGCTTTGCCAACATCATGTAAGTTTCCTTCCCCAGTAGACATGAACATATATATGAACCTACAATTGGACAGTAACCAGAATAATAACCAAACACTTTGAGATGTTTAAATCACATTTCTCTTTAGGACTCAAGAAACCCTGCAGAAGAGGAAACAGAAAGATTGCTACAGCCAGATAGGGTGGAAGACACCAAGAAAACAAGACACTCTGGATACAACATGGCGATATGCATATGAACGCACAGAGTTTGTGGCATTATGCACAGGGCCTGCACAGGTCTAAGAAGGATCGGGTCCATGAACAAAGAGATGAGATAGACACAAGGTCCCACCTCTAACACAGAAGCTAACTCCAAATGACAACTGGTCACATAGGAAAAAAAAATATTTTTATTTAACTAGTCTCCCTTGAGTATGCAAATCACAGTTAGGGCAGACCTTATTAACACAATGGTTTCATATGGGTGTTTTGTGACTGACTTAATTAGGGTTTCCACTATTGTGAAGAGACACCTTGACCATGGCAACTCTTAAAAAGGACAAGATTTAATTGGGGCTGCAGCTGGCTTACAGCTTCTGAGAATAAGTCTATTATCCTCATGGCAAGAAGCATGGCACATACAGGCAGGCATGGTACTGGAGGAGCTGAGAGTTCTATATCTTGTTCTAAAGGCAAACGAGAGAAGACTGACTTCTTTGGGCAGCTAGTGTGAAGCTCTAAAAGACCATCCCCACAATGACACACTTCCTCCAACAAGTCCACACCTCCCCATAGTGCAAAGGATATTCAAATATCAGAGTTACCTATTATGTTTTATGATTTTATGTATTTCTGGACTTTCTATGTATACAAAAGCATTGATGTCTCTGCATTGTGTTTTCCTTTAGCTATTTTTCCTGTTTATTTGTTTTTTCTATTAATTTTTTATTATTTATTTACTACTTTTCGAGTAGTTCTGTGGAAGTATAAAGTGAGAACTTGTGACGTTGTTGTTTCTATGCCTTGCGTATTTCACTTTGCTCAAGTATGAAGAATTCCAGATTCATGAGTGCTATTAGAAATGGTAGAGTTTTCTAAAATGTTAGAGGTTTTCATGTTTATTTCATTATCATTTTCAAATTCCTCATTTGAACAACATGTGTATTTGTATGAGGCACTTTCTTCATTACATTGTAAAATTCTGTTATGTATCATAAGAAGGTGAATTAATATGTATGAACTAAACTTCATTTACTGAAATCTGACAAGACTGATAACGTGTTGTTTCTTAAAATTATGGCAAATTGATATAAACATACCGATTGCATTACAATTAATTATAAAGTGCATAACACAAAGTACTAAATTAAGTAAAATAAATTAATTTAAATTATTGGCTGCAATAGAATTAATGAAATCATAGTAGTCAATTGAAGGAAGGCCCATTTACATTTAAATTGTTGAAAGCTACAGAATAATATTTCAAAGAATTCAGCATGGTGTTCATTTACATAGATTTTATAAATGCCTTTATGCAAATATGTATTTCATTTGTTAATGAGTTATTTCTTGGTTATGAAGTTATAGCAAAAAAAGAAAGTCTTTTCCTTCAATTAAATTAATGTTTTGAATAAATAGACATAGGAATTTATTGACAGCATGACATTCATTTATAGATGCACAAGATATGCATATCCATCATGCTCTCAGAAAACTAAGAGACTAGTTCACTAAAACTTCAAAAGCCTTGTTTATATCAGTGACAAAACAAGCACAAATATTTAAACAAAATTACTCACAATCAGAGATGTGATTATTCATTTCCGTAGATGATATTGGCTGCATTCTTTCTTGGCTTAGAAACCAAATGGCATTCTTAATCCAAAAGAGGCAAATGAACAAGCACGGTTCAGGTAGGGTTATCCTATTAACATACATCTTAAAACAGAATTGTTTTTCTGTATTAACTCTAAGGCAATGGAAGTAGTGTTAGGAGTATCAAATCATGTTTCCTTTAGGAACAATGTTAGATTATATAGTGAGGACTTCATAAACTTTACACACCTTGTCTTATTTAACTGGGCTATTAATGTAACACTCAGAACCAGATGTTAAATTACATTTGCTTTTTGCCATTGGCAATAAATATTTAAATCACAAAAAGGCAATTGTGAGGAATGTGGAAAATTCGATCAAGAAATTTATAGTGAGGTTTTAACCACTCTAGTATTCAACTCAGGACAAGAAGACTTACAATTCTGTTACTACTCATGCCTGGCTTCACTTTCATCATAAATAAGGAAGGGGCGATGTTTATAATGGAGTAAACAAGGAAATAAAAACATTAAAGATCTTATTTTTCTATGCTATTCTACTGAACAAAAGATATGTATGAAATATTTACTTTAATATTAACTTAGCTGTCTAAACTTCAGTTTGACCAGTTGAACTCTGGTGTGGAAAGACAAACTGTGGCCATAATGACTGAAGTTATTATGGAGTGAATGACCTAGAGATGAAATGTCCCCAGAGAATTTTTAAAGTTCAAATCTAATAACTCATGCAAGCAGTGACTACAAAGATGACCAATAAAGATCTTACCACTTTTGAGTTCAACTCATACTGACTCTGTCTCTTCTATGTTGAGAAAATTGTTGGGTAACAAATTTCAAATATGTTTAGTCATCATTGAAGTCAGAAAGTACTTATTAAAATCTCTAAAACCAACTAAACCAAATCAACAGGCCAGGATAGTATTTGATATATCATTTTAGCTATCTCAATTCAAATGGAATTTTCATTATTTTAAATCACCAGTGAAGTGTACATGTACATGCAGAATTGACTAGAAAAAAACCACAGAAGTCTATGGCATTGTAAGAAATTTTACTGCTTAAAACATATCATATTATTGATTGTATGCCACAGACAACATAGTACAGACAAAATAGAAAGCAAACATACAAAAATGTATAGCTTTATTTATAGTTTGAAGACATATTAAGGACACTCAAATATTTGTGTGTATGCACATGGGGACACACATGCACACACACACACACACACACATGCATGCATGCACGCACACATGCACGCACACACACACTACCTTTTATTGGAGCCCTCCAGCAATTAAAGACACTGATACAAGCTGACTTAGGAGAAAACTCTGGTCTATGACTGGCATTATTTTGTGAAAACTCAAATTATTTTAAATAATGGAGGATGAAAATGTATCTTATATAAATATATGTCTGTGTAATATATATTCAAAATATGAATATATTTGCTTACCATGCTATCAGAATGATAACTATTTTAAATTCTCAATATTAAAATTTCAAAAATATCCTTACCTTCCATGCAGACACCAATTTTTGCATTTACTCGAAAACATGTTTATAAGATAATTATTAAAGTCATATTTTATGATCATGCTATTTGAAGACTAAATTTGATATAATATTTATGAGCTCAGAATAGGGACTTAATAGTCACTGAATGAATTAACAAATGACTGATCACAACCTTATTTTCTGACACAGATAATACATTCTAGACTCCAGTATTTTCTCCAAAGCATCTCTTCCCAATAACAATTGTAGAACATTTTTCATTGCTTTTCTAACTTCCAGTCCTTTGATGGAAATTTTGAGGGTCTGTTTCCAGTAATGATCTAAACATGACATATGCTTTGGAAAATGAGGCCCAAATAATCAGTGCACACTATATCTAAGAATCGCTCATCCCTATAAATATGATAAGGGAAGGTAGAAGGATCTTGGAATTGTGACCATCATGGTCTATAATGGCATCTTTCACTGCAGAATAAGACTTTATCTTGAAAACAGAAAAGCTTCAAGGGTATTATAGTTCCTGTTACATCTTTCTTCTCTTCTCTCAGTCAAGTGAATAGTAGTCCCAAGTGAGACCTGAACTTTTACTACAGTTCAGAGAACAAAGGCCATTCATCTTTAAAGGGCTAATTTATTGTTTTACCTTATGAATCCCTTCAATTTTGTTGCAATACCAAGGGTAGCTAACAAATCTTTAAACATTGTGATATCATGGATCAGGCCCCTGATCATTACCTGTAAGTCTTATGACAGGACAGTTGTGCTTTCAACACCGATTTCAACAGTGATATTTCCACAGCATTTGGTATGTAAGGTGGGTTGATTTTCTGTCTATCCCTCATCAGCCTGTGCCAGTGTGAATGACATCAGCCCAGGCACTGTTTACATCTTTGCAACTCCATCACCTTCACAACCTCATTTCTCCAGTCTTTTTTATTTTTTTTATTTTTTTTTTACAAATAATGAAGATGTTTATTAACAGAAAAACAAGGAAAAATACAAATAAATAAGCATTTAAAATAGAATTTGCATATTGAGATGAGAAATTATACTAAATGTGCATAGATTAATACATGAATTAAAAATAAAACGTATCACATTGCATGGATGAAGCTCACTATATTTTTATTACTATTATTAATCAGTTTATTCATCTACATTTCAAATGATATCTCCCCTCCCAGTTACCCCTCCACAATTTCCCATCCCATCCCCCCTCCCCTTTGCCTCTATGAGGGTACTCATTCATCCACCCACTCATTCCTGCCTTACCACCATACCATCCCCCCTATGCTGAGTCATCAGACCTCCACAGGACCAAGGGCCTCTCCTCCCATTGATGTCTGATAAGTCCAGCCTCTGTTACAGATGCAACCGGAGCTGTGAGTCCTTCCATGCGTACTCTTTGGTTGGTGGTTTATTCTCTGGTGGATCCAGTTAGTTGATATTGTTCTTCCTATGGGGTTGCAATCCTCTTCAGCTCTTTCAGTTCTTCCCCCCTAGCTCTTCCATTGGGGTCCCCAGGCTCATTCTGACGGTTGGCTGTGAGTATCTGCATCTGTATTGGTTAGGGGCTGGTAGACGCTCTCAGGTAACAGCCATATTTCTTGGATTCCATGTCCCTCAGGTCTCATTACCTACTCACTCCACTGTCCTTTTCTTATGCCTATCCTTTGTAGAAAAGCTTCTCTTTGACCCAGTGAACATTCAGCAGCACATACATAGCCAGTTGATGGTGAGTTCAATTGGAAATATATCATAGGAAAATTATAACACTGCAAGCATCAGGGAACTCAGTAGTCAAGGTCAAATTACATAAGTGCTCCTACTCCTAAAGTCTATGTATTATGCTATTTACTTCCTGACATTCAAAAGAATCCATAACAGCAAAGCACTAAGCAATGACTCTCTCTGAGACATAAAGGTTATCTGTCTCCTTATGGCTTTCCTGAAGTTCTCCCAGCATCTTCCATGCTTCTGCCTTTATCCTCCTTTATTCAGTCTGGAAGTACTGGAGAGTTCTTCACCTTTTGTCTCTATAAGACAATTTATAAGAAGGGAGGAGAAAGCGTTGGAGTATGAGAGCTTGATTTTAAAATATATATGTTGAGGAGATAATTCTTAATTGAGGACTCAGTTTAGCATTCTTTCCTAAAGATGGTCATCATGCGTCTCTGCAAAACTGCTTGGCAGTTGCTTGAAGTCAACAGAGAATTTGCAATAAATTATACAAAGTAGAATAATTTCCATTCATTTTAAAATCAGCCTTTCACTAAAAAATAGCCTTCGTCTCTCAGCATACACCTTCCTCCCACTCATCCTTGCTTTTCCTCTTATTAAACTTCCTAAATCTGCACTCACTATGTCAATATTACCTCTATTGTTTAATCTTGTGTGTGTGTGTATGTGTGTGTGTGTGTGTGTGAGAGAGAGAGAGAGAGAGAGAGAGAGAGAGAGAGAGAGAGAGAGAGAGATGTCTGAGGGTAAATGATTCAAGAGATCTTTCAAAAGATCTGAGTCTTGAGGGCTGGACTATATTTCTCTAGAATTTTACAATCTGGGCAGTTGATAATAAAACTTCACTTCAAAATAACTGTTTCACAAGATATATAGTTCACCACCGCCATTTATCCCAACTCTGAATGATTGCTTGTAGATTTTCAATTTCATAAGAAGACCCATTTTAGGATACTCTTTTAAAAATGGTTAGTCATCATATAACTCTCCGAAATAACTCAGCAGTTGCTCGTAGTCAACGTTTATGGAGGTGGGAAGATATTCAGAGCATGAGAATACTTATTCGGCAAAAATGAGAAACCCAGTTTAAATTATCAGCCCACATCTGAAAATCTACATGGCTTCATATATCTGTAAACCCAGTACTGGGGAACAGAGGAAGGGAGATCCCAGAGCTTCCTTGTTATTAGCCTCACCAAAAAACAGTGAAGACAAAACAGTGAAGGTTATGAAGGAGACCCTGTCTCAAGGTAACAAAATGCAGAGAGAGATGGAGGAACATTCAGGTCCTTCTCCTGGCATAACATGCATAAGTGCTTACACCAGAACATTTGCATCTCTCCATCTCATATAAACACACCCACACACGCACGTGTGCACATGCATGTGCACACACACACACACACACACACACACACTCCAAAGCCATAGTATAACAAAAATTTAAAATAACCTTGGTTTCTTGGCAATGGTTGTCATGACAAGTCTCTTTCCTTTCTATTTGCATGTATTGCCTGTGCTTTTAGAAGATACCTATACATTAGGAATTACATAATAGGAGCTGCTAACATATATACTTATAACTCTTGATCAAGTGAAATGCTCTTGATTGAGTACATTCATTTTCTTCATCATCATGTTTATCACATGATATTAAACAAGAGTAATATCACACTTAAATTTAGAGTTTTGGTAAATATTTAAATTTGACCAAGCATTATGTCATAAATTAGAAGATACTCAGGCTGGAGAGATGACTCAGACATTAAGAGCACTGGTTGCTCTTCCAGAGATCCTGAGTTCAATTCCCAGAAACCACATGGTATCTCCATGACCCTGTATCATGAAATCTGGTGCCCTCTTCTAGCTTGCAGGCATACGTATAGGCACAATAATGTATACATAATAAATGAATAAATCTAAAATAAATAGAAGGTATTCATTAAAATTAGCAACTAAATCTTTAGAAATGATTGGAATTTTAAAACATAGTAAATGATAGTATGTTTATAAGTATATAGTTTAAACAAATTATTTTCCTCTTTGTTTCTTGTTTCCCAAAATAACAACTCTGAGACAGAATTATATATGAATAAATGTCTAAGCCAATATCTTTTCCTTGTTCACTAACTAGATCATAACTTAATGACCTATCTGTTTTATTCTAAGACCTGTCTGTGGTTGGTTACCTCTCTTCAATTTTATGTGACCAACTCCTTTAGCTTTCTGGGTAAATCTGCACCTCCAACTCTTTCCCAGAAATCCTCTCTCTGGGAACGTCTACTTCCATATTTCTTGCCCAAGCTCATATACATACAGCCTTTTATTGACAGGTGAAGTGTTCATATTGCACAAAATATTCCTACCTTAATAGAGTATATTACCTTTCAAGTTAATATTTCATAAACACACATTTTATTTTTAAAGCACAAAATAAATGAATAATTTTTATTTAGACATACAAAAACTTAGAACTCAGGGCAAATAAATAAATATAAGATATTTTAAAATCAGAGAATGTTTAATAATATTTAAAATTTCAGGATACTTCAATTTATGACAAATGGTAGTAATTAAACTTTGATTGTAAAAACACTGAGTATGGCATATACAAAGGCTCCCAATTGGGATATTAAGTTTTTTTTATTAATTTGTCTTTAATATATGTCCTGGATAAGATGTGCTGTGAAATTTTTGTGAGGTTATTATGTCTCTTGAATGTGCAGATGAAGATGTCTTTATAATTTATTGCATTAAAGGCACGAAATAATTTCAGTACCTCAGCAACCTCGTTATGACTTCCTGCTATATCTAATGATTAATATGCTCTGGAGGTAATATCTTCTTAGTTCTCTAGATTACCACATCTAAGTGTGGTATGAAATATTCACTCACATATCGCCAAATCATTTGGCATTATCCTTGATTATACTCCTTTCTTCAAGTTTTAATAAAATCTTTGAGGAATTTCTATAAACTCTGACCTCACATTGTTCTAACTGTTCACTATCTGCAGTCAAATAACTTACTATCCTAAGTAGTCTCCCACTTTCATTTCCAGTTCTCAACAGGACAAAGAGAGCCCATACTTGAAATTAGCCATTTTCTGGGTGCATTCCAGTTTAGAACTGAGTATATTTCCTAACGAGTTAATTATAACAGTGAATTCTTATATCTGATATAATTTCACTTTTGATTTAATCTCATTCCAATCTGTATCATGCTTGCTACATTACAACAGCCATTGGTGTTTCCTTGATTTCTTCTAATTCAAATCTTTTATTGATTCTTTTCAGAAAGCCTTAAATGAAAGGTTCATTTCATTATTCAGGTCCAGAAGATTCTGATTCCTTTCCAATTATTCTTCCCTGACTGTGTTCATGAGGGAAATCTGTTTGTGTTGACTTCTTTGTATTACCTAATATTAAAGAAAAGGAACTAATCTTCGCTGGTTAAAAAATATAAAAATGGATGTGGTGAGAATGTTGGGATATTGCATGCTTGGAAAACACACATAAAGTCCTGAGTTCAGATTATCAGTCTACACATAAAAAGGTGGGGGTGTTGGCATATGTGCAATCTCAGTCTTGGGGAGGTGCAGACAGGAGATGATTCCTCAAGCACACAGGACTACAGGCCAAGACAAATTGATAAACTCTCGTTTACTAATAGAATCTGTGTAAAAAATTAAGATAGAAGATGATTGAGAACATCTATTATCAATTACTAGCATTCACATGCACACATATACAGCTACACATATGCATACACATATATATTCGTGTACATATACCCACTGAAATATATTATAAAGACTTTGTGTACATACCCAAAAGAAACTTCAAAGTTTTCTGCCACTTATATGATTGAAAAAAACAAACTTTCAATGGATAATGGTTGCATATAATAAAGACTAATAGGCCTTTCCTAGATGAATAATGTCACACATAGATAAGATAAAGAGATAGAGTCATACAAAGAGGCATACACATATAATGTGTTTCAACATGAAAAACCACGAATGTTTATAACATTCAATATAAATGTTATAAATTACAAAATGGATTATTTCACTCTTTATATCTTACTTTAAATAGCATAAAATATCTCTATTTGATAGCAGTATTACAAAGAAATTAATGTAATAAGAGTATCGAACATCAAAGACACCTGTATATAAATATATATTTTACCAAATAAAATAGCTTTCTCTACCTCCCCTTTCCCTCTCCATTCATTTCCTCATTAACATTAAAGAGTCCTGCATACTAGCTAGACTTTTTTCTTATTTAAGTTGTAGTCATAGCCCAATAGGATTCTCTTAACTAAAGGGAAATAAAATGGTTTAATTACATATTTTTCTCTTATGTATCACAAGAATTTTCTTTATAGGTGATGTTAATTAACAATAAGAGGAGGCAGAATTTTGATTTTTTTACCTCAAAAAATGAAATTATTTTATAACAGTCTTAATATATAATACTAATTCAAATGAAGAAATTATTTTTTGAAAAGCATGTTCTTTTATTTAAAAAGGAAGTAGAAAAATTTTGTGATAAAATTGAGGATTTACATCGAAATATTTTAGATAAAATAGAAGAGATATATAGAAAAACACATAAAATTCACAATTTTCATGGAAAATTATAAAGAGTAGACATAAAAACATTGCTAAATTAATAAACATTTTGTGGCAGAATTAAAGATTTATGTGGAAAATATTTCTGATAAAAATCTTAAAAAAATGTAGAAAAACATGTTAAAATTGAAGATTATCAAGGAAAAATTTTATATAGATATAATAATGGTAGGCATAAAAGTATTCCTAAGTTGATTGAAAGGAGAATTATAAACATATTCTGATAAAGTTGAAGATCTACATAGAAGATATTTCTTTTTTTTTATTCGATGTATTCTTTATTTACATTTCAAATGATTTCCCATTTTCTGGATCCCCACTCCCTGCAAGTCCCATAAGCCCTCTTCTTTCCCCCGTTCCTCCATCAACTCCTTCCCGCTTCCCTGCTCTGGTATTCCCCTATACTGTTGTATTGAGTCTTTCCAGAACCAGGGGCCACTCATCTGTTCTTTTTTGACGTCATTCAATATGTGGATTATTTCTTGGGTATTCCAAGTTTCTAGGTTATTATCCACTTATCAGTGAGTGCATACCATGACTGATCTTTTACCTCACTTAGTATGAGGTTCTCCAGCTCGATCCATTTGTCTACGAATTTCATAAATTCATTGTTTCTAATGGCTGAATAGTACTCCATTGTGTAAATATACCACATTTTTTGGTATCCATTCCTCTGTTGAGGGACACCTGGGTTGTTTCCAGCTTCTGGCTACTACAAATAGGGCTGCTATGAACATAGTGGAGCATGTGTCCTTATTACATGCTGGGGAATCCTCTGGGTATATGCCCAGGAGAGGTATAGCAGGATCCTCCGGAAGTGCCATGCCCAGTTTTCTGAGGAACCGCCAGACTGATTTCCAAAGTGGTTGCACCATCTTATAACCCCACCAGCAGTGGAGGAGTGTTCTTCTTTCTCTACATCCTTGCCAGCACCTGCTGTTTCCTGAGTTTTTGACCTCAGCCATTCTGACTGGTGTGAGGTGAAATCTCAGGGTTGTTTTGATTTGCATTTCCCTTATGATTAATGATGTTGAACATTTCTTAAGGTGTTTCTCAGCCCTCCAAAGTTCTTCATATGAAAAACCTTTGTTTAGTTTGGTACCCCACTTTTTAATGGGGTTATTTGGTTCTCTAGGTTCTACCTTCTTGAGTTTTCTGTATATATTAGATATTAGCCCTCTGTCAGATTTAGGGTTGGTCAAGATCCTTTCCCAATCTGTTGGTTGATGTTTTGTCCTTTTGACAGTGTCCTTTGCCTTACAGAAACTTTGTGGTTTTATGAGGTCCCATTTGTCAATTCTTGATCTTAGAGCATAAGCTATTGGTGTTCTATTCAGGAACTTTTCCCCTGTGACCATGTCCTCAAGGGTCTTCCCCAGTTTCTTTTCGATTAGTTTCAGTGTGTCAGGTTTTATGTGGAGGTCCTTGATCCATTTGGAGTTGAGCTTAGTACAAGGAGATAAGAATGGATCAATTTGCATTCTTCTGCATGCTGACCTCCAGTTGAACCAGCACCATTTGTTGAAAAGACTATCTTTTTTCCACTGGATGCTTTCAGCTCCTTTGTCGAAGATCAAGTGACCATAGGTGTGTGGGTTCATTTCTGGGTCTTCAATCCTATTCCATTGATCCGCTTGCCTGACATTGTACCATTACCATGCAGTTTTTATCACTATTGCTCTGTAGTAAAGTTTAAGGTCTGGGATACTGAATCCCCCTGAAGTTCTTTTACTGTTGAGAATAGTTTTAGCTATCCTGGGTTTTTTGTTATTCCAGATGAACTTGAGCATTGCTCTTTCTAGCTCTATGAAGAACTGGGTTGGGATTTTAATGGGGATTGCATTGAATCTGTAGATTGCCTTTGGCAATATGGCCATTTTAACTATATTAATCCTGCCAATCCATGAGCATGGAAGATTTTTCCATTTTCTGAGATCTTCTTCGATTTCCTTCTTCAGAGATCTGAAATTCTTGTCACATAGATCTTTCACTTTTTTGGGTTAGAGTCACCCCAAGATACTTTATGCTGTTTGTGGCTATTGTGAAGTGTGTCATTTCCCTAATTTCTTTCTCAGTCTGCTTATCCTTTGAGTATATAAAGGCTACTGATTTGCTTGAGTTGATTTTGTAGCCAGCCACTTTGCTGAAGTTGTTTATCAGCTGTAGAAGTTCTCTGGTAGAGTTTTTGGGGTCACTTGAGTATACTAGCATATCATCTGCAAATAGTGATAGTTTGACTTCTTCCTTTCCAATTTGTATCCCTCTGACTTCCTTATGTTGTCTAATTGCTCTAGCTAGGACTTCAAGAACTATATTAAAAAGATATGGAGAGAGCGGGCAGCCTTATCTAGTCCCTGATTTTAGTGGGATTGCTTCAAGTTTCTCTCCATTTAGTTTGATGTTGTCTACCGGTTTGCTGTATATTGCTTTTACTATGTTTAGATATGGGCCTTGAATTCCTGTCCTTTCCAAGACTTTTAGCATAAAAGGATGCTGAATTTTGTCAAATGCCTTTTCAGCATCTATTGAAATGATCATATGGATTTTTCTTTGAGTTTGTTTATGTAGTGGATTGCATTTATGGATTTCCTTATATTGAACCATCCCTGTATCCCTGGGATGAAGCCTACTTGGTCATGGTACATGATCGTTTTGATGTGTTCTTGGATTCCGTGGGCAAGAATTTTATTGTGTAATTTTGCATCAATATTCACAAGGGAAATTGGCCTGAAATTCTCTTTCTTAGTTGGATCTTTGTGTGATTTTGGTATCAGCGTAATTGTGGTTTCTTAGAAGGAGTTGGGTAGTGTCCCTTCTGTTTCTATTTGGTGGAATAGTTTGATTAGTATAGGTGTTAAGTCTTCTTTGAAGGTCTGATAGAATTCTGCACTGAAACCATCTAGTCCTGTGCTATTTTTGGTTGGAAGGCTATCTTTGATCCCTTCTATTTTTTTTAGGGGTTTGGGTCTTTTTAGATGATCTATTTGATCCTGGTTTAATTTTGGTATTTGGTATCTGTCTAAGAAATTGTCCATTTCCTCCAGATTCCCCAGTTTTGTTGAGTATAGGTTTTTGTAGTAGGATCTGATGATTTTTTGAATTTCCTGTTTTGGTTGTAATATCTCCGTTTTCATTTCTAATTTTGTTAATTTGGATACTTTCTCTGTGCCCTTTGGTTAGTCTGGCTAAGGGTTTATCTATCTTGTTGATTTTTTTCAAAGAACCAGCTCCTGGTTTTGTTGATTCTTTGTATGGTTCTCTTGGTTTCTACTTGATTGATTTCAGCTCTGAGTTTGATGATTTCCTGCCTTCTACTCCTCTTGGGTGAATTAGCTTCTTTTTGTTCCAGGGCTTTCAGTTGTTCACTTAATCTTCTAGTGTATGCTCTCTCGAATTTCTTTTTGGAGGCACTCAAAGCTATGAATTTTCCTCTTAGCACTGCTTTCATTGTGTCCCATAGATTTGGGTATGTTGTGCCTTCAATTTCATTAAATTCTTAAAAATCTTTGATTTCTTTCTTTATTTCTTCCTTTACCAAGGTATCATTGAGTAGAGTATTGTTCAGTTTCCATGTATATGTGGGCTTTCTGTTGTTTTTATTGTTATTAAATACCACCTTTACTCCATAGTGATCTGATAGGAGGCATGGGATTATTTCAGTCTTCTTATATTTGTTGAGGTCTGTCTTGTGACCAATTATATGATCTATTTTGGAGAAGGTACCATGAGGTGCTGAGAAAAAGGTATAATCTTTTGCTTTGGGATGAAAAGTTCTATATATATATCTGTTAAATCCAATTGGTCCAAAGCTTCTATTAGGTTCACTGCCTCCCTGTTTAGTTTCTGTTTTCCTGATCGGTCCATTGAGAGTGGAGTGTTGAAGTCACCCACAATTATTGTATTAGGTACAATGTGTGCTTTGAGCTTTAGTAAAGTTTCTTTTATGAATGAGGGTGCCCTTGTATTTGGAGCATAGATGTTCAGGATTGAGAGTCATTCTTGTTGGATTTTTCCTTTGACTAGCAAGAAGTGACCTTCCATGTCTCTTTTGATGACATTAGGTTGAAAGTCAATTTTATCTGATATTAGAATGGCAACTCCTGCTTGTTTCCTGAGACCATCTGCTTGTAGAATTGTCTTCCAGCCTTTTACTCTAAGGTAGTTTTTGTCTTTGACACTGAGGTGTGTTTCCTGTATACAGCAAAATGTAGCATCCTGTTTACATAACCGGTCTGTTAGTCTATGTCTTTTTATTGGGGAATTGAGTCCATTGATGTTAAGAGATATCAAGGAGTAGATGTTATTGCTTCCCATCATTTTTGATGTTAATTTTATACTAGTGTGGTTATCTTCTTTTGAGTTTGATGAAAGAAGTTTAATATCCTGCTTTTTCCAGGGTATAGTTTCCCTCATTGTAATGGTGTTTTCCCCCTATTATCCTTTGTAGGTCTGGGTTTGTGGAAGGATATTGTGTAAATTTGGTTTTGTCATGGAATATCTTGGTTTCTCCATCTATAGTAATTGAGAGTTTTTCTGGGTATAGTATTCTTGGCTGGCATTTGTGTTCTCTTAGAGTCTGCATGAGCTCTACCCAGGATCTTCTAGCTTTCCTGGTCTCTGGTGAGAATCTGGTGTAATTCTGATAGGTCTTCCTTCATATGTTACTTGCCCTTTTTCTCTTACTGCCCTAAGAATTCTTTCTTTGTTTAGTACATTTGGGGCTTTGATTATTATGTGACGGGTGGTAGTTCTGTTCTGGCCCAGTCTGTTTGGAGTTCTGTAGGCTTCTTGTATATTTATGGGCATATCTCTCTTTAGGTTAGGGAAGTTTTCTTCCATAATTTTGTTGAAGATATTTGCTGGCCCTTTAAGTTGTAAATCTTCACTCTCATCAATGCCTATAATCCTTAGATTTGGCTTTCTCATTGTGTCCTGGATTTCCTGGATGTTTTGGGTTACAAGCTTTTTGCATTTTGCATTTTCTTTGACTGTTGAGTCCATGGTTTCTATGGTATCTTTGGCATCTGAGATTCTTTCTTTTATCTCTTGTATTCTGTTGATATTTGCATCTATGGTCCCTGATTTCTTCCCAAGGTTTTCTATCTCCAAAAATGTCTCCCTTTATGCTTTCTTAGTTGTTTCTACTTCTGTTTTCAGATCCTGGATGTTTTTGCTCAGTTCTGTCATTTGCTTGTTTGTGTTTTCCTCTAATACTCTGAGAGATTTTTGTGTTTCCTCTTTCATGACATCTGCCTATTGATCAAATTTCTGTACTTTTTAAAGTGAATTTTGCATTTCCTCCTTATTGGCTACAAACTTCTGACCCATATTGTCCTGAATTTCTTTAAGTGATTTTTGTGTTTCCTTTGTAAGGGCTTCTAGATTTTGATCATTTTTCTCCTGAATTTCTTTAAGAGATTTATTTATGTCCTTCATGTTTTCCTCTAACAGCTTCCTTACCAGTGCTTTTAAATCCAACTCCTGTTTTTCTGGTGTGTTGGGGTATCCAGGACTTGTTATTGTTGGAGAATTGGGTTCAGATGCTGCCATAATGCCTTGGTTTCTGTTAGCAACGTTCCTACGCTTGCCTTTAGCCATCTAGTTCTCACTGGTATTAGATGGTCTTATTGTCACTTGCTGGTGCCACAACCTATTGTGGACCTTTAGGGCTATTTCTGAGACACTGGTTGACTGGGTTTCCTCTGGCACAGATTACTGTTATGCTGCCTTCCTCTTTTGTGCCTTTGGAGCCCTACTCCATCTTGCCTCAGGAAATGTTATACTTGGGTTGTCAAGGTGAACCAGGTATTCTCAGACTGCTCTATTATGGAGCAAAGATGGTGAGTGGAGGGTCACTCCCTCTGCTGATTCTCACATGATATCCTTAAGCTCAGGATAATACAGTACCTAGTGATATTTTTCTGCCCTGGCAGGCCACAAAGATGGCCAAGGAAGTAGCTCCCTCTGCTGTTCTCTGCAAAGGATACAGACCCCACGACCACAGCTGGGAGATGAACCACCTGTGTGCTCAGGTCCTGGGTGCAGGCAGACCTCTGGCTGTTTGTACCCCCAGAGATTTAAAGATTCCTGATTTATTTCCTTAATTTTTCTATCTCCAGAGGTGTCCCCCTTTACATTATCTTCATTGTTTCTACTTCCACTTTTAGATCCTGGATGGTTTTGTTTAGTTCCTTCACTTGATTGTGTTTTCCTGTAATTCTTTAAGGGATTTTTGTGTTTCCTCTTTAAATGCTTTTACCTGTTGACCCATGTTCTTCTGTATTTCTTTAAGGGAGTTATTTAAGTCCTTCTAAAAGCCCTTTATTTGTATCATGAGACACAATTGTAAATCCAACTTTTGTTTTTCTGGTGTGTTTGTGTATCTGGGACTTGCTGTGGTGGGAGAACAGGGTTCTGATGTTGCCAGTTAGCCTTGGTTTCTTGGTAGGGTTCTTGCATTTGCCTTTCACCATCTGGTTATCTCAGATAATGGTTGGTCTTGCTGTCTCTGGCTGGAGCTTGTCCCTCCTGTGGGCCTATAAGCCTGTGTCCATACTCCTGGGAAATCAACTCTCTTCTAGCAAGGACTGTGCACAGAAGGCTGTGGCGCTGCCTGGCTCCCTGATGCAAATGGCAGCCTAAAGACCTCTGTCCCAGCTGCTGCACTGATCATGCCCTGTGCACTCCTAGCTGATCCCTTCCAGAGAAAAGTTGGAGACCTCACCTCGGTGCTCAGAAATCATGCAGAAATTCTTGAAAAATAAAAAACAAAATAAAAGAAGAATAGAGGAACTTTAGCTTTTATTTGCAGGAGTAATTGTCATTTCAGAGGTTTACGGCTGAATAAACTCATCCTTTCTATGTCTTTCTGCACTCTGCCTAGTTCTATTCAGGTGTTCTGCCTCAAACTCCTATCCAAACTGATTGTTTCAATCTCTCTTCTCTCAGCTTCTTAGTGAATTGATCTGCTTGGCCTCATGTTAACCTCAGCAATTTGTTCTGATCGTCTAACTCCTTCTCATTCTCTGGCTTCAACTTCTCTGCTTCATGTACTATGCTGACTGAACTGGTTCAAGTGAACTGCACTCACCTGATGAACTAAATGTTATTGCCTGTGTTGCACTTAAGTGCTCCCTTTCCTGTCTTCCCTCATATGAGTTGGGCATATTGTATCTCTGACTCAGTCCATCAAATCTTTCTCTGATTAGTCACTTTTTCGGTCCCTCAATTACAAGTCATTTTCGAGAATGACTGCTTCCTTTTATAAACTAACTTCATTTTTCTTCTTTGAGATTAAAGGTGTGGGCTGGGCGGTGGTGGTGCATGCCTGTAATCCCAGCACTCTGGGAGGCAGAGGCAGGCAGGTTTCTGAGTTCGAGGCCAGCCTGGTCTACAGAGTGAGTTCCAGGACAGCCAGGGCGATACAAAGAAACCCTGTCTCAAAAGAAAAAACAACAACAACAACAACAACAACAAAAAAAACAAATCGAAACCCTGCCCCCCAAAAAGAGAGAGATTAAAGGTGTGTAGTAATGTCACACTTGTATTCCAGTCAGAGGTATTAAAGGTTTATCATTCCAGTGGGATCGTACAGACCTAGGTGTTTAGATGTCCTCCCTTTTCAGAGCATCCATGTTGCTGTATTGAAATTCCTCTACATCTGATCTAATTATATTCTCCTCCATATAGTAAAAGATACTCCAGTTTCTGAAACTTCTACATTTTATACCAATGCAAATAAATCAGAAATTATAGTATTTAAGTCAGGAAATATAAGTAAAGTAATTCAAAGCCCATATGCTTCAGTTCAAAATCAGAGATATATAAAATCATACAGTTTTAGTAGACTTTTCTGAACACACTGACACACAATATGCAGAGGTTTCTGCTACACATAGAAACTACTGCTAATCCTGATAATTCAGAATTAACATCATCATTTACACAACTACAATAGATAATTTTTTTAAAGTTTTTTTGCTCGTTTTTTTTAATTTATTGATATATTTATTTACATTTCAAATGATTTCCCCTTTTCTGGACCCCCACTCCCCGAAAGTCCCATCAGTCCCCTTCCCTCCCCCTGTTTTCCCACCTAACTCTTCCCACTTCCCTGTTCTGATTTTGCTCTATACTGCTTCACTGACTCTTTTCAGAACAAGGGGCCACTCCTCTGTTCTTCTTGTACCTCATTTGATGTGTGGATTATGTTTTGGGTATTCCAGTTTTCTAGGTTAATATCCACTTATTAGTGAGTGCATACCAGGATTCCTCTTTTGAGTCTGGGTTACTTCACTTAGTATGATATTCTCCAGCTCCATCCATTTGCCTAAGAATTTCATGAAAACATTGTTTCTAATGGCTGAATAGTACTTCATTGTGTATATATACCACATTTTTTGCATCCACTCTTCTGTTGAGGGATACCTGGGTTCTTTCCAACTTCTGGCAATTATAAATAGGGCTGCTATGAACATAGTGGAACATGTATCCTTATTACATGCTGGGGAATCTTTTGGGTATATGCCCAGGAGTGGTATAGCAGGATCTTCTGGAAGTGAGGTGCCCAGTTTTCGGAGGAACCGCCAGACTGATTTCCAGAGTGATTATACCAATTTGCAACCCCACCAGCAGTGGAGGAGTGTTCCTCTTTCTCCACATCCTAGCCAACACCTGCTGTCTCCTGAATTTTTAATCTTAGCCATTCTGATTGGTGTAAGGTGAAATCTCAGGGTTGTTTTGATTTGCATTTCCCTAATGACTAATGAAGTTGAGCATTTTTTAAGGTGTTTCTCTGCCATCCTAAGTTCTTCAGGTGAGAATTCTTTGTTTAACTCTGTACCCCATTTTTTAATAGGGTTGTTTGGTTTTCTGGAGTCTAACTTCTTGAGTTCTTTATATATATTGGATATTAGCCCTCTATCTGATGTAGGATTGGTGAAGATCTTTCCCCAATTTGTTGGTTGCCGATTTGTCCTTTTGATGGTGTCCTTTGCCATACAGAAACTTTGTAATTTTATGAGGTCCCATTACAATAGATAATTTAAAACAGAAATTATCCATTACATATCACACATATTCAATCTCATACAAGATTGTCTGGTCCATTGGCACATGGAAATGAAGAGATTTAACAATTATTAATAGCAAATAAGTTAGAAGCCTCAAAATTTCATTAAAGACTGTTATATTAATAACAAAGGTTGAAAGAGAACAAAGGATTTATAAAAAAAGAAATTTGGCATATAGACATTTTATTTTGCAGAATTTGGGAAACTAAAATTTGTACATCATACTATTGGTGCATATTCTGGATTTCAATGGTCTTCTGCTTTGAGTTTGAGAAAACACCAATTCTGTAATTGCACATTTGTTGGAACAGTTGGCTATAACTGGAGATATCCTTACAAATTAAGACTAATTCATCCACACATTTCCATTACAATTAATTTCTTTTCATAGTATAACATAAAACATATTACAGGTATATCATATAACCCAACAGGTCAAGCAATTATAGAAAGATCTAATTGTACTTTAAATGACATGCTTAATAAACTAAAATGAGAATAAGAATTTCCAGAAATACACTGAATAATGCATTATCAACTTTAAATATTTCAAACATCAGTGAGTCTGGAATAACAGTTGCTGAAAGATACTGGGTTGTAGAAAATAAACAAGGGAAACAACTGTTGAATTAGTTCATCAAAGGTGATTTAATGAAAGTCATAATGAAAGTCAGGGAATGTGTTATGTTGGGTAAGAGGTTTTGTTTATCTCCACGGTTAAGGAAAGACTATGGGTTTCATCAAGATTGAAAAGATCTGATATGAATAAGTGAAGTTTCCACATGAAAGACACAGGAGAAAAGGGAAGCAGAAAGGCAGTAATGCATACAATGCAGAATGTCCAACCTCCCCTACATAGGAACAGCTTAACACACTGGCTGAAAGGACAGAGTTCCTTAGACTATCAGATTGGAAAACCTTGCCGCTGAAATGGGTATTTCCTGAAGGACTGATGATCAGTCTGCATTTATGAAGGATCTTAACATCAACATATCTTCATAAGGACATTAAGACTATTAGTTTGTGGGAATTGTGATAGTTTTTACTGTAACAGTTAAACTGACTATGTACAATTTTTAGCTTAAACAGAAAGGGGGAAGATATAGAGAAACGTTAAGGCAGAATTTTCTACGAAAATAGTAGAAAATATGGCAGAGGGATAATTAAAATACATTTGTAGTAGGGTATGACATACATAGGTGATAAGTTATAAATCAGGAAATTTAGGTGTGCTGCCTCCATCCTTCAGTACAAAGAATGCACACATTACAACTGACTCTCTGTTCTTTTTTTTTTTTTTTAACCCATTCTCAAAAGATCAATCATGGTATGCACTCACTAATAAGTGGATATTAGCCTGTAAATCTGGAATACCCAAAACATAATCCACACATCAAATGAGGTACAAGAAGAACGGAGGAGTGGCCCCTGGTTCTGGAAAGACTCGGTGTAGCAGTATAAGGCAAAACCAGAACAGGGAAGTGGGAAGGGGTGGGTGGGAGAACAGGGGGAGGGAAGGAGGCTTATGTGACTTTTGGGAGTGGGGGGCCAGAAAAGGGGAAATCATTTGAAATGTAAATAAAAAATATATTAAATTAAAAAAAAAGGCAAAGTCTTATAACCAGTGTTTCCCTACAACATAAGTTATCCTTTAAGTTTTCCTCCCAGGTGTAAAAAATAGGAATGGATTTACTGTAAATTTATTTAGATTGATGTTTCCAAATAGGAGTTGTCCTCCTGACTGTATGCAGCCTAAACCCATGTGACTTTATCATTTTGCCTATATACATATATATATAAATATATATTTACACCCTTGTACTCTCACCCATATGTGCATATGAGCCTGAAAATATTCTCAATTTTACATGTCTGGATGAAGTCTCATTGTCCTATTTAACTTTGGAGTCAGGAGAGATGAAGATTCAGATAAGATGTGGCAGGTGCTGGTAGTCCTATCTCAAGCATGTATTTAATGATTAATACCAGGAAAATGTATTTTGGTCTTTCCTCTGGTTTTTAGAGACCTTATTTTAAGAAATTATTTAGTAGTGAGATTTTAATTTTATCATTTATTAAATAAATTGAAAGAGAACATGCAGATAATTTAACTTATTTGATATTGTGAATATTTATCCAGGCACATCTTATATTTTTATTACATACTTATACAATGGGTGGCTTGTTTCTTTCCATTCTTTAATAAGACTTTGTAAAAGGAAACACTATCTTACTTATCAGTATGAATATGAAATTCTGTAGCCACTATGTTTTGCATACCTCAACAATATTAAATATATAGTGAATCTATTTTCAAATAAACCCCTTTAAGTGGTTAAGGACAGAACTGAACAAACATGAAAAGGCAAATTTTTTTCAGAATAAAACAAGAATTTTAGAAAAAGTAACTAGAAAGTACTAACAGTTGGACACTATGAAGAAAGGACTATGTCCTGAACTGCATTCCTATCCATCTCTGATCCTTTCTGCCTCACTGTGGTTTTTATATTTCTTCCATGTACAAATAAGCATATTAATGGTAGAGAATTTAATATCTACTTATAGTCCCTTCATTCCTCATTTGAATACTGAATGACAATGTGGAGATTACTTAAGTTACTTAACTCATCATGTATTTTGTGAGGAATGATTCCTTTAATAGCTTTTAATATTTTAAAACATGAAGGGCTGATATATTCTTAAATGCTGTGAGGCATCTGTATTAGCCAAATTAAACTGTGTGGTATTCAAAAAATAATATTTTAATAAGATAAGTTTTTTACCTATTCTGTTTTGCTTTTTTAAATTTTTATTTTTTTTATTATTTTATTGGATATTTTCTTCATTTACATTTCAAATGTCTTCCCCGTTCCACGTCTTCCCTTCAGTGACCCCTATCCTATCCCCCCTCCCTCTGCTCCTATTAGGGTATTCCCCCACCTACCCACTCCAGTATCCCTCCCTGGCATTCACCTATACTGGGTCATCGAACAACATCAGACCCAAGGGCTCTTCTCCCACCGATGTCCAGCAAGGCCATACTGTGTCACACATGCGGCCAGAATCATGGGTCCCTCCATGTGTATGTTGGTGGTACAGACCCCAGGGCCTCTGGGGAGGGGGGTCTGGTCAGTTGACAGTAGTTGCTCTCTACATAGGGGTGAAAACCCTCTCAGCTCCTTCAGTCCCTTCTTCAACTGCTCTATCTAGGATCCTGCTGCTCAGTCCAATGGTTGACTGCAAGCATCCCTACCTCTGTATTAGTCAGGCTCTGGCAGCCTCTCAGGAGACAACTATATCAGGTTCCGATCAGCAAGCACTTCAGGCATCCAAAAGAGAGTATAGGTTTGGTGGCTATATATGGGATGGATCCCCATGTGGGGCATTCTCTGGATGGCCTTTCCTTGAGACTTTGTTCCACACTTTGATTGCATATTTCCTCCTGTATTTTGCTCACCCTTCTAAGAAGTACTGAAGCACCCACATTTTGGTCTTCCTTCTTCTTGGTCATCATATGGTCTATGAATTGTATCTTGGGTATCTCAAGCTTTTGGGCTAACATCCACTTATCAGAGAGTACATGCCATGTGTATTCTTTTGTGGCTAAGTTACCTCACTCAGGATAATATTTTCAAGTTCCATCCATTTGCCTAGGAATTTCATGAAGTCACTCTTTTTAATAGTTGAGTAGTATTCCATTGTGTAAAAGTACCACATTTTCTATATCCATTCCTCTGTTGAGAGGCATCTGGGTTGTTTCTAGCTTCTGGGTATTATAAATATGGCTGCTATGAACATAGTGGAGCATGTGTTCTTATTGGAGTATCTTCTGAGTATATGCCCAGGATTAAGTGGGTCCTCAAGTAGCACTATGTCCAATTTTCTCAGGAACTGCTAAACTGATTTGTCAGAGTGGTTGTACCAGTTTGCAATCCCAACACCGAGGAGTTCCTCTTTCTCCACATCCTCACCAGCATCTGCTGTCACCTGAGTTTTTGATCTTAGGCATTTTGACAGTTGTGAACTTGTTTTGATTTGCATTTTTTTACGACTAAGGATGTTGAACATTTCTTTAGGTGCTTCTTGGCCAATCGAGTTTCCTCAGTTTAGAATTTTCTGTTTAGTTCTGTACCCCAACTTTTAACAGGGTTATTTGATTCTCTAGAGTCTAAGTTCTTGATTTCTTTGTATATATTGAATATTATCTTTTCCCTATCTGTTGGTTGCCATTTTGTCCTATTCACAGAGTCCATTGCCTTACAATTTTATGAAGTCCCATTTGTTGATTCTTGATCATAGAGCATAAGCTATTGGGGTTGTTCAAGAACTTTGCTACTGTACCCATGTGTTCAAGGCTTTCCACACTTTCTTTTCTATTAGATTCAGTGTGTCTGGTTTTATGTGGAGGTCCTTGATCCACTTGGACTTAAGCTTTGTATAGGGAGATAAGAATGGATCAATTTGTATTCTTCCCCATGTTGACCTCCAGGTGATCCTGTACCATTTGTTGAAAATGCTGTCTTTTTTTCCCCTTGATGGTTTTAGCTCCTTTTTTAAAGATTAAGTGAACAAAGGTGGTTCATTTTTTGGTCTTCAATTCTATTCCATTGATCTACCTGCCTGTCACTGTACCAATACTATGCAGTTTTTATCACTATTGCTCTGTAGTACAACTTGAGGTCAGGGATGGTGATTTCCCCAGAAGTTTTTTATTGTTGAGAACAGTTTTAGCTATCCTGGGTTTTTGGTTATTCCAGATTAATTTGAAAATTTTTCTTTCTAACTCTATGAAGAATTGAGTCAGAATTTGATGGGGATTGCTTTGAATCTGTAGATTGCTTTTGTCAAGATGGCCATTTTTACTATATTAACCCTGTCAATTCATGAGCATGGGAGATCTTTCTGAGTTGTTTTTTGATTTCTTTTTTCAGAGACTTCAAGTTCTTGTACTGATCTTTCACTTGTTTGACTAGAGCCACACCAAGATATTTTGTATTGTTTGTGACTATTTTGAAGGGTGTTATTTCCCTAATTTCTTTATCAACCCACTTATCCTTTGAGTATAGGCACACTACTGATTTAATAGAGTTAATTTTGTATCTGGCCACTTTGCTGAAGATATAATTATAATCTTAATTTACCAGCTCTGAGAAGTTAGTAAATTTATTTCAGTTATTGAATTGTTTATCCAGTAACATCAATTTCTTATTCTTTCTTAATATAGAAATGTATGTATGTGTGACATAGCCATATCCTCAGCTAAAAGTGATGCCTTTTTCAGAACCTCTGAGAGCTTGGCAGGCACCTGACACACTTGACTAATGAAAGTAATTAGGGTCTTTATAAAGCATTCCCCTTCCTCTTTATATGTGCAATACACAGGATTTAGAGCAGTGAGGGAGTCTGGCAGTCACAAAACATTAATACAAGGCTGTAGTCTACACATTAAGTTTGTAGAATAAAGAAATAAATCTATCTTGAATCCTGAATACACTGCTGAGTCCTACAGCATGATCAGCATCTCTTGATTTGTTGGTTCTGACTCAAGTACACTTTCATATTCTACTCTCTGTGGCTAAATGCACTAGAAACTGTCCCAGAGTATATGCGACCACTGACTTAAAAATCATCTAGCTAAATGATTAAAATTTTCCCTTTTCTTAATACATCATTACAGGTAAATATACAGCCACATTAAAATTAAAAATAATGGCTGCTGATATGATTTGGGAGCTGTTCAAAAAATTAATAGAATGTGGTTATAGAGATAGTAATTAAACTATTCAAGGGCAATTCTGATCTGGAGAAGTTCCCATTTGGAAGTTAGCACTTTCATCTCTTGAAATGGAGGCACATGAACCATTATACTGAAGTATTACAGACTTTTAATTCCACGTGCATGCAATATAAAAATTTCATGAGTGCATACTCACTTGACCCCTCTACCAGACTTATAGAACAATGTTATCCTTACAGCCCAGTTCATCTATTTCAAAACTTTTAAAATTAATTTGAAGAATAGGTTTTTTGAATCATGATTGTTTAGGAAAGAAGGATCATTTTGTAAAAAGCATATATTAATTAAAATTATAGACTTTCAGTGATGCTGTTATCAAATCAGAATATTAAATACTGTAGGAATTATTTTCCAGAAAGTTTTAAGTACAGAGCAGTTCATCTTGCTCTCTGAAAAGCAGGCAATGTCCTTATATAATTTTACTGAAATTATCCCTTTCATTTTCACTACAGAACAATGTCCAGGAAGGTCAAAACTTTTCTTTACTCTTCTTTTTCTTCTTCAGGACTCTATAAAATGTTGGCCAAACAATAGTTATTTTTTTAACTTAGCTCATTTTGAGATGAGAGTAATATAGCAATTCCTAAATATCCATCTAGACCTAAAACTAGCTGATATTTAGTTATATCTGTTTCATAGAATGTCTTATTTTACTATGAAATGGACTAATAAAACCACAATTAAAATGCCTATCTAAAAATATTGAGTTTATTTATGTCTGTTAATATTGCCTAAAATTTAGACATGAGATTTCTGTATCTAAAGCTATATCATTTGCCACTAGTTTATAGGTGTTCTGATTTCCATTTGTCCCTGCTCACACCTTTGAGTTGCCACAATAAAAAACACCTACTAACTCCCAAGTAATAGAACCAACTATAGTCAATATAATCTAAAAGAGAAATAATAATCTTTTAGTTTAGAGAGATGAACATTTAGAATGAATAATCCTTGACAATGCAATCAGAATTCTGGAGTCTCACATTCCAGGAAGGAAATAAACTTCTCCTATGGACGTAAAATAAATGTTACCCCCAATGTTTAAAACCAAGGATGTCTTTCAGATCCTGAGTCGTGCCTGCCTTTGAAAGTTAATATACAACTGCTCTCTAGAGTTCTTCCAGCTCATTAAGTTATAAATTTAATCTCACGCTTGTCTTCTACTATAGTCCTTCATGTTTCTGTGAGATTTTTCTCAATGAGCCCTACCTTTTTCTTTTCATCCCATTCGAAAATAACCACAATCTTAAAAGCTCACCTGTCTACTTCATTATAACTCATCAAAAGTCTTTGTAGAAAAGACAGCAAGCATGAAAGTAGCCTTCAGAAGAACATCACTAGAAGAGTTATATTTTATGTCCATAGACAGTTATGATAGAAACCTGAAGAGACAGACGGGAGACTTTGAGTCCTTCAGTTTCCTTCAGAACAGAGAACAAGGAGACTTTCAAACTTCTGTTGGTATTCTGGAGATAAAGCAAGCTCTATTCAACATGATCTTCCCATGTTCTAGAAGGTATAAGACTGATGAGAGCCAAGTTATAATTTAAAGTTTCTTTGACCTTGCTTGAGCTGCAAAGGAGAGGGAGACCAGAAGATACTTTTTTTTTTCCAGTGATAAAGGAGACTATAGGGGGGGTGAGTCATATTTTCTGTAAAAGGTACCTATAGGTTTGGTGACCCAACACTTTCCAAAATGTGTTTTGCTTGGTTTTATCAATTGAGATGACCTCCCCTGAATAAGTTCTTATCTTACCTCCTTTATGTCATGATATTATAGTAGCAGGTTCTTCTCTTCAACATTTTGTGCATAATATGTGCATGTTTTCTTAGCAGTTGATTCTAGAAAAGCCTTTCAGTACTACTACCTTAAAGATATTCGCAACCTAGCTACTCTTTAAGTGATATATTGCTGGGTTCCATGTCTGCCTCACCACTGGAGTGCCTGAGAAATGCAGGCAAGCTCTTCAGGGGAGGCAGAACACAGTCTGCAATAGAGGCCCCAGTCCCTTTTTCACGTGATGGGAACCAACCAAGTCTGAGATAGATGCTGTGGTTCCAGGTCTCCTGTGGTGGGAACCAGCCAAGTCTGAGTTAGATGCTGTGGTTCCAGGTCTCCTATGTATCCAGACTCTGCTGGGGTATTGCTGGGAATTGGGAACAGTGTAGAGAATGTATTGGGGTGCCATGCCACCTGGCAGGAACTTGACATGGAGCAATGTGAAGTTCCTCTCCCAGCCTTTGAGCTGGAACTCCTGTGTCAGCCATAATCCCCTCCACCTAGGGTGGAGCGCTCAGACCAAGGTGAAGCCTATTGTTCTTCATGGACCTGCAGTTTCCTGAGAAACACTAGCCACCTGTGGAGCAACTGAACTGATTCTGCTGAGAAGCTTCCAGCCTTTTCCCCTGCCTATATATATTGGGAGTTCTTCATGAAACTTTGAGACCTTGAATCGCAGGTGTTATCTTGGTCTCCATCTCTTTTTTGCCGCCTTCCCATATATCCCCAGCTTCTCTTCCAGGTAACCCGCTCGATGTGACTGCGGGCAGTTACAGAACAGGATCTGCAAGCACTTCCCATCACAGTGTCTATGCACCAGGTAGGAAGGGCA